>NC_135812.1:26754860-27069712 GCF_964213995.1 Mustelus asterias
GGGTTTCCCCACCAACATGAACCCATGTGAGTTTGGTCACTGCAGACAGATTTAGAGGGAGTGGTTTCTTCACAGTGTATATATGCGAACAAGTCTTTTTTAAGTATATACAAAGAGGTATTCTGACAGGAGGGCTGATCTTGCTCCATGCATTACTTTCTCAAATCAATACACTGATCCCAGGGTGTATAGATGGTATATTCATGGTGGATTTTGTGACATGATGTGATAACAAGAGCATGTGCTTGATGTAAAAACTTTCCCTTTGAATGAGAAAATAATCAAGTATTATATTAAGAATGGTTACAACAGCACGTGTGGTGAGTAATAGTTTTACTTGATTAATTAAGGATAATATTTTCAATGTATTACACATTTGTATTGTAGTTTGGTAGCGAATCTTGAAACATTTGAACCTAGTATTTATGTGTAGGAATTTTTTGTCTAGTTTCACTGCTGTGAAGCACCTTAGGGCATTATGCTAGGCCAAAGATGCAATGCAAGTTATTGTTGAAATACTGCTAAAGCAACATTTTCAGCTGAATTGGCTCAGTGATGCAACAATTCATGCATACAGATAATAGTAATTGATAACATACTTTTTATAAGGAGTTCTTATCAACATAACCCCTTTAAAAACTTTTTTTAAACATTTGTTTATTACTTCATTATTTTTGTCCAGTGGTTAGATTTCAGTGGCAAGCTGTTCTTTCACCCAAAACCCAACATTATGAAGTGTCTGGGATAATGGATTACATGGTGAACCTTTTTTAAAAATCATTGACTTGTGAAATAGATCTCACCACATATTCCTAATCTCGCCAAATAAGCAGAAGAGCACCATGTTGATGGACAGTGTTGTTCAGTTAAGCTACTGATAACATTATACAAAGGGAACAGGTAAATTAACATTATACAAAGGGAACAGGTAAATTAGCAGATTGGATATTTTGGAGTAACTGATGTAATTTTACACCATGTGTTCCAAAACAAATGTTTTAAGATTTAGCAGTGCACCTCAGTAGCTTGACTAAAAGTATTACATGAAAATAAATAAATAGTATATTTCACAATTAATTAAGAATTTCAATCAAAATAGTTTCCAAATGAATCTGGGAAGCCTCTAGGCTGTTAACCAACACCAGTCTCATAGATGCCAATGCCATGGTAGCAGCTGGATTATATACTGATTTGCATCTTATTCAGATGATGTTCATGGAATCAGCACCTTGCCATAAATATAGATGTTGCAAAAACAGCAGACCCTAGGATTAATGTGTGGTCTTCTCCCTGTGGGCAGCATGACTTTGAAATTATCTGGTGGAAAATAAGGTTAAAATCTTAAATAGTTTAAAGTCATATGCATTTCTGCAATGGTTCATAATAGAAAGATATTTTTTCCAAAGATTATGCCAAAGTATACTAACCTCTCTTCAGCAAGAAGAAACAATTGTTAGAGTACTGGATCTATCTAAACTTTGTATGGAAAGTCATTAACTTAGCATACTTTGTTCATCCTCATTTGGTGTAAAGGAGCAGAATCATCAGGCTAATTTCTCCCAAGGGAAGTGCCCAGTGATGTTTGCAAAAGCAAAAATAAGTGGAAGAAAATAAAGATGGTAAAGGTTAATAATTCTGTGATCTTTATTTTTTTTAAAAATGTGACTCAATTCATATGTATTTTTTTGAGATTGGTGCGATTCCTATTATACTTCAGAATACCAGCTGGTGAAGGATAAAATTGGAGCCAATTGTCATTTTTTATTTAGAGTTACACAGTACAAACATACACCTCTTAACTCTACGACCACAGTTTTAGTCTGGGGTATTCAAGTAAATCAGCAAAAGACGCTTTAAAGGTAGTGCTTCATTAATGAGCCTACATTTGTATGTCTGTATACATTTGTACATATTTTGGCCTACTCTTTGTGCAAGTGATTATGTTGAGGCCAAATGGCTTCACACATTCATCCTTTGCTGTAGCTGAATGCTCTGTCTTGTTAAAACCAGGATATAAAAATGGTGGTCTTAATTTTTTATTAGTTTTCTTAGAATTAAATGGCACAGAAATAGTTCATTCAGCCCATTGTTTCTATGCCAGCTCTTTGAAAAAAAACGATTGAAATAGTCTGGCAAATAGGACCCAATTTCGTATTGAAAGTTATTATTGAATCTCCTTCCACTTCCTTCAGATGTCAAACCATGGCTTGCAACGCAAAAAGATTTTCTCCTTGTTCCACCCTTGATGTTTTAGTGAGGATTTTTTTCTCTTCACTGTAAATGTTGTTTACCTTCCCTATTTTGTGCATCAGAGTTCATCAAGAATGAGAAAAATTTAAGTGCTCGATAATTTGGCTTTTTTTTAAGAATTAAAAAAGCATGGGAAATGTAAGTGGCAGAACTACTATTGGCATTGTGCGAGCTTCTTCATATTTTTCCTTTTAGTTGTGAAGTATGGGATTTCCCTGAGGAAATTCTGGGGAAATTCAATGTTTTCTGCGTTGCCAAGGCAAATGGTTCCTCTTGAGAATTGTACCTCTGCAGTAACATTGGTTGATTTTATTGTATCAATTTTTTGGTAAGCACCGGCCAATTACGTGTTCAGAAAGGTAAAACATTCAAAAATATTATTTTGTATTTTTATTCTGTGCATTCAAAATTAGTGCATCGTCTCAGGATTGAAAATGCTATCACCTTCAGAATTCCATTACAAATTAAATATTGCAGCACCTTAGATTATACGACCATTCAAAATTGAACCGTCAACAATTCTTTGGCACTTCATTGTACAGAAAATATATACTGCCTCCCAGGAACAGTTGGTGAGCAACCAATAATAGAAAGCAGTCTTTGTGAAAGCCTGCAAATGTGAACAATGAGCTTCAATCCCATGGTTGTTGTATTCCATCCCTGAATACACAACTTCTTTGCTCTAAAATGAGCAATTCCCCTCTTTCCCCACTCCATACTAAGTAAAGATGGTTGTTACCCGCATCCTAATAAGCAGTCATTGAGAACTCCATCAGCTACCACAAAGCAGCATTTGTGGCAGCTCCCATTACCCCCAGAAAATATTTTGATCTCTGGCGGCACGGTAGCACAATGGTTAGCACTGCTGCTTCACAGCTCCAGGGACCTGGGTTCGATTCCCAGCTTGGGTCACTGTCTGTGTGGAGTTTGCACATTCTCCCCGTGTCTGCGTGGGTTTCCTCCGGGTGCTCCGGTTTCCTCCCATAGTCCAAAGATGTGCGGGTTAGGTTGATTGGCCATGCTAAAATTGCCCCTTAGTGTCCTGAGATGAGTAGGTTAGAGGGATTAGCGGGTAAATATGTAGGGATAAGGGGGTAGGGCCTGGGTGGGATTGTGGTCGGTGCAGACTCGATGGGCCGAATGGCCTCTTTCTGCACTGTAGGGTTTCTATGATGATTTCTTCCCCCTACCCCATCACAAAACACAGCTAATTAAAAGCTATCCCTGTTACAGAGAGAAGTAAATCTATCCCTACCATGCATATTCGGAAATATGTTCATCACCCTTCCCATCAACCCCACTCCCATACACACACGTGCACACACTGGTTTTCATGCATTTCACAACCCTCTAACATGCTTTAGCTGAATACAGATTTCTGCCTTAACTCCCTATGTCTTCAAGGGAGATTAGCTAATATGTTGGTGTGTGTATAATGATTTGTGCCTTTTGGTGCCATAATGGAGACTTTTCTTTGCCATTTTACATCACCTGTTTCTCTCTCTCCTTCTTCCCCACCCCCCCACCATTGTCTTTGAGTTCAATCGTTTATAAAATGTAATCACTTAAAAGAATTATTGTGCACCAATGAGGTTCTTAAATGATCATTTAATTTCTTGGCTCCATGGATACTGTGGTCAGAACTGTTGGATTAAATTGTTTTATTGTATTGCAGCCTCTGTTGTAAAGTTTAGCTCTTAAAGATGTAGCTGAAACACACCCACAGCGCAGTTTGAGTGATGGTCAAGCCTTCATCTGGAACTGCAAAGATATGTCTGTGACTGGTTCTTAGAGGCTCATTTAGCTGAAGTTGCCTGCTGAGTAGGGTGACCTTTTCACTCCCCCATTGGCCTGTAGGGAATGCTCGTCAGTATCACTGGCCCACAACCCTTGGCTTTTTTAATAGAAATTTGGGAGCTATAGGTCTTTGATTTCCATATTAGTGCTGCTTCTCATTTGGAGCATTCAATCAAAGAATTATGTTTGAATCTACCACCTTGCTTTAAGATTTGTCAACTTAATTTTTGTACCATTATAAAATCAAGTGATACTGCAGGTCAAGGATATTCTCTTATTTCTATTTGCATTTCCTTTCCCAAAACCTCAAGAAGGTATTGATTGTGGTCATTTGATATTGAGGTGAAAATATTGCATACGAAAAGCCTAATAATTGATTTTGGAACAGGGATGGGAATTTGATTGAGAGTTGATGACGTTCAGCCAGTACTAGGATGGGACTTTCTGAGGGTTAGGTTGCAGTTGGTCAGGTTTTGGATGGTCTCAGGTTTGTGGGGAGTGGAGTGTGGGGGCAGGGAGAAAGCGTTGGAGTGGTTGAGTCTACAAAAAAGGAACTGATCTGATTCCCTTGAATATTTTGACAGCCAAAGTTCTTTGTGCACAAGATCTGCAATAAATTATTTTTTGCTTGGTGCCTGGCTACGCCATAAACCACATTTGCGATAGGCAAAGTTCTGACGAGTACCCTGTACAACTTAGTACAGAGAAAATAGAAAGCAAAAGCAGTGGTGCAGAGTGCAAAAGTTGTCTTATAAATTTATTGAGCAAATTAAGCACAAGAAAGATATTCCTTTGTTTATCTTCATTATATAGATGCTAATGTTACTCCCAGCTGATATTACTGGATCGTCAGGTCCCAGAATGGAACCTGGCTTGACAGATCATAACTTTTTTTGTTTAGAAATGTGGACAAAGAGCCACAGGACTGCCAATTAATTTTTAACAAGATTAGAACTTTTATAAACAAGAAAAGATGAACTATATGATGCTACTCATTCACCCCAGCTATACCTTTACAGATATACACAGATTTGTAGGGCTAACACAAGTTGCAAAATACATCTTGTACTCTAAAATCTTCCTAAGTACACAGTTCATGTCATGTGGAATGTGGTCAAACACACCACACTCTGAAACCAAGTGACATTTGCCACACAAAAAAAGTTGTGTGGATTTCTCATCAAATTTCCCAAATATTTGTCACACTGTCAGCCAAGAGGTCTCATTGAAATGTTGGCTTCCATATGTGAGTTTCTATCATCCGTTTCGAAGGACACACTTTGCAATCTTCTCTCAAGTGTCTTTATCAGAGATTCATATCCAGGAATTCATAGGGGCATGCAGTACAAAAAAGATGTTTAGGCCCACCAAGTTTGCACTGACAATAATTACCACTAAAGGCATGCTCATCCCATTTTCCTGCACTTGTCCCATATCCTTGAATGTTATGATATTTCAAGTGCTTATCGAAATATTTTTTAAAGGTTAAGGTTTCCAGCCTCCACTAGCTTCTCAAGCAGCGCATTCCAGATTTCCACCACCCTCTTATCTCAAATCCCCTCTGAATCTCCTGTCCCTTAACCTAAAACTATGCTCCCTCATGACTGACCACTCAACCAAGGGGAACAGCTGCTCCCTACTCACCCTGTCTATATCGTTCATAATCTTAATACACCTCAGTCATGTCTCCCCTTAGCCTTCTCTGCTCTAAAGAAAATAATCCAAGCCACCCAGTCGGTCCTTGTAGATCAAATGCTCCATCACAGGCAACATCCTGGTGAACTGCCTCTGTACTCCCTCTAGTGCTATCGCATCCTTCTGAAAGTGAGGTGACCAGAACCGCATACAGTACTCCAGCTGTGGCCTAACCAATACTATACAATTCCAACATTAACTCCTTGCTCTCATACTCAGTACCATGACTGACAGGCATCCAAGTAATGATACCCAGCAAGAGAGGATAGGTGAAAATCATTAAACACTGCTGAGCACAACAAAATCTTCCTCAAAGAAATTAAATGTAAATTTAAGTATCAATTAGATTTGATGTCAGTTGTGGCTCAGTTGGTTGCAGTCCAATGAATCCTAATGTCCTGAGTTCAAGTCTCACTCCAGGACTTGAGTATAAAAATCAAGGTTGACATTTGAGCAGTGAGGGAGTACTGACCTGTCAGAGGTGCCACCTTTGAAATGAGACATTAAGCTAATCTTTTACAGGCACCCTCTGAGGTGTCTGTAAAAGATGTACTGGCACTTTTTCCTAGGTAAAAACCTATCCTTCAAAGATGGTGCTATGTATTATGGTCCTATATCTACTTGTCTTTTGAATGCACCTGTTGCTGATTGATTGCAAGTTTATTAATTCTCAAATTGTTGGCATTCTGCTCATCTCTATTTTGGGGGGGAAAAAAATGAAATTGGTCCAAACTGATATCAGTGCTACTCTTGGTGGCTCATAGTCCTGGAAAGCCAAAGTAATTTCATTTTATAAACTACCAAGAGTCAGCACAAATCCCTATAATTAATATGTACTTAGAGTAGATCAGTTTGTGATGCACCCATATCTTGCCCAAAATATTGCAGTTATATGAATTGATTAGACCTGATACTTTAGTTTCTGATTTTTGTGGGTCAAAAGTGGGGCTGCTTGAAGAGCTATCTTTCAAAAACTGTTCTGGTTTAAGCCCTAATTCTGAACTGCTGGCTGTGTAATTAAATGACTGTACCATATCTTCCAACTATTCTAAACATATTTTAAAAAGCACATTGAACCATAAGCCACTGATGCTCTAAGAGAATATAGAAGATTCCAAAATGTGCGGAAAATATGCAATAATAAAACTCAGTAAATCCTAGAATGGGATCTTTGATACAGTTTAATCTTTTAAGTTCTTTATCTTATCAATGCTGACGAGAGAGGCGCATGTGGTGGGGTTGGGGGTGTGGGGTGAAAGGAATGAAAAGGGGATACTATGAAGATGAGAGGTGAAGAAGAAAGATATATAGTTGTAATGGGTGTTGGGTGAGACCGCACCTTGAGTACTATTATACAGTTTTGATCTCCTTGCTTCATGAGTAATACTGCTTGCTTTGGAAACAGTTCAGAGAAGGTTCATAGGCTGATCCTTGGGATGAAGGAATTGTATTATGAGGAAAGATTGAGCAATTTTGGCCTATACTTGTGGAGTTCAGAAGCATGAGAGGTGATTGAATTTAAATATATTAAATTCTGAGGAATCTTGACAGGGTAGATGCTGGGAGAATGTTTCCACATGCGGGGGAATTTAATACTCAGAGGTACAGTTTAGGAATAAGCCATCGCCCATTTAAGATTGATGAGTTTCTTCTGAGGGTCTTTTGTGTTTGGAATTATCTTCCCAAGAAAACATGGCGACACTGAATATATTCAAGGCTGAGTTAGTCAGATTGACAATGAAGTTGTGCCTTATGCTGGGCAGGCAGGAAAGTGGAGTTCAGGCCGGAAAGTGGAGTTCAGGCCACAATCGGATCAGCCATGATCTTATCGAAGATTAGAGCAGATTTGATGGGCCAAATTGTCTACTTCTATTTCGTATGATTACGTGTACAGTCTGCCTGCTGTAGTGGCATTGTGGATAATTTTACTAATTACTTTGTTCATTAAATAAAGAAAATAGAGGCCTTAATTTATATGACACTTTTTTAAAAATTTGACTTTACAACTTTCCTAAATATATTTTTGTCTCATCTCTATATGATTTAAATACCAATATTTATTAGTGCTGTGTTAGGTTTGTTGTTATTCTGAAGCAGTTTTTGAATGATGTGCAGCTTGTTCAGGTAGGTTAGGATATCCGATACCTTATTTATTTTCATGGCATCAAAAAAAAATCAAATAACATAATTGTTTGATTGTTGGTGATCTCCTGTCTGTTTTCTCAACCCACCACAAAAGTCTATTTAGAAATTTAGCTTTCATCTCTATTAACATTGCTAATATAAGCTTTCTGAAGCATGGCGATTGTAAATATTTTTAACACTATAAAACCATTGAAAATTGTTTTTAAAAAATCAATTTTCAAACCACATTGCTGTCTGCCCAGTGTTGAAAGGAATGCAAGTTACAGAATCTGAGGTTTGAAACTTAAGTATATGGAATAAAGCTTCATAACCTGAGTGACCTTTCCGCGTAAAATACGACTAAAGTGAAGCTGTATGTGCTTCACAAGCTCAGATCAACTCTTAAAAAAACACGCAAAGTACTTTGGTAGCTATGGTTACTTTTGTTGTTTTTAATTTTACTTCAGTTCCAATTTTCAGTGCATGCTTGAATTATTTTTAATATCCATTCCTTGGATACGGGTATCAAGAGCAAGGCCAGCTTTCATTGCCCAGCACTATTTCCCTTTGAGAAGATGGTGGTGACAACAAAGTGGCTTGCTAGGCCATTTCAGAAGGCAGTTAAGAATCAAGCACACGAATGTGCCTCTGGAATCATTTATAGACCAGCCCCAAGTATGGACAGCAGATTTCCTTCCCTCAAGGACATTAGCCATCTAGTTGGGTCACTACTGCTGATTCTAGCTGCTGCTTCCAGATTTATTTAATTAACTGAATTTTAGATTCTCCAATGGCCATGTTGGGATTTAAACCTGTGGCTCTGGATTATTAGTCTAAGATTCTGGATTACTCGTCCAGTAACATAACCAATGTGCTGCTTCACCCACCTATAAAAGTGATTATAATTACTTTATGACGTTTGTACATATAATTCTAGTATAACATTTTGCTTTTGTTTCAGGGAGAAAAGGTAAATTATGAGAAGTTCAAAAATTGGCTCCTTCAGAATAAGGATGCATTCACATTTGCTCGATGGCTGCTGTCAGGAGGAGTGTGTGTCACTCTTACTGATGATAGTGATACACCTACCTTCTATCAAACTCTGGCTGGAGTCACTCATTGTAAGTATTTTTAAAAATGTGATGAATCATTGATTGTATGAAATTTGCTGATGCCGAAGTACAGTGACCCCAAGTGTTAGTCTTATTAAAGTCAACATGCAGGCCTTTTTCTTTCTGTGAAGAGTACGTTCGTTGATTTACAAACATTTTGTTACCACATTTGATGCTGTTGGCTGTTCTTTGTTGTTTTCTTTACAAACGGCTAGCTGAAAAGGAAATCCGCATCTGCTCAAAAAGTGTAAATGTGCCTAAACTAGGTTAACCTTAAGGAAGGAGATGTAAAATTTCCCGTCCAGTGACATCAGAAGTGGGTGGGTGTATTGCTCTCAATCTACTTCTCCTGGGTGACTTTCACTTCCCATTAGAGATTCCACTGAAGCAGGACTTTACTCTTGTGCATCCTTTCATTTAATTGCTCAACCATTGGTGACCTCAGCCTCAAACTTTGGAACATCCTCCCTGGATGTCCGTGTGCTGAGTGTTGTATTTATTAAAGCAATGTTTTTTCCTGCCAATAAATATAAAATTTAAGCATCTAACAATTGTAGTAAAATACAGAAGTTCTACTTGTATGTATTCAGTAATTTTTTGATGTTCATTGTTCTATTTACACAAAGAATGGGGAAAAAGAGCTATGTGATAGAGATGTCTTCACAAAAACAAAGCTGTTTTTGTCATGAAGTAATGGGAGGTTTGTAGACTATGCCAATGGAAATCCATCTAATTTCCAAAGAAAATTGAATATCCAGTATAATCCTGAGACATACCTACTGGTATGTATCTTGCAATCCTTAAAAAGTGAAAATCTTTGATCATGACACATTTTAGCAGGAAGAATGAGGAAAGACAGCACTAGCTGAATGGTACAATTTTAAAAGGGCTGCAAGGACAGACCAATCTGGCATTGGTTGTGCACAAATCCTTGAGGGTGATGGAACAGGTTAATAAAGCAAGTCAGTTCTTGGACTTTATCAATAGTTGCATGGCGTTCATAAGAAACCGAGTTCTGCTTCAAGAGTAGTGTGTCCAATCCTGGGTACCATGATGTAGGAAAAATGAGGGTGCAAAAGAAATTTACTTGGATTGTTCCAGGAAAGAGGGATTACATGTATGTGGATTAACTGGAGAAGGTGGAGTTATTCTGCTTAAACATGAAAAAATAGGAGGCTTGATGGAAATGTACAAAATCATAAAAGGTTTAGATAAGAGTAAATAAAGAGAAACTGTTCCCTCTGGCTGAAGGGTTGATAACCAGAGGGCGCAGATTTAAAGTGGTTGCATAAAAACGCTTTCCTCAACTCGCTAGTTATTTGCCAGCGTGGTTAAATTTGGAATACACTGCCTGGGGATGGTGGAAACAGATTTAATAGTGGCTTGCAGGAATTGGATAAACAATTGAAGGAAAAATAATTGCAGGGTAGAGAGTCTCTGAGTGGAACTAATTGAAAGAGCTTTTCAAAAGAACTGCCACAGACTCGTTGGGTGAAATGGCCACCTTCTACTCTATAGAGTTTTTTGCCATTGAACAAGTAATACATTCCAGAAAAAGGGCTTTAACCACACAAACTTATAAAATGCAAATATTTTTAATGGGGATATTAAAGCAGATCTTTGTACTGCCAATTCTTTGTACACGTCATAGAAAACATTAGAGCAAAAGCAAAATAAAGCAGTTGCTGAAAAACTGAAATAAGTTGTTTCACCACTTACAGAATGGAGATTCATTAAAGTAGTAAGATTCCTCTATATGATTATAAACACCATTTGATATATTGGCCACCATGTTATTTTGAAGAAGCTACAATAGGAACTACCATATGAGTTTGCATATTAGTAAATGATAAATTTTCAGTTTTGTGACTTGAGATTTTATGGAAAACAAAACGCATGCAAAACTGCTAAATGGCTTACATAATCATTGAATGGCAACTTAAAAGCATGTAATCGAATACAAGAGGTGACTTCGCTATCATATTTGAGTTTTAGTGCAACTTATTTTCTTTTGTTCAGCATTCTTACTGCTTTTAAATTGCTATCACAGTCATGACTTCTCAAACTAACTACCGATTGAGGGAAAAGTCTAACTTAATGTACTGTTCCAATCTTCTTTAAAATCAGATCAAAAACTAACAACTGTTTATCATTGCTGTATTAAATGGTCAGCCACTCAGTTTGTCAGTTACTTCCTCTTTGAGATTTGAAATTAATACTCTGTCTTGCCAGCTATCACGAACATTACTGGACAGAGTGATAGCCGTGACACACTATTCAGCTGATGTCAACAATTAAACCTCCTTTTGTTTGACAGGAAGAAAATAGCAAAAACATTCTCATGGCTTTGGCATATCAGGTCATGATATTTGTTCTCTACAAAAACAGCTATCAGTTGCAGCTTCGTGCTATTCAATACATTTCGATACATTGGGGTAGCACAGTGGTTAGCACTGCTGCCTCACAGCACCAGGGACCAGCGTTCAATTCCGGCCTTGGGTCACTGTCTGTGTGAAGTTTGCACGTTCTCCGTGTCTGCGTGGGTTTCCTCCGTGTGCTCCGGTTTCCTCGCACAGTCCAAAGATGTGCGGATTAGGTTGATTGGCCATGCTAAATTGACCGCAGTGTTGAGTTTAGCAGGGTAAATATGTGGGGTTATGGGAATAGGACCTGGGTGGGATTGGGTGCAGACTCGATGGGCTGAATGGCCTCCTTCTGCATTGTAGGGATTCTACGATTTCAATTTTGGATATTGGGGTGGGGGGGGCTAGGCTTGCCATCGTCCTCTAAATTGGCGCGGTGTGGCTTTCCTCTCATGGTCTAGTCAGTCATTCCAAATCACATCTTATGGTTGCATTCCAGAACGTAAGATATTTATTGGAAAAGCACATTATTTTTGCATGATTGGGGTCCTGGTATTAATTGGGAATCACAACTATGAGGCAGTTGCAACTCAGGTTGCTTGACACTCATTTGTTTTATTTCTGTGTCTTTCACATAATCACATTAAATAGGTCTCCAGATTATTTGGATGAAGTTCTATAAAATTCCCTAGTGATTTGTCCAAGTGGACTTTAATGAGGGGTTATTTAACGTTCCTTTCTGTTTCAATCTGCCTGGAGTCAATTTTATATTTATATAACTTTTTGTCTAACATTTTTGCTTTGCTGCAAAATCCAGTGTTATATATTTTACTAGATTGTTTGTGTTCAGAGGGTTTCCAAACAAAGGCACTAGTCTTCCTTTATTCACTGTATAAAAACCTTTCACTTTCAATGTATCATGTCCCTCTTATAAATTACAGTTTCCCTTCCATTGGATTACCCTGGAGAATCTATTCTGTATGCTCTCCATGGCTTCAGTGTCCTTTAATTGGACAACCAAAACTAGGCATCATATTCTAACAGGATCCAAATGGATACTTAAAAAATTATTATAACTTGTGACTTTATCTGCCTGCACTTGAACATTTAAGGGGTTTGTGCATTTGAACTGTCTGATGGTGCAGCTGTACATTATAAATTGGGTACAGAAAGGTGTGAATTGATACCATAGCTTACAATTACTAAAACCACTAAACCACAGCTTTAGTGTAGGATATTCAATTATGTGTCCATTTCTGTTATCCACCAGGGGTTTACTTCCATTATAGCAGCAAGTTGAGGCCTTTCCGTAATTAAGTGAATTTTTAAAAATCCACTGCAGGAAATTTATATTGCAACCCTATTGATCTTTTCCGGTCTATTAATTTGCGCATTTGTTTGCTATGGAAAACTTTGGGAAGTTGCAGCTTGCATTTTCACCAAACCTGATGAGAACCAAAATTGGCAACTTTTGAGAATGTTTTCATGGCAGAGTTATAATTTAAATTTTTATTCAGTCATCGGATTTCACCATGTTGAGTGCATCCTAACAATGTTAAGCACATTTAGTTTTTCTACATTTTTTTTTGTAGATTTGCTGCATGTCTTCTAACTTCAGTAACTGCTGTGCTGTCCTATCTGACGTGATATGAATGCTGAATTTGACAAGATTGAGAACTCTCATAATGTATTCTGAAAGGGAAAAATACTTAATTGGCCTGGATTTTGGGATCAGTAGTAAAGGGATAATGCCTTCTGCTCATGTGAAGAATGCTGCCCACAAAGATTTAGCAGGCTGTGTGGTGTCAATTTTCCCTATGAGAGGCTATTTTCATCTGTTGGGGACACTCATCTAACAATAGTGAAGTCAATAAGCAGGCTGAGAAAAATTCCCATAGATATCAAACCAGGAAGTAAAAAATTCCTCTTGCAAGCAATTTTACAGAGCACAAAATTAAGATTGAGATGTACAAAGGAATTAAGGTAAAAACTCATATAAAGTTTTCAAAAAGTTATGAAAATGTCTATGGAATTTTGATCATAAAATGGGCACACTCGCACCATTTCTAACCTTCCTCTCCTCTTGTCCCTGAACATGTTGTCACCACCTGAATCCATGTCTATGTTTCCAACAATTCTTCCCATGAATGATATCCTCGACTTTTCTGTAGCCTTTGACGTGATCGACCATGGCAGAGTGGCACAGTGGTTAGCAGTGCTGCCTCACGGTGCCAGGGACCCAGGTTCCATTTCAGCCTTGGGTGACTGTGTGGAGTTTGCACATTCTCCCTGTTTCTGTGTGGGTTTCCTCCCAAACTCCAAAGATGTGTGGGTTAGGTTGCTTGGCCATTCTAAGTTGTCCCTTAGTGTCACAGGAATTAGCAGGGTAAATAAAGTGGGGGAGGTGGGTATAGGCCCTTGGTGGAATTGTTGTGGGTGCAGGCTCGATGGGCCAAATGGCCTCCTCCTGCACTGTCAGGCTTAGAGTCATAGAGGTTTTATAACATGTCCATGCCACCCCTTTTTGCCATAAGCTACTCCCAATTGCCTGCGTTTGGCCCATATCCCTCCATACCCATCTTGCCCATGTAAGATGAGCTTCTGTGATCTTTGAGTTCCACTCCATTTCCCTTGCTTGATTCCAGACTTGCCTATTTGATCATGGCTCTTGCCTCTCCAACAGGAAGTTGTCGTCTTGCCAGCTCCTCCCCACCCGTCTTTACTTGTGGAGTACTCCATAGATGTATCCTTGCCCTTCATATGCCTACTTACCCGTAGCACTATCATCTGCAGTCAGCCATGTTCACCAACTAAAACCATTGCTGTGCTTCCCTGTTAGGGACCAGATCAGAAACTCCAAAGTATATTATGAAGTTAGCCTCGATGGTAATCTTTCCTTTTGATATTGGCATTAGAGTGAGCATAAGATGTTTCGCTCCAGATATGAATCAATTGACCCACCAAGGAAGCTTTTATCAAAACAAACTTTATTTAAGGGCGTAGAATATAACAAAACGAATTAGCATAACTTTCACCAATTAAAACCTAAACATGGCAAATTTAATTCTTAACAGCTATCTATCTCTATTGTTCCAATTTAAGTGTACCCCATAGATATAAATCGCTTCATCAGAACCAGGTAGCACCAAAAACAGATATGCTAGATTTCCAGCCTTTTAACACCTCTGAACTGAGATCCAGACAGACACCTGTCTTCTGATTCTCATTCAACCACCTCCAGAGAAAGATCCACCCCAAACAGCAGAAGCTCAGAGACTTATTTCCTGGCAGATTCCAGTCTCTAAATCCAGAGCATTTAAGCTTGATTTCTCTATGTAGGCTTAGTTCCACCCAGTAACATGATTTTCTGCACATCAACCTAATCAAGCCCCACTCTGCACAACCCCAGGGGAAAACACTAAAAATAACAGAATAACAGCCCAGATTAAAACAAACATTCTAGCAATTAGGAGCAATAACGCTGCTGCAGTAGCAATACAGCGCTGCCAGAAACAGACCCACCAGCACCAGTTGGAACGGACTGTTTAAGAAATGCTGCACAAGATACACGACTCAAATACATTTCTTAAAGGCACAATATTGCCACACCCACAACCTTTCTTGTTCCCTTCAGTATCGTCACTGGTTGTCCAGAAGCCAGTCTTCCAAAAGGCTCAACTTCTTCGATTGAACGTTGTCACCAATTTCATCTCCCACAGAGTAGCAAAAGCCCTGGCATTAAATTGTGAATGAAGTGAACAGTAGAAGGTTTTATCCCACTGTACAACAGATGAGCTCGGAAGTATTTGTTCTGACAGCTGTTATGAAGGCTTCTCATAAAATTAATTATGGTGTCTGGGGCAGCTGGTAAGCTTCGGTGAATCACTCTCAAACCAATCTATTCTGTTTCTTTGGATCATCTGATTATGATTCATCTCATAATACAATTTGATTTCTCTGCCATGAGAGATCATAGTCAGTTTGATTTAATGTCATCTTTGAGTAGCTGGATTGGGGAGCAATGATGTGAAGAAATTCAGTAAGTGCATAAATGGGTAGGTTCCCAAAATTAAGCTGTGGGGTATTCATCTGAAGCTACTCTGTTTACTTTTTCAGCAAGGACTAAATGGGTTAATGCCTCTGCTAAAGTAGGTAGCTGCAAATATGTGCATGAGGCATTCATTGACTACCATCCCACAGGGTAATTCCAAACTCTATGTTTTTGCATAATACTGAATAATATTTAGAGCGCTTGTGTGTACTCTAGGTGCAATGTAATACTATCCATAAAGAAAACTTGAGTAAAAATGTTCCACATATAGTCAAGAGGAAAGTAACCAATAGTAAAAATGTTCCACATATAGTCAAGAGGAAAGTAACCAATAGCGTATTGATCTTGCAAAAATAGTGTATTGATCTTGCAAAAATTCTTCTACCCAAGTTCCTAAAGGCTTCAGGTGTCCTTCAAATGACCAGCTAATGTAGAAGTTTTCACTTTGCATAAGATGGACAGAATGAGGTTTCCCCTTTTCCTTTCAGCTTGGAGTTCTATCACCCAGATAAAAAGCAGGTTTTGAAACCTCTGATTAGTTGGAAAAAGGCACTGTTTCATGACAAGGATGTTACAAATAAAGGGTGATGGGAACAATACAGGAACTAAGTGCAGACTATACATAATATTATTATATATTTGAATCCCTAAGTAGGTCATAACATTGCATTTCAAAATACTTTGAAATACTATATGTCAAGCTCCATCAGTGGGAGAACCCATTACAAATGTCAATATTACTGATTTTGCCTGTAGGTAATCTTGTAATGGGAATTTTCTAAATTTTAAGTATCTCTATGTTAGCTACAAAGGATAGCTGCAGAAGATTGTTTAAAAATAATGGTTGAGCTTGTGTGCAGTTACAGGCCCTGTCTTGGAAATATCAATTTAGAAGTGGATGACATTTTGAATTTTGTGCGTCTGAGGCATTCAAGTCAGGTGACCCTGACCTATACAAGAAAGTAAGAAGTCTCACAACACCAGGTTAAAGTCCAACAGGTTTATTTGGTCGCACAAGCCACAAGCTTTCGGAGCGCTGCCCCTTTATCAGGTCACGACACACGACAACGCAGAGGCCCTGAGCAGAGACTGATAGCCAAGTTCCGCACGTGAGGACGGTCTCAACCGGGATCTTGGGTTCATGTCACACTATCTGTAACCCCCACGACTTGCCTGGGCTTGCAAAATCTCACTGTCTCTTTAACCTGTGCTTAACCCTCTCTCCACTCACATTGTCTGTACCTTTAAGACTTGATTACCTGTAAAGACTCGCATTCCAACCATTATTTTGTAAATTGAGTGTGTGTCTTTATATGCCCTGTTTGTGAGCAGAACTCCCACTCACCTGATGAAGGGGCAGCGCTCCGAAAGCTTGTGGCTTGTGCTACCAAATAAACCTATTGGACTTTAACCTGGTGTTGTGAGACTTCTAACTGTGCTTACCCCAGTCCAACGCCGGCATCTCCACATCATGGCTATACAAGAAATCCAGAGGCGATCTACGGAGATCCGTCAAAGATGCCAAAAGACAGTACCGGACCAAGCAAGAGTCATCGGCGAGTCACACGGTCTCCCACCGACTAAAGCAAGGTCTGCAAGACATAACGTGTTACAAGATGAAGGCACGTAGAATTGCCGTCACCAATGCACCCCTCTCCGATGAGCTCAATGCATTCACTGCCTGTGCTGAGCAAGAGCTCAGCAAGACTATGCCTTCTGCCCCAGAAGCCTCGGCTGAACCGGTCTCCAGGGTCACCATAACGGATGTCAGATCAGCCTTCTCAAAAGTCAACCCATGGAAAGTGACTGGCCTGGATGGGGTACTGGACAAGCACTCAGATCTTGTGTGGACCAGCTGGCAGGGGTTTTCGTAGATAACCTCCTTGTACTGATCTGAGGTTCCTATCTGCTTCAAGAAGATGACCATCATCCCTATACCAAAGAAAGTCCAGGCATCATGCCTTCATAACTATTGCCAGGTCGCTCTGACGTCCATCATTATGAAGTGCTTTGAAAGGTTTGTCATAGCACGAATCAATTCCAACCTCCCAGATTGCCTGGATCCACTACAGTTCACCTATTGCCGCAACAGGTCCACAGCAGATGCCATATCCCTGGCCCCACACTCAACCTTAGAACACCCGGATAACAAAAACACTTATGTCAGACTCATTTATTGACTACAGCTTAGCATTCAACACCATTATTCCTACAAACTCATCTCCAAACTCTGTGGCCTGGTGCTTGGCTCCTCCCTCTGCAACTGGATCCTAGACTCCCTAACTCTCAGACCACAATCAGTAAGGACAAGCAACAACAACAGCTCTGCGATTATCCTCAACACCGGTGCCCCACAAGGCTGTGTCCTCAGATCCTTACTATACTCCTTATACACCTATGATTGTGTGGCCAAATTCCCCTCAAACTCAATATTCAAGTTTACTGATGATACCACCGTAGTGGGTCGGATCTTGAACAATGACGAGACAGAGTGCAGGAAAGAGATAGAGGAACTGGTACAATGACCGTAATCTCTCCCTCAAAGTCAATAAATCAACAGAGATAGTCATCAACTTCAGGAAGCATAGTGGAGGACATGCTCCTGTCTGCATCAACTTGGATGAAGTAGAAATGGTCAAGAGCTTCAAGTTTCTAGGTGTCCAGATCACCTCCAACCTGTCCTGGTCCCACCATGCCGACACTATAGTTAAGAAAGCCCACCAACACTACTTTCTCAGGAGGCTAAGGAAATTTGGCATATCTGCTTTGACTGTCACCAACTTTTACAGATGCACCATAGAAAGCATCCTTTCTTGTTGTATCACAGCTTGGTACGGTTCCTGCTTGGTCCAAGACCGCAAGAAACTACAAAGGGCCGTGAACGAAGCCCAGTCCATCACCAGCCTCCCATCCATTGACTCGGTCTACACTTCCCACTGCCTCGGAAAAGCAGCCAGCATAATCAAGGACCCCATGCACCCCAGACATACTCTCTTCCACCACCTGTCAGGATAAAGGCACATACCAACTGACTCAAAAACAGCTTCTTCCCTTCTGCCCTCAGACTTTTGAATGGACTTGCCTCATATTAAGTTGATATTTCTCTCCACCCTGGCTATGACTGTAACACCTCTTTCTGCACCCTCTCCTTTCCTTCTCTATGCATGCTTTATACAGCATGCAAGAAACAATGCTTTTCGATGTATACTAATACATATAAATCAAATCAAAGAGTAATTTAAGTTATCCCTGATTAAGGTAATTAAACATGTTTTAAATTTGTTGCTTTAATTTTTTAATCCTCATTCCTTCTCATGGACTCTGCACAACCTAATTTCACTCTTCATGTGCCTCTTGCTCTCAATCCCTCCCATTGGTCAATTACTTCAGCCCCACCCCACCACCAGAGTCCGTCTACTGCTGGAACCATGTTTCCCTGGCCTTACTCTCGAGCTTGATCCATTTAGTCCAATGGGCCTTCAGTTAGCTTCTTATCACTAGCCTTGTGTAAACCAATAGCCATCCCCTACTCAACACCAATGTCTTTTTCTTGTTCCCACAGGCACAGGCAAAATCCTAACACGGTTCTCTTCCCCATGCTCCTCTACCCAATAATCACCATCTGCATTATAGGAATCTGATCTGCGTTTGTAGTGTCTTTGAGGACAATGAGATATAACAGCCCCAAGGCTGTTAATTGTATAGTTGTATATCGTACTCTTGAAATTTGAGTCTTCTACTTTATGTTAATAGCTGCAAAGAAAAATATTAATATTTAAAAGTGGTTCGCTGATAATTGCTATTTGAAACATTTAATAGCGCAGCCCAGAAAGTCCAATAAATAGATTGCTGTGAATACTATAAAATGAATAGAACATCTGACCACGGCAAATAGGACACTCAGGTTCTGTCAACTTTATCTGACTAAAAGTATTGGATAATTCTGTTGATCCATTGCTAGTTCTGAGTAGCAGCTTAAAAGCCTGCTATTAAGACAAAATGCAGAAGGAGTTGTTTGATATTGTTTTCCTTTGTGATGAACGCATAATCCAAATACATTATTGTAAGTTCCAATTAAATTAATGTGTTTAAAAAGATACAATAACCTGTTCCATGCTTTTGATTTGTAATGTGCTTGATTTTTTAACTTCAAAATCACGTTTACTGATTTGTAGGTTCTCGTCTCTCAGTCTAACACACAGATTCATGGAATTTATTTTTGACAAGGATAAAAATTAATTGTTTTGCTCATGTTAAAATTGGGTTCTTACCTGGCTATATTCAAATTTCTGTTCTTTGCAAGTTCAATTAAGTGATATCCAAATTTCAGAGAGCAACACCAAAACAGTAATTTAGATAAATCGAGTTGAAGTATTTATATATTAGTACATGTATGCAATGCCCTGTAAAGTTGAACTTGGCTGCAGAAAGGGACTGGCCTTTAAATTGATGAGTAAATTTTAGGAATGATCCAACAATCCTCAAGTTTCTAAATTTGATTCGGTGTTCAATTACATGCATTAAAAAATGTGAAGGTCTACAAGCAACTGATAATGTAACAAAATGAATATTCACACGTGCAAGTTAAATAGGGTTTTTTTGTCCTTTACGTTCAGCAGAAAAGATTTTGACATCATATGCCAATTAGAGAAATTGCTTGTGCAATCTAATCATCGGCCTGTCTCGTTATCCTCTTAATTCCTGAAGCAGTATTCTGAGCAGATGGATTTTCTCCATGTAACCTTCTGGGCATCATGCTGCAATACTTCATTTTTGCTGTAGAAATGACAGATTTAATTTGTATAAATCGGGTATTCTTTGGAGTTCTATTGTCTTCTGCTATTGGATAAACTTGTGTCTTCGTTAAGTTTGTTTCAAAGGGCACTTTAGTTTGAATATGGTGGATATAAATCTTACTCGAGTATCATCGGTGCAGGTTGGATTATGGTATGCCTGTACTGTTGCCTGCCTGAAAGAATAGCACCTGCAGGTGGGTGAATGAGTATACATTATGCCCCTGCAAGTAATAGTACTTCCTGAAGTTTACCATTGATTTTACTAAGAATGAAATTCAATTTGTATTACAATATAAGAGTTGCACTCGGTTATCTGTGTAATATACCATTGTTATGAATGTGAAATTCCTATGAAATATGAAAAGCTGCAGTTCGTTCAGGTTTATTACACAATGAAAATGAAACATAGAAACTTTTTGTATGGGTTGCCCTGTAAAAATGCATCTATGGATAACAAACAGCATATCTGCATTCCTTTATTGTGCTTCATGTATAGAATGATCTTGCAGTGGCCTAGATGACTGTGGAAGAATAAATGAATGGAGGGAAGAGCAGACTTGGGAGGATGCAGAGAACAGTTGGAGAGAGAACTTTATGGGCAAAAGCAGGGAGGGAAGTTGTAGAATGGAGGTGTTGAGGAATGGAATCCTAGAGGGCTGGTTGCTGCAGACCGAAAGGAATGACCACTGATAGTAAAGTAGGTGACTGAAGTATAAGCCACTGTTGGTAGAGCAGAACAATGAGGGGTAAGCCTGTGCCTGAGACGTATGCCTGCAAGACATTTGAGAGGGTGATTTGAACCATGAATATATTTGAAAGTGAAGGCAAGGCTCTTAATTAATTTGCTGATTATTGGAACAGGTGTGATGGATACAAATCTATATACAAATGAAAACATGGCCTACTGGAGAAGCAATAAGACCATATGATATAGGAGCAGAATTAGGCCATTCGGCCCATCAAGTCGGCCCCACCATTCAATCATGGCTAATAAGTTTCTCAACCCCATTCTCCTGCCTTTTCCCCATAACCTTTGATCCCCATACCAATCAAGAACCTATCTATCTCTGTCTTAAATATACTAGTGACCTGGCCTTCACTGCCGTCTGGGGCGGATCTGAGTGCTACTTGTGGAGGTTAACCA
The DNA here is from genome assembly GCF_964213995.1 of Mustelus asterias. Lineage (NCBI taxonomy): Eukaryota > Metazoa > Chordata > Chondrichthyes > Carcharhiniformes > Triakidae > Mustelus > Mustelus asterias. The sequence goes on from NC_135812.1 coordinate 26,776,193, forward strand.
CATGCTTTTAGATTATGTTGAAATAGGGAAGCATGTAAATTTTGGAGAAGGAAACACAGATTGGAGCTTGGGTGGGCATGGGAAGATGATTGAAGTATATAAAATCTTGAATGGTCTGAACAAGGTGAACTTGGGAAGGATGTTTCCTCTTGGTGAGTCCAGAACAAGGGAGCACTGTTTTAAAATTAAGGGCTGCCCTTTTGGGACAGAGATGACAATTGTTTTTTCTTTTGAGGGTTGTGCAACTTAGAACTCACTGCCTTAGAAGGTGGTAGAGCTGTGGTCATTGAATATTTTTAAGACAGTAGTACGTAGATGCCTGTTAGGCAAGGGAATCAAATATTATCTAGGCTAAAAAGGAATGTGGAATTTGAAGCACGGATCAACCACACCTTATTGAATGGCAGAGCAGGCTCAAAGGGCCAAATCTACTCCTATTTCTTAAGTTCGCATGTAAAATGTCAGGTGAAATAGAGCAACTAAGACAAAAGTGGAGGAAGAAAGTAATAGAAAATACATATAGATGAACTAAGAGAAAGAAAACAAAGGAAAATTGATAAAATGTGCTGAAAAGGCTCAACCAGTCTGGCCACATCTGTGGAGAGAGAAAGTTAAAGTTACATATTGACGCCAAACCTTAACTCTATTTCTCTCAGTACAGATATCGTCAGACCTGCTGCGTTTTTCTAGCGCATCCTGCTTTTATTTCAGATTTCCAGAATCTGCAGTATTTTGCTTTAATAAAGAAAAATTGAGAATGGAAACCAAGGAAATCTGATGTAGAAATGGCAGAATGTGGGAAAGCCAAAATTTTCAGGATCAAGTCTGAGGATTTTTAAATAGCTTAGAGGATACTAAATAGAATAAGTTTTTCTTTTTTGGTAATGAGTCCTTTGATCCATCTTGAATTAAAGCACAAAATGATGGAAATACTCAGGTAAGGCAGCGGCTGTGATGAGTGAAACAGTTTTGCATTTCAGATTGCTGACCTTTCATCAGAATTGGCAGTTAGTTATTTAACAGGTTTTAAGCAGGTGCTGAGATGGGCAAGGGGGTGTGGGATAGATGGTGAAAGAAAGAACAAAAGACCTCTGATAGGGTGGGAGGCAGAATAAATTAAATGAAAGAAGAGCCCAATACAAAAGGAGACGATAATGGGATCAAGGAAATTTAACAAAATGGGTCGAAGAGGTGTAAGTAATAACAGCGGAACCATGACTAGTATCTGCTGTCCAGTAAGCTGGGAGCAGTGGTTACAAACTAAAGTTGTTGAACTCCATGTTGAGACTGCAAGGATGTAAAGTGACTAATTGAAATACAAGTCACTGTTCTTTATGAAGGAGAACACAAGGGCACATGTGAAGATGGATGTTTTTTTAATAGTTTTGGGGAATATTGTGTTCTCTGAAGAAGGCTGTGTAAATTATTTAATTAAACTTGAGGAAAAAGAAAATATATTGGAAGCAAATATGTTGAAGATAACATTATCAGGACAAGATGCAATGGCAACAGAAATTGGGAAAATGGAATACAATGCTCATAGGTAGTATAGTGGGGTGAAATCAAGTTGGCTGTGAAAATTGGTGGGTTAAACGTAGATATTGGTGAACAGCCTATCCTCAGAAATGGAGGTAAGGAAGTCCATTTTGAATAGTGCTTGTGTGGGGAGCAGAAGGAAACCAAATGAATACAAACACTTGCATAAAATTTAGTTCAAAAATTTTCTGTTCTATACAACTTGTGTGGCAAATAGCCCAGTTATGCTTTGGGGAAAAGTAATGAGGTACAAAAATTCATTTGGTGCTGAGAGTGCAGCCACATGATTGGTAAGAATGAAGAAGCTTAAATTGGGAAAGAAAATACCCCTTCTGAGACAAATAATGCAAAAACTTCAGAGCATTAAAATTGCTACAAAATATATTTATGAAATAACATTCTGAACACATTGCTGTTTGAACTCTATTCTAGCTTTTGCTAGATTTATTGTGAAGCTATGTATTGAGTTGCATATGTTTATCAAGTGGAACTTGGCATTTGTAAATAATTCCATAATTACTACCCTTTTGGGCTGTGATGGACAATTTGGAAACATCTATGAATTATTTATTAGAATATATAAATAATTCAATAGAAAATCTTCCCCAAGGCTTAATGCTGAGGGAAAAAAATCCAAAAATATTAAAATTATTGAAAGTTGTATTCAAGATTTGTGAAGGAAAATTATAAGCTAAAAAAATGTAAATTGCTTTTGTGGTAAATAATGTGTGCTGAATTCTTGCATGGTGTTGTCTTCCATACTTGTTTATTTAATGATTGAATTTCAGTAATGTGTTTGGATATCAAGATAGATGCTGCAGAACCAGCTGCAACATGAGATAGCACACAGCCACATAACGTAGCAAGATTTTCAGTTTCTCTAAAACCCGATGCTCATTATAAATAATGAGTCTATGTGCCCCACCATTGTCTACAGCAGATGCCAGTGTTGAAAATAGCACCCCACAGTGACACCCGGTAACTGCCTCATATGCAGACTTAGAACCTGCTTCTCATGGATTGATCTCTTCAACCGTCAATAGAAGTGCGCCATGTGAAACAATCCCATCATCACCCATGGATTTGCTGCATCTCACATGGATGGAACCTAACTTTAGAAATACATAACTAGTATAAGCATTCAAAATGGTTAGCAAAAGAGCACTTAGGATTGGTTTTATTTGTTAAACTCTATTTACAAATATGGTTTGCAGATTTTTAAAATAAGAAAGCATTTTATCTGTTGGCTGTTCCTGCAGTAACCGCCTACAGCTCCAGCCTTTTGTAGCAGCAAAGTTGGATCAGTTAGGCAGCTATCAGTGTCATATCGAACTGACTGAAGTAAATATGTTTTCATTAAAATTAACCTGACTGTCAGCTCAATGTGCAGAGTCATGGAATGATGCAGCTCTGAAGGAGGCAATTCAGCCCATCACACCTGTGCATGTATTAATAGTAGACTTTCCAGACATTGTATGTCGAGATGTCAGACATGCAATTAACCTGTTCAACCCTGTAACCAGCTGCAAAAAAAAAACCCACATTTCTCTCTTTCCTGTTACCCAACTCTCCACCCACATACCTATTTAGGGGATCTCTGCTTGGGGGATTTTCAAGATAGCAAATTGTATGAAATGAGTTCCATCTTTAAAAACGTAGTGGTATCACAGGAACACCCAGTGGATAACATTTGTTTCACATAAACTCCGGACTGTTTTATTCTTGAGGTAAGTATAGTGTCTCAGTTGCAAAATTCAATTTAAGTGGAAAAAAATCTTGAATCATATCAGATGCTCAATACAGAAAGGAACTGAATTTTATTTTTGTTTCATGATAAAATCTTGCATAAAATCAAGCAGTTCAGTGAATTGGAACGTACATGGTCATGGTGATTTCCCTACTCCATCTAGTTCCTAGTCTTAGTCAAATTGATACAAGCAATGCCCACAGAAAGGGAGAGCAAAACTTTGGTCATCTGCCAGCTGATCTCAAAATGCTTTGAAAACCTGGCAGCAACTTGTCTTCCCATTTTCCTCATTTGACTATATAATTTATCACCTCTACTACAGATAATATATGGTCTCCACTGTGTGTGCGTGTGTAATATATAACACCCGCCCCCCACCGACCAACCCTGGATAATCAGTACTGAGTAGAAAAAACACCATTTGCCAACATTACTACTCTCAACCTGCTGGCAACATCTGGAGTCCACATATGTACAGTTAAATGCAGAAATCCAGAAGTTACTGTCAGTGATGTTATGCTCCTTGACAGGGTGCATTGATGAAGTTCCCCCACACTGCAATCAGATAGAAATCACTGAGCTGATAACTTTCCCTTTTACCCAATAGTGCCTCTGTAAAACCCCTTGAAAGTACACCATTTTGTGATGATGTTACCAGACCAGTAATTCAGTGGCCCAGGCTAAAGCTCTGTTTTGAATTCCATCAGGGGGCAGTTAATAAATCTAGAATAAAATGTTGGTCTTGGTAATAGTGACCATAAAACCATTGTTGACTGTCATGAAGGCCCATCTGGCTCCCTTTAGGGAAGTTCGTCTACTGTCCTTGCCTGGTTGACATGTGAATTCAGACCCACAGCCCCATGGTTGACTCTGAAACGCTCTGGCAATCCATTCCATTTGATCAAACTGCTACAAAGCCTACAAAAAGGATCATTCATCAACCTAGGCACCAGAAACAACAATGGCGAATGTAGCCCTGTCGACCCTGCAAAGTCCTCCTTACTAACATCTGGGGGTTTGTGCTACTGTTAGGAGAGCTGTCCCGTAGACCTGTCAAGAAACAGCATGATATAGTCATAATCATGGAATCATACCGTAAAGACTTATCCCAGAAACATCAACATTCCTGGGTATGTCAGAATCACTGAATAATACAGTGCAGAAGAGGCCCTTCGGCCCATCGAGTCTACACTGACGCGTGAAAGGTCCTGACCTGCCCACCTAATCCTACTTGCCAGCACCTGGTCTTGTAGCCTTGAATGTTATGGCGTGCCAAGTATTTTTCCATGTACTTTTTAAAGGATGTGAGGCAACCTGCCTCCTCCACCATCCCAGGTAGTGCATTTCAGACCGTCACCACCCTCTGAGTAAAAAGGTTTTCCCCCAAATCCCCCCGAAACCTCCCACCCCTCACTTTTAACTCGTGTCCCCTCATAACTGACTCTTCAATTAAAGGGAACAGCTGCTCCCAATCCATCCTGCCCATGTCCCTCATAATCTTGAACACCTCAGTCAGGTTGCCCCTCAGTTTTCTCTACTCCAGAGAAAACAACCCGTGCCCGTCCAACCTCTCTTTATAACTTAAATGTTCCATCCCAGGCAACATCCTGGTGAATCTCTTCTACACCCCTTCCAGTGCAATCACATCTTTCCTATAATGTGGCAACCAGAACTGCCCACAGTACTCCAGCTGTGGCTTCACCAAAGTTCTATCCAATTCCATCAAGACCTCTCTGCTTTTGTAATCTATACCCCGATTGATAAAGGCGAGTGTGCCATATGGCTTTTTCACCACCCTATTAACCTGCCTTTCTGCTTTCAGAAATCTATGGGCAAACACACCAATGTCCCTTTGTTCTTTGGAACTTTCCAGTGTCAGACCTTTCATATCATACTACCTTGTCAAATTATTCCCTCAAGTGTATTCATCTCACACGTTTCAGGTTAAACCATCTGCCACTTGTCCGCCCATTTGATCATCTCATCTATATCTTCCTGTAACCCAAGACACTCAACCTCACTGTTAACCACCCTGCCAGTCTTTGTCATCGGCAAACTTACTGATCCTATCCCCCACGTAGTCATCTATGTCATTTATATAAATGACATACAATAGGGGGCCAGCACGGATCTGTGGTACGCCACTGGTCACCGCTGTCCAGACACTGAAGCAGCTATCTGTCATCGCCCTTAAGAATCCACCTTATCAGATCACCCTGTATCTCATGTGCTTTGCTGAAATCCATGTAAACTACATCAACCGCACAATTCTCATCTACACAGTTGGTTACATGCTGAAAAAATTCAGTCAAATTTGTTAGGCATGACCTCCCTCTGACAAAACCATGCTAGCTATCCCTGATCAAACCTTGCCTTTCCAAATGGAGATAGATTCTCTCCTTCAAAATCTCCTCCAGTAGTTTCCCAACCACAGGCATGAGACTCACTAGTCTGTAGTTTCCTATACTACCTATGTCCTATGCCACCAACAGGACAGACTCACCAGAGGTGGCAGCGCAGTGGTGTACAGTCAGGAGGGAATAGCGCTCGTTCTCAACATTGGACTTGAACCCTGTCAAGTCTCATGGCATCAAGTCATACATGGACCAGAAGTGATACGTGGATGATCTATCTTGGCCTCTTCCTGAGGACCCCAGCATCACAAATGTCAAACTTCAGCCAATTCGATTCACTCCTCGTGATACCAAGAATCGACTGAAGGCATTGGATGCTACAAAGGGAATGGGCTCAGACAACATTCCAGCAATAGCGCTAAAGTTTTGTCCTCCAGATTTATCAAGCCCTTGACTAAGCTGTCCCAGCACAACTACAGCACTGACAATTACCTGAAATATGGAAAACTGCCCAGGGAAGTTCTGCCCACAAAAAGCTGGGCAAATCCATCCCGGCCTCATCATTCTATGTCTTTTGATTCCCGCTTTCCTGACTGAGAATACTTAAGTATGTTTGATTGCTTGTTCTGCTCGATTATATTAATATTGCTGGACAATCACCTTGACTTGTCAACAGATATTAGGAAAGAGGAGATCTGCACCACATAGATCATTGGGCCCTTGTGGGCAGCTTCCTCCAAAGTCATAGGCAAGCACAATTGCTTTTCAGCTGACCATAAAATCCAAGTCATTATCTTAATTTGCAAAATTAGTTTTTTAACATTGTGTAGAATTTTATTTTAATTTTTTATAGATATCTTGCTGACCTTATTGCATATTTGTATTCGTGTTTTTACTTCCTTTGCCAACTAAAGTTTTATTGCAGTCTTCACAATACATTTGTATGTATATTGAATATGTAACCATATATGCTCCAAGGCAGCGACAGAAAATGTTGTAAAGTAATTGAATTTCTTTTGTAATTCATATCTAATACATTGTAAATTATTTTTGAGTTAGTTACATTGTGTAGGAAGAAGAGCAGGGAGTTTGACTTTTATTTGGAATAAGACTTGGAGATAACTAATTTCAAATCTTGGTTCCAGCTTAAATTAATGTTTGCATTTAAAAGTGACTGGTTTAACTGATGTTGGCTGCTATTTTTCTTGAATAGTTATGACAAGCAGCATGCCCCCCCCCCCCCCCCAAATGTGCATCACATTGCATACTAATGCCATCTGACATGCGCCAAATAATTTAGGCCATTCAGCCCACTGATTTGGACTCCTAATGCCTGATTCTCCTGGTCAGTGACAGTGCTGCAGATTTTCCGGACCTGATGCTAAATCCCAGCTGCAGCTTAAATGGACAGCGCAGTATCTCCTGTGAAACTCCAAGAGGTCACAGTAGAGTCTGGGGAAGAGAGCGCGCAGCCCTTTTTATGCACCAGCTGCCCTATTCAAGTAAATTTCAAGGTCTAGTTTTGAGTCCAAGTTAGTGAATGAATGAGCGAGTGGATGATTGAGTAGAGGAATTGGTGAGTGAGTGAATGGACAGTTGGATGAGCTGGGGAGGGTGCATAAGGGGTTGGTGGGTGAGGGGGGAGTGGAGGGAGAGGGTAGAGTCAGGGACTTTCGCAGAGGGTCCTGGGCAGCAGGGAAATGACTATTAGAAGTTTAAGCATCCTGGGCAATTCCCACCTATGTCCACATGCCAAGGATCTTGACACATCATCTGTCGTAAGTTTGGTGTCTCACAATCTGGAGACCTGAAGATTTGGGCCCAACTCTATTTGCCTGCCTTCAGTCCATATCCTACGATATTCAATGTCCTTTAGGCAAGGAAATCTGCCATGCAACTCCAGGTCCACAGAAATATGGTTGACTCTTAAAATTGCCCTCGGATGGACAATAAATGCTGGCCCAGCCAGTGATGCCCACATCCCATGAACGAATGAAAATAATTCACCTAATGAAACACTATTAATGATTCGTCTTGCACCTGGGTGAATGGGCAAGTAAATTTGCATGTGGAATTTGCTCACCCTGGTCCGGGCCTCTTTCCAAATTTGTTGATATTTAACCTGTCTATGACAGGGGATAGTTTAAAAGAGATGTATGGGGCAAGGTTTTCACACACAGGGTGATGAATGCCTGGAACATGCTGCGGGAGGAAGTGGTAGAAGCAGATTCTATAACAGCGTTCAAGAGGCATCTGAATAGATAAATGAATAAGCAGGGATTAGAGGGACATGGACCACTTGGAGGCAAGAAAATATTAGATTAGAGAGACATCTGCGTCGGCACAGACTTGGTGGGCCGAAGGGCCTATTCCTGTGCTGTATTGTACTGTTCTTTGACTAGGCAAATTATGTAGAGAAGTTCAGCTCAACAGCTAGAGGGCACAAGGAATAATTGAGGAATTGGGAAATTTGCTTACTAAAAGTATGGAGATTGATTGGGCTTCAATGAAGCTTGACTGCAATTTAAACATTGGCCTGAATGGGGCATTGACTATTGCTTTCCTTTCAGGTTAACCTAATGGAAAAAAGAGTTTGGTGTCAGAAGACTTGCACAGAACCAATTAGATTTACCTTTATTTGTTTTCATGAGGCCAGTGGAAGAGCAGGAGAAATATGTGGTACATTTTTGTAGGAAGAACAAGGCAAGGCAATATAAAATAAAGGGTGCATTTTTACGCCAGGTTCAGGAACAGCCGCCTGGATGTACAAATCATGGAAAGTTGAGAAAGTGATTATAAAGACATTCAGGATCATGGACAAAGGTTTATGTTGATTGTGGTTGTATCTTATGAAAGTAAATTGAATTCAATCATGCATACATCTTTGGGTTGCTCACGATTAATGAATTAAAAAAATGTACAGGCAAGGTTATTATAGTTCTTGATAGCTATGCCTGACATCATTTGAATGACTGTGTATGGCATGCTGGCCTTCATCAGTCAGGGCGTTGAGTATAGGACTTGGAAAATCATGTTGCAGCTATATAAGACTTTGGTTTGGTTGCATTTGGAGTATTGTATACAATTCTGGTCGCCACACTACCAGAAGGTTGCTGATACATTGGAAAGGGTGCAGAAGAGATTTACCAGGATATTGCCTAGTTTGGTGGATATGGATGATGAAGAAAGGTTGAACAAACTTGTTCAAGTTTGTTTTCATTGGAGCGTCGAAGGATGAGAGGGGATCTGATCGAGGTTTACAAGATAATGACAGGCTTGGATAGAGTGGATATTCAGTCATTTTCCCAGGTTCGAAGGATCAATTACTCGGGGGCATAGGATGAGAGTGACGGGGGATAGTTTAAAAGATATGTAAGAGGCAAGGTTTTCACACAGAGTGTGGTGATTGCCTGGAGCGCGCTGCGGGAGGAAGTGGTGGAAGCAGATTTTACAACAGCAATCAAGAGGCATCTGAATAGGTAAATGAATAGGCAGGAATTAGAGGGACATGGATCACTTCGAGGCAAGAAAATAATAGATTAGAGAGGCATCTGCGTCAGCACATAATTGGTGGGCCGAACGGCCTGTTCCTGTGCTGTATTGTACTGTTCTTTGACTAAGCAAATTATGTAAAGAAGTTCAGCTCAACAGCTAGAGGGCACGAGGAATAATTATAGTGACCCAGAATCTGCAGTTGGAACGAATGAGCAATTGTCAGCATTCGCAGTCATTACTGAAAAAAACTAACAAATGGTGCACTAAGTCGTAATTACTGTTGAATAATCTGAAAAACTAATTTTAGAAGACAGGAGTATCATTTTCTCCACTTTATGATAATTCCAAAGATTTCAAAAAGTAAAAATATTTTAAGTTTGATATTTCAGCTTCAACCTAAACCTTTATTTCACACTTTGATCATCATTCACTTTTTATGCATTGTGCAATTATTTTTATGACCTGGTTTGCTCTGAGAATTCCTCCTCAATTTGATTGCTTGCTCAGTCGACTTGATGAATTCACTTTTCCTGGCTAATTCTGCTGTCCGCTGGCCGTGACACTCTTATGAAATGAATCTGGGTAATCCCCGACCATTCTTTTGTTTATATCAATTTATGTATGGACACACCCAGACATTGGTGCTAATTTGGCAATTTAATTCTAAAACGATAAATAAAATTATTTTTATTGGAAGCTTTGCAATATATCTGTCTAAACTGTGTAGTGACCTTCCCATGCAATAACACCAGTAGCTCCAGAGTGAGTTGCACACCAAAGTTTTAGCAAGTTCATCAAACCTGAAGTGAATTTTTACAATTGAAGCTCAATAAATGAAGCTCTGTGGTGTGTCACCTGCATTAATGAATGGACTGAAAACTGTTTATTTTCATGAAAATACTGTCTTGAATAGTCAGCCTTGTCTCAGTAAATATGGCAAGTTCACACTGTGTGCAGGTAATGGTCACTAAGGACCAATGCTGATTGTCATGACAGAGAATGCCCAGTTATTCCAGTAACAAACCATACATTTCAGGTGATTGCATTGAGGCAGCCCTGCCAAATCACGATCAATTTGATTGCTCTAACCTGGAATATTTGCTCTAAACCAGTTTCCCAACTTTGTTATTGTTGATCAACAATTTCCATTATGTAGTGAATGCCACTTTGTTATCCGTTATTGCTTCTCCATTTGCACTGGTTTCATTTTTGATTGCATAATATTATGTAATAACTATTGCTGTGAAACCTGCTTTGAAAATTCAGATTTTCTATCTTTAGAATGTTGTTGTGATTCTTAAAAGCTCTCCCAAAGAACAAATTGAACTAACGTCATTATTATTTTAAACTTGTAATAAAATTTGTTTTCTTGTCCCCTTCCTTACCTACTGTATATACCTTTCACTCGTGCATAACCATTTTGGTATATGTTACATTATTACTGAAGCTATGGATCCTGTTATAGGCAGGTGGCATAGCTCTCAATTCTGCATCACTGCACAAGAATGGAAGAGGACATACTTGTCTCCAAATTGCATTGAAGTATCCTGACAATTTCCTATTTATATCAACCATTTTATTAGCTCTCGAGTTCTTGGTGAAATTCAAATTAGTTCTGTATTGTACAGGCACATCTAATGGATTTTTAATCACCATTTTATGTGGAAATGAGAATTCAAAACTGTTTTGATTCCTTAAAACTTGTCGTCAAATCAAAAATGTGTTATTTTTCTTGTGGATATGTTATTCAACATGGGTTACTCGTTTTCAGTAAGCCATCTTTAAGTTATGTGATCTATACAGGGTTGATGCAAGATATTTTTGCAATCCTTACCTAGTTTGGGAGTCCTCATTCAAATGTTTGATGGGAATACAAGTGTGTGAACTATAACTTCTCAGTTTGCACTAAAAACTAATTAATTGGCATTCATATTTGTTACAAAGATCATATTGTGTGTGATGATGCAATCTGTTAGTTGTACAATTGAATTTTTGTCTTCATTATACCATCCTCCCAAAATGTCAGGTTACTAAAATAGTTTGTCAATTCTTTTTTACATTTTAAATGCTTAGATGGGCTACTTATACAGTAATTCTTGTACTGATCAATTTTCCTTGCCATTGCATCATTACATTGCTGGGCAGAGATTTGAAATCTTCTGCATTGGCTTCATAAATAAGTAATTTATTGTGTTCTAATGGAATTTCTGTGGCTGGAAACATGTAGACTTCCAAATTCATGCTGTTCATTTCCTCAAATCAAGACCTTTTCATTCAGGTTTTTGCTCGTGGTACCCAGATGCATTAATTCCAATGCTGTACTGGGCAATCCTCCCATCTTTCTCGCTTTATAAAATTGCTTCAAGACCAGCTCGCACATTGGAGCGGCATGGTGACAGAGTGATTAACACAACCGCCTCACAGCGGCAGGACCCAGGTTTGATTCCGGCCTTGGGTGGCTGTCTGTGTGACGGTTGTATATTCTCCCCACCTGCGTGGGTTTCCTCCAGGTGTTCCGGTTTCCTCCCATAGTCCAAAGAAATGTAGGTTAGAATCATAAAATCCTACAGTGCAGAAGGAGGCCATTCAGCCCATCGAATCTGGACCGACCACAATCCCACCCAGGCCCTATCCCCATAACCCCATGCATTTACCCAGCTAGTCCCTCTGACACTAAGGGGCAATTTAGCATGGCCAATCCAACTAACCCACATACCTTTGGACTCTGGTCGGAAACTGGAGCACCCGGTGGAAACCCACGCAGACACGGGGAGAATGTGCAAACCCACAGTGACCCAAGCCAGGAATCCAACCCGGGTCCCCGGCGCTGTGAAGCAGCAGTGCTAGCCACTGTGCCACCGTACCACCCTAGTTTAAGTTGTTGTGGCCTCAAGGGGACAGGCCAACTTAGAAGCCAAAAAGGAAGCAAGTTGCATTTATACAGCACCCTTCATGTCTTCAGGACATTCTAAACCAGTCAATGATTTATTTTTAGACTATAGTCACTGTTACATAGGCAGATACTTCAGCTAATTGGACACAACAGACACCTGAGGAATTAAAAGCAACATGACAGTGAAACAGAGTGCTGGAGTTAGTCAGCAGGTATGGCAGCATCTGTCGAGAGTGTTAGGTGGATTAACAATGATAAATGCGCAGGGATAGGGCAGGGGGGTGGGTATGGGTGGGATGCTCTTTTGGAGGGTCGGTGCAGACTAAATGCACCGGATGGCCTGCTGCACTGATGGAATTCTATGAATCACCCTGTCTTTATTGGCTGTCATTGTCTCCCAGCTCTGTGATGTCTCGAATTCTCATACTTGTCTTTAAATCATGCTATGGCCTTGCTGCTCACTACCTCTGTAAGCTCCTCTATTTCTGCAACCACCTCACCCCACAAATTCTCCTTTCCTCTGTCTTTGGATTCTTATGCCCCAGTTTTGCCAGCTATGCTTTTTAGCTGCTTAAATATCACATTCTAGAATTCCATCCCCATATCTTTCTACCTCCAACCTTAAGACTTCAGTTAAAATCTATCTTTTTGGTCAGTGTGCCTAATATCTCATTTGACTGTCCATTTCTCCATCACTGAAGTGTCTTGAGGCATTTTTTCATTAAAAGCACTATACAAAGGCAATTTGTCATAAGTCCTAAGTTTGGGGAAAAATAGAACAAGAATGATGATTGTTTTAAGCATGTTGGTAAGTATTTGTAATAATTTTGGAAATGTTTCTTTGAATTCAGTAAATAAAGTTGAATAGACAATGGTGCAGTCTCATGCATTTAACAAATCAGAAATTGCTACCATTTTAAGGATATATTTGATGTTGATTTTATAACCAACAGTTTTATATCAGTCACTTTAAAATTTTGTGTTGAACCCCAGACTTTGTGTGCATGTGATTTGATAATGTATCTACTTCTATTCACAGTGGAAGAATCAGATATAATTGATCTTGAGAAACGCTACTGGCTATTAAAGGCTCAGTCAAGGACTGGACGTTTTGATTTGGAAACATTTGTTCCTTTAGTTTCTCCACCTATTCATCCATCTTTAACTGAAGGTAATGGAGGCTTTTTACTGAGCGAGTAATGCATATTGGAAGCATTTTACTGAGAAATATGTAGACTAGGAGTGAACTGCTCAACCAGAACCCAACTAAGGTCAAACTGTGGTGACTAATGCTTTGGAACATATGGCTCTCCAACCTAAATTGGTGCTTTCAAATTTATTGCAAATTTAGATGCTGTGATGTCTGAGTAAAGGTCCATAATAATCCATTGTTATGGATTATTTGGTTGTTATGTAGGAGTGCAATCACAGTTCAAGTGCTTGACCTAGAAGATGAGGAAGGGACGAGGAGGAAAGAAAGCAGCAGAGAACAATGCGCAGTCAATGATACTAGGAAAGAGTCCATTTCTTTAATGTGGAGGAAAGAGCGGGGAGGGCGATTGGGTGGACCTGGTGTAAAGAAGACTTGGAAGATAGGTTTTTATTAAGCATGCCAAATTGATTCAGTTTGAAGAATTAGACTGGTTTGAAACATGAATTGTTTCTCAAGGGATGGGAGGGGCAATTAAATCCTGGTTGGAGGGGATAGAGTTACATTCCACATATCAAAAGATGGTGTTATGAATTCTAAAATGGCATATGCTTCAGCTAAAATGGCTTCAGCTCACGGAGAACAGGGTTTTCCACTTGGAGAAAGAAATGAAAATGATGAATTTGAATACCTGGGTGGCAGTGGGGGTTTGTTTCTCCTCACTGGGATAGAGGAAGGGGAAAGTAAACATTGCCCAAAACAGGGATGAGTTTTACAGTAGGTTTGCACCCCAAGATAGACAGGATCTCTTTGCCTTCAAGCAGGGCATGGAAAGAAGAAGCAGCAGTTTACTTTTATGTCGCACTTTTCACAATCTCAGGATATTCCACAGAGTTTTACAGCTGATTGAAATACGTCTAAAGTCCACTCACTGTTATGTTGGGAAACATGGCACTCAATCTGTACACAGCAAGGTCCTACAAACACACAATGGCCATGTATTTTATTTTACTAATGTTGGCCAAGGGATAAACATTGAACTGAACACTGGGGTGAACTCACCGCTCTCTGAAAAGTATCACGGGTGCTTTTATCTTTTTTTATGGGTGCTGCCAAACTCGGTTGAATGTTTCACCCAAAAGGCAATGTCTCGGAGGATGGAGCACTCCCTTTGTGCTAGGCTTGGACTGAATGTTTGTTGGTTGATGAAAGGTATGTGACCAGATTTCTGCTCGGCAAACAAGGTTGGATGCAGAGGCTGTCACATTTGCAAGTGGTTTTTAATTTGCTCATTGAAAATCTATTCCTCAAATTTTGGTCCATTAAGATTATCACTGACTCATTATTGCCCTTGATTGTTTGGAGTCTTCCACTTCAGGTGCCTCACATGATGCTTGCTTGCTCAATGCCATCTGCCTGCACAATGGAAGAGTGGGGGGAAAATGGACCAGAATTAGTTGGGGTGCAGGTGCATAATTCTAGTCACCGGCAGGACATCTTCATTTTCTACCCCATGGGGTTGGGGTGAGGAGGAGTGGGCACCAGTTGGTGCTGTTCTGACTCCAAAGTTGTCCTCATGGTGGCAATTAGTGGACCTGCATTATGATCTGCATTCTGTTTTGTCACTTTGTCTCAATGATAACTGTCAATGTCGCACTTTTATTTTGGCTCGAATTTTATTCTGATTGCACTACTTCAAAATATTCACTGATATAGTGTCCTACCCAATATCCTCTCGAACACCAAGACTGTCTACTTCCAAGCCCATCACATCACCCGTCCCCTGTATCAGCCTCAGCTCAAACGCTGATGAAACTATTGTCCATTGTTGTTACTTTTAGACCAGATCATTCCCATGCTTTTCTGGCTGGTTTTCCTCCTCTCACCCTCTGCAAACTTGACCTCGTCCAAACCTTTGCTGCCTTTGTCCTACTCAGCACCAATTCCCAATCATCCATGACTTCTGTTCAACGACTTACATTGGCTCCTGACCTGGAAATGCTTGGATTTTTAAGACTCCTTTTTTATTTAAATCCTTCCATGGTTTTCTCCCTCACTACGTCTGTGGCCTCCTCAATGTCTACAAATCTCTGCATTCTCCCTGCTCCTCCAAATCTAGCCTAGCACATTCTTGATTTTCACTACTCCACCAATAGCACCCATGCTCTGAGCTAGGGTTCCAAGCTAAGAATTACATCCTTTTGCCCCAATGCTCCTCTAAAACCTATCTCTTTGACCAATGTTTTTTATTTCTGTCATAATGCCTCCTTATGTGGTTCACTGTCATATTTTGTTTGATAATGCTCCTGTGGAAAGCCTTGGAACATTTTTCTCTGCTAAGGACACTATATCAAAATGAGTTGTATTTAGCTACAATGATTCATATTGTTCACTGTTAAAGATGTACAGATATTTACCAACCAGGTTACTTTTCTCTTTGTCTGATTCCTGGGAGAAGACTTTTTTTTCAAATTGCTATTTGATACAGGAATTATTGAGCTTTCATTTTTAATTTTAGTTGCTGTCACTTTGTTGTAATGCACCTGCCTATACAGTCACAATATTAACTGCAGTTGCAGCCCCTCCAGAACTCTGGGATCACTCACCATTTTCAATACATTACAGATTACAGGTTGAGTGTCCTTTATCCATGAATCCAAAAACCACAATTTTTTTGAATATCATCTGCCTTTAATGCAGGGAATCCAGTTGTTTGAACATGCCAAATAAAAATATTACAGGTACCCTGTATTTAGCCATTTTATTTCCTTTTGACAATAGCTGGGCTAGTCTTAGGCTATCATAATGTAAGATTATATGCGTTATCCAAAAACCTAAATTATCTGAAATGCAGTTGACCCTGAGAGGATACTCGAACTGTATTACACAGGCACTATGGTGGATTTGATTCAACCCTTGAATTAATACAAGTCTATAAAGATAAATTCTAATTTTAGTTAATACTTGATTTTAAAGTATCTACTGCATAAATCAGTTGGAATTCCTTGTGAGCAATACCATGGAAATCAAAAGATAAAACAATATTAATATAAACCTGGATTCCATTCACATCAGGACAAGTGGCACAGTGTTTAGCACTGCTGCCTCTCAGTGCCAGGGACCCAGGTTCCATTCCAGCTCGGGTCACTGTCTGTGTGGAGTTTGCACTTTCTCCCCGTGTCTGCGTGGGTTTCCTCGGGGTGCTCCGGTTTCCTCCCACAGTCCAAAGGTAGATTGGCCATGCTAAATTGACTCTCGTGTCGGGGGATTAGCAGGGTGAATGTGTGGGGTTACAGGAATAGGGCCTGGGTGGGATTGTGGTTGGTACAGATTCGATGGGCTGAAAGGCCCCCTTCTGTACTGTATGGAATCTATGATTCTAATTGTCACTGATAGTACAAAATGTATATCTGAAATTAATCTATATGCAAGGTATTACTGTAAATACCCTCTTATGAACTGTATTGTCAACTTATATGGGCATCCCTTACAGGTCTATTCAGCGCTTTTGATGAAAATCGTGACAATCACATAGACTTCAAAGAAATTTCTTGCGGCCTTTCTGCTTGCTGTAGAGGACCTCTTGCTGAACGGCAGAAATGTAAGTTTTGGTAGATTCAGCAATTATGTGATTGATTTTTTTTTTAAAGTTAATTTGTTTGTGCTAGTGGCCTCTATTTTTGGAAATTGTGCAGTTTAATATGGTTTAATATGTGGAAACTATGTTTTTATATTAAAAAATTAAGATTTTAAATGGGTAAAAATATAAACTTTTAAAGATAAGTTTGAAAACTGTTCATAGTTTAGAAGGGTCACCAATAAATAAAGAAAGAATGTGCTGATTAGTGCAGACTGTAAAGATTTTTTTTGCTATGGATTGTAGAAACTAGTTTGTGTGTCTGTGCTAATATACAGTAGATTTATAGCCAAGAGACAGAGTTTCATCGATCTCTGTTGGATTCCATCCTTGATCAACTACTTAGAAACATAGAAAAACTACAGCACAAACAGGCCCTTCGGCCCCACAAGTTGTGCCGAACGTATTCCTACCTTCTAGGTGTACCGATAACCCTCCATCCTATTAAGTCCCATGTACTCATCCAGGAGTCTCTTAAAAGTCCCTATTGAGTTTGCCTCCACCACCACTGATGGCAGCCGATTCCACTTAGATGAACTTTCATTCTACTTAGAGATATCTTGATGTTGAAACAGTTAAGGCTACAGTGACTAATGATGCTTTATACCCTGGAACAGGAATAAGATCATAGAATCCTACAGTGCAGAAAGAGGCTATTTGGCCCATCGAGTCTGCACCAACCACAATCCCACGCAGGCCCTATCCCCATGTCCCTCCATATTTATCCACTAATCCCTCTAACCCATGCATCCTGGGACACTAAGGGGCAATTTAGAATGGCCAATCAACCTAGCCTGCACATCTTTGGACTGTGGGAGGAAACCGGAGCACCCGGAGAAAACCCACGCAGACACAGGGAGAATGTGCAAACTCCACATAGACAGTCACTCGAGTAGAGATTCGACCCCAGGTCCCTGGAGCTGTGAAGCAGCAGTGCTAACCACTGTGCTACCGTGCCACCCAAATATATTTAAATGGTATACTGCATAGCTAAGATACAAGACTGAAGAAGTGTTGCACGGCATTTTTTTAGTCTGTTCTATTCCACAGTACAAGTCCAAATAAGCAAAGTTTTGATTTATACATTTTGAAAATATTATTGCAATGTTTTCTATAAAATAAAAATGAAGAAAGAAGGAAGTAACAATAGATCAATCATGTCTGTAAAAAGAGTTTGACTTTTATACCCACACTACTTAATCATCATAACCAGTCTTTTCTCTTTGTAGCAGCTATTGACTTGCTGTCTTATTTCCACTCATTTGTTTTATATCAATTTTTTGGCATTTGTAGTGTCTTCCTTGTTTTAATACCTTGTGGGCATTTTTCAAATTTCTAGCTTTTTATTAAAAAGTGACGAGTTCTTTGTTTTATTAGTCTGTTTCAAGGTATTTGACACTGACCGAGATGGAGCTTTGTCTCGCACTGAATTAGAAGAAATGATAATTGCACTTTTGGAAGTCTGGAAAGATAACCGCACTGACAGTATCCCTGTAAGTAATAGTATCAATTCTTAAGAATTTGTATATTCTTTAATTGACAAATGAACTCCAAGTTACTAAATTAGCAGGCACAGGGATGATGGGTGAAACAGGACTTGGTGCAAGTTAGGGACATGGACTGCAGAATTTTGGATAACCTTCAGATTAGAGAGGGTGGTCTGCTGGGAGTGCATTGGGAAAATCAAATCAAAAGCATTAATGAAAATGTCATCAGTAGATGAAGCGAGGGTAGAGAGCAATGTTACTGATGTGGAAAAAGGGTGGCCTTACTGATGGCGTGAATGTGTGGTCAGTAGCTTATTTCAGGATCAAAGTATGACACCAAGGCTGCAGACCATCAGGTTTAACCTCAGTCAGATGCCCAAGAGAGGTATTGAATCAGTGGGAAGGGGACGGAATGTGCTGTGTTTTGCCATGCACCTCTGGACTCTAGCATCTGAACTAAATGGCAGCCCTCAAACTGCAACTCGGGGAGCAAGACTAGTGCAGCACCATGGAATGGGAAGCCAATATGCTTTTCAGGCATCCTTGGGAAATTTCTTGGTGGCAGAAATACACCGGGGAGCCATCCCAATATGGCTCCACACTACTCTCCCAACCACCTGCTCCTATCATGGGATCAGGTAATTTCCAACTTCCCACTATTAAGTTGAAGGAGATTTCTACTCGTATAGTACTGGATGTCAGAGAAGCAGTGTGACAATTTTGAGACATCAGAGGTGTTGAGGTAGAATTGGGTGTATGCAGAAACTGGCATTGTATTTTTTGATAACCTATCTTTGGAATCTCCAATAATGCCTGTGGAACAGTGCATTGCACTTGTGAACTCAGGCAGAAAGGGAAAAAAATAACATAGTCAATTTAAAGAACAGAATAATGAAATTGAATAATATTAACAGCTTTTCCCCTTTCCTAATAACAAAAACTGGGGCTTGACTTGTTACCTTTCCTTTTTCATCAACAATTCCATGCAGGAGTGCTGCATAATTAGGACATCCTTGATTTCTATCTCAAAGCTTTGTCTCCACTTGAAGATGTCTATCTGAGCTGTTTACCAAGATTTTATTCACTTTCTTTAGGAACTGCACATGGGGACAGCTGACATTGTAAATCATATCTTGAAGAAGCATGACACCACTAAGGTAAATCTTCTCAACTTTGCATTTGTGTTGGTATGAATGTTGCATGTGACTTGTTAATTGTTGAAATTCTAAAAAAGATATTGCAATTCTTTGGATTGTTCTCATTTTTTATGTTTGCACTTGCTGTCAGGGAACAGCACTGTGCTTCTACTGATGAAACAGACGTTGACTTAAGTTGCTAGTCAAACGCCAGTGTCTTAGCACTTCAGGATTTTCTTCATAATTGTTTACTAATAATTAGCACATTGACATCAGCAATATATTAATGAAAAACTGTTCCATCACACTTTTAAAAAAATCTTTCACAGAATGTGTATCGCTGACTGGGCCAGCATTTATTACTCATCCCTAATACAATTAAATATGACAAGCTCAGGTGAAATTTGGCATATCTAAAATATTAAGCAAATTCTGGACTGTATTTCCTCATGAGGGATAATTTAATAGGTGGGGTGGTGGTGACCAAGTTAATCATGAGGGAATTGGATGAGAGTGGGGGAATATGGTAGTTTTCTGTGGATTGATGAGCCAGATGGGCTTAGTGGCCTCCCTCATCTGTACTGGTAAAAAGGGGTTAAGCCAATACACACAAACTGGGTAATGGTATCCGATATTTTAACGTCTAACTGAACTAATAAAAGTTTGGATTTAGTATCTCAAATTGAGATATTAAACCACATACTGAGTAAACTATGGAGAGGAGATCTTGAACAAATTCCAGTCATTTGTGTGAATGGTGGTACTTTTGATTCTTCCTCAAGTAGTTGACCAAAGGAAATGTGTGTATTTATATAACTCAGAGCAAAAGTAACATGTCATAGGCTCACTGCACATGCGAATGAGCTCAGCTGTTGCATCTATTGGTGGTAATAATTACATTGTATTTCACAGCCACTGTGTAGTGAGAGAGTTAATAAGTTAATTTTAAGTACAAATGATACTGTACCAGCTAGATCAAAAGATTGGTTTACCTAAAGCTTCAATCAGCTTTTAAATGGCTAAGAATTACATTTTTCAATGAACCATGTAAGTCCTTTTTAAAAGTCAATCTTTGTGTTAGAACATAGAACATAGAACATAGAACATTACAGCGCAGAACAGGCCCTTCGGCCCACGATGTTGCACCGACCAGTTAAAAAAAAAAACTGTGACCCTCCAACCTAAACCAATTTCTTTTCGTCCATGAACCTATCTACGGATCTCTTAAACGCCCCCAAACTAGGCGCATTTACTACTGATGCTGGCAGGGCATTCCAATCCCTCACCACCCTCTGGGTAAAGAACCTACCCCTGACATCGGTTCTATAACTACCCCCCCTCAATTTAAAGCCATGCCCCCTCGTGCTGGATTTCTCCATCAGAGGAAAAAGGCTATCACTATCCACCCTATCTAAACCTCTAATCATCTTATATGTTTCAATAAGATCCCCTCTTAGCCGCCGCCTTTCCAGCGAAAACAATCCCAAATCCCTCAGCCTCTCCTCATAGGATCTCCCCTCCATACCAGGCAACATCCTGGTAAACCTCCTCTGCACCCTCTCCAAAGCCTCCACATCCTTCCTGTAATGTGGGGACCAGAACTGCACACAGTACTCCAAGTGCGGCCGCACCAGAGTTGTGTACAGTTGCAACATAACGCTACGACTCCTAAATTCAATCCCCCTACCAATAAACGCCAAGACACCATATGCCTTCTTAACAACCTTATCTACTTGATTCCCAACTTTCAGGGATCTATGCACACATACACCTAGATCCCTCTGCTCCTCCACACTATTCAAAGTCCTCCCGTTAGCCCTATACTCAACACATCTGTTATTCCTACCAAAGTGAATTACCTCACACTTCTCCGCATTAAACTCCATCCGCCACCTCTCGGCCCAACTTTGCAACCTGTCTAAGTCTTCCTGCAAACTACGACACCCTTCCTCACTGTCTACCACACCACCGACTTTGGTGTCATCAGCAAATTTGCTAATCCACCCAACTATACCCTCATCCAGATCATTAATAAATATTACAAACAGCAGTGGCCCCAAAACAGATCCCTGAGGTACACCACTTGTAACCGCACTCCATGATGAATATTTACTATCAACCACCACCCTCTGTTTCCTATCCGCTAGCCAATTCCTGATCCAATTTCCTAGATCACCCCCAATCCCATACATCTGCATTTTCTGCAGAAGCCTACCATGGTGAACCTTATCAAACGCCTTACTAAAATCCATATATACCACGTCCACTGCCTTGCCCCCATCCACCTCCTTGGTCACTTTCTCAAAAAACTCAATAAGGTTAGTAAGGCACGACCTACCTGCCACAAAACCATGCTGACTATCACCTATCAATTCATTACTCTCCAAATAACTATAAATCCTATCCCTTATAATTTTTTCCAACATCTTGCCGACAACAGAAGTGAGACTCACCGGTCTATAATTCCCGGGGAAGTCTCTGTTCCCCTTCTTAAACAATGGGACAACATTCGCTAACCTCCAATCTTCTGGTACTATACCAGAGGCCAACGACGACCTGAAGATCAGAGCCAGAGGCTCTGCAATCACTTCTCTTGCCTCCCAGAGAATCCTTGGATAAATCCCATCCGGACCAGGGGATTTATCTATTTTCAGACCCTCCAGAATATCCTGCACATCCTCCTTATCAACTGTAATACTGTCTATTCTACTCCCTTGCAACCCAGTGTCCTCCTCAGCTATATTCATGTCCCCTTGCGTGAACACCGAAGAGAAATATTGGTTCAATGCTTCACCAATCTCCTCCGGTTCCACACATAACTTCCCTCTGCCATCTATAACTGGCCCTAAACTTGCCCTAACCAACCTTCTGTTCTTGACATACCTATAGAACGCCTTAGGATTCTCTTTAACCCTATCCGCCAAAGTCTTCTCATGTCCCCTTTTAGCCCTTCTAAGCTCGCTCTTCAACTCCCTCTTAGCCAATCTAAAGCTTTCTAGTGCACTACCCGAGTGCTCACGTCTCATCCGAACATAAGCCTCCTTTTTCTTTTTAACCAACAAAGAAACTTTTTTGGTGCACCACGGTTCCCTAGCCCTACCAATTCCTCCTTGCCTGACAGGGACATACCTATCACAGACTCGCAGTAGCTGCTCCTTGAAAAAACTCCACATGTCGGACGTTCCCAGTCCCTGTAATCTCCTAGTCCAACCTATGTTTCCTAATTCTCTCCTAATAGCCTCATAATTACCCTTCCCCCAGCTAAAACCACTGGCCCGAGGTTCATGCCTATCCCTTTCCATCACTAAGGTGAACGTAACCGAATTGTGTTCACAAAATATTCAATTGATACAGCATTTGGGTTAGGTGAGCCTTTAATGGAACTTTTGAATCTTATGCTTGCCTTTCCTGGTGTCCATTTTGAATGGAATACAAAATGATACTATGAAGGCTTTATCACGAGTCTTGTTTGCAAAATGTTTCAAATGCTGTACCAAGGTTTTGACAGGCTAGATGTGGAATAAAAGCAGAAAATGCTGGAAATACTGAACAGGTCCAGCAATGGGCGGCACGGTAGCACAGTGGTTAGCACTGCTGCTTCACAGCTCCAGGGACCTGGTTCAATTCCCGGCTTGGGTCACTGTCTGTGTGGAGTTTGCACATTCTCCTCGTGTCTGCGTGGGTTTCCTCCGGGTGCTCCGGTTTCCTCCCACAGTCCAAAGATGTGCGGGTTAGGTTGATCGTCCAGGTTAAAAAAAAAATTGCCCCTTAGAGTCCTGAGATGCGTAGGTTAGAGGGATTAGTGGGTAAATATGTGGGGGTAGGGCCTGGGTGGGATTGTGGTCGGTGCAGACTCGATGGGCCGAATGGCCTCCTTCTGCACTGTAGGGTTTCTTTCTTTCTTTCTTTCTAAATGTTAGGAAACAGAAAAGCTGTTAAATTACTTAAACCTGCTCTCAAGTTAAAGCTTTATTACATAGAAACATAGAAAATAGAAGGAGTCGGCCCTTCGAGCCTGCTCCACCATTCATTTTGATCATGGCTGATCATCAAATTCAATATCCTGATCCTGCCTCCCTCCCCATATTCCGTGATCCCTTTAGCCTTAGGAGCTATATCTAATTTCTTCTTGAAATCACACGTTTTGGCCTCAACTCTTTCCTTGACTACTCATTAATACGTAATTTTGTAATGAGGGTGGGAAAACAGAGAAACTGCCGATCAGGTGGCAAGCTTTTTCTTGCATCATGATTATGATGTGAAGGAGGTTAAAAAACTTCCATGATATTTAAGCGTCAGATGCAAACCGAGGAGATTCACCAAAGTGTTCAAGAAATTAATTCCAGCAGTAAACTCACTCATGGAACAGCTATCATGGAAATAATATTGATCGTGGATCATTCTAGAAGATTAGCAGCTTAAAATCATAGAATCCCTACAGTGCAGAAGGAGTACATTCGGCCCATCGAGTCTGCACCGACAGCAATCCCACCCAAGCCCTATACCGTAACCCAATGTATTTACCCTGCCAGTCCCCCTGACACGAAGCATGGTCAATCCACCTAACCCACACATCTTTGGACTGCGGAAGGAAACCAGAGCAGACCCACGCAGACATGGGGAGAATTTGCAAACTCCACACAGACAGTGACCCAAGGCCGGAATTGAACCTGGGTCCGTGGCGCTGGGAGGCAACAGTGCTAACCACTGTGCTTCACTAATTTTAAAGGTAAGAGGGCAGCAGTGAGAATGGTAACAAGCCTTGTCTCTATGAATGATATGAAGACACCAATAGAAAGTCAGGCTGCAAATAAGAAAGCTGAATGAGATGAAATATGTTAGGGTAAATTTTAAGGTAAATACCATGAGAGAACCATGATTTTATCTAATGGCCTGTAATTTCCTGCCTTCTGTCTCCCACCTTTCTTGAATAGAGGAATTACATTCAAAAATGTACATGTTGCTGCACAGATGTGTTCTTAGGATCAAATTTTGTCTTCTGTGATAATTGAACTTTTGTTTCTCTTCACTGACAGATGGGGCATTTAACACTAGAAGATTATCAGATATGGAGTGTAAAAAGTGCTCTAGCCAGTGAGTTTCTTAATCTCCTATTTCAGGTTAGTACACTGTTTGCCAGCATAACAATCTCATGATGTTTTATTTCTCTTTTGGGTTCTCTTGAATTATTTATTTGTTTTGTCCTGTTTTCCTTAAGTGGCCACAGTTTAGGTGGTCAGTGCATTGTCGGCTGTGGTACTGAATCAGACAGATAAGCTCAGTCCTGGTAATGTACAAATCCTGGCAGCTGAACAACTCTGCTTTCAGGCTTTTCTCTTTTTTTCCTCTTCAGATCACCGAACTCTGAGGCTTGTTGGTGTCAGTTTTGGCACCATTGGGCTTAAGTAGGAACTATCCTGAGCTTTTCCAGATGGATATCCACAGACCATATGTAGCAAATATCAATGCTAGGGTGAGAACCAGAGTTGGTTATCCTTTAATATCAAAGACTAGGCTCATACATGACAAATTTGTAGGCAATGAGACACTGCAGGGAAGTCCACAATGTAATTATTTTAACCACTGCCCGCCCCCACCTTCTGATGAGACAGCACCTTCAGCAGAGGAGACATAAAATATAATTATTTCCTTTTAAATTTTAAATCCTTAGACTATCTTGTGCAGTTTGCCGAATAAATTTTTCAGAAGCCACATTGGAAATCCAGCTGTGGATTATTACGTTTATGGTTACTAAATCAAAATTGAATAATGGATGCTATTGTTGAGCATATGATCTCATCTCGTATTCATAGTGTGCATGTGCACTTAAACCATTTTGTGAGATCGTTGGAAAAATGGTATGAAGAGGAGCAGAATTTTTTGGAGCAAGTATTTTTTGGTTTGGTATGTTTTTCCACCCTGGTGACTGCTTATTGCCTATCTGTTAAAATGGGTGTGTAACACGATAGAAAATATCAGACTTTAGCAGCATAGAAATATCAACATTTTATGGAGCATTAGAGTGTCACTGAGATTATCCTAATACAAACAGATGAATGCAAGCTCAGCAAATAACAAGCAGCTCCAAGTGAGCATTTTGTGACAAAGTGCATCCACCTGCATTTCTAAATAACGAGAGGGGTGAGTGTGGTGTGCCTTGCACGACTTAACATTCACTCCATTGAAGTCAAAGTGCAGTTTGCCACTGTTGAACAAATGAAAGCTGCACCAAAATGTCAGATAAAGTCATGCTGGAATCTTGCACTTTGATGGAAGAAAACAGCTTCAAAGGTTTGCCTTGAATGATGGTAGATGTTTGTCAGTAAACCCATGAAATATGTTTATCTACGTTATGTGCAAGGCATTTTCCGCTTAAATTAGTGCAAGGTCTACAGAGCAGAGATTGTTTGGCCCAAGTGCACACTTGAATTATGCTTTTGATACATATGTTTGTGATTTATTTGCAGATGAACATGGAAAGCTAACTTTAAATCATTCTCTCTTAAGGAAGACTGACACTATACTTTGAGACATTCTGTTTATTCCTTGAAGTTCAGAGTTACTGTTTATAAATTGCCTGCTTGATCAGGATTATTAGTAGAGTATTATGGAATATATGAATGGTCCAAATTACAGTCTAGTTCAGATACAGATGATAATTTGCACACAAATGTGGTGAAACAAGACATTTGTAGGTGAAGATTTTTCCACAAGCCTGCACAAACACTGAACTGAAACAGTCTAAAATAATTGAATAATAAATTACATGTTACAATGCAACAATTAAATAATTAAGATGTTGAACACTTAGTTCATAGGATTAAGAAGCATTTAGATGAGCACTTGAAATGCCATAGAATACAAGGCTTTGGATCAAGTGCAGGAAAATGGGATTAGAATGGATAGGTGCTGATGGTCAGCACAGACATGATGGGCCAAAAGGGCCCCTTTTTGTGCTGTGAAACTTCGAGAATTGTCTAAGCTGCAAATGTCTTGGGGATAGACAGAACTTCTCTTTCTGAAAAATAGGACGATGTATATCACAGCAAAAGTATCTTGTTTCCTTTCTTTCTGCAGATATGCCACATAGTTCTTGGTCTAAGACCAGCAACACCAGAAGAAGAAGGACAAATTATCAGGTGCACAAAACTTGCCCAGTTCCAAAACAATAAAGAAATAGTTATTTGAGCATCCTCCAACAATGTAACATTTTTAATGTATATTAAGGAGGTTAACTTTGTAATTTGAGCACAATAACAGACTTTTTTTTTCTAAACCTCTTTTATCGTTGTTCCCTTCACATGATCGGCATATTCTATGTTGGCCCCACCAACATACATTGTACTACATTTATCCAAGTTAAATGCTCTCTGCCATTGTGTGGCCTCATGCAACTAAATCTCTTTGCATTTAATTACATGCCTCCACTGTTTAGCTCATTGATGAAGACGTTTGTGGGCCTCAGACTAATCCCCAACAGACATCACAAGTTTTTGTCCTCCGTATTCACTTACTAAATTTTATTGTAGAAATTGGTGAAACAGTTAATAATCATAGCCTTGAAGTTATGTTGTGTAGTGTTACTTGCCAGTGTCAAATGTTTTTCTAATATACTAATGGAGACACTAATGGCATGGCATTATTAAAATAGCATGTTATATAATTTCGCGCTCATGAGTTTTGGAATCCCTGCTATTAATTGTTTTCAGTTGCTAATTTTTATGTGTCTTTTGCCTCTAGTGGATGGTTGGAAAGAGAAAGCAGACATGGCCTACAACCTGGACATAACTGGTTTCTGATTTCAATGCAGTGGTGGCAGCAGTGGAAGGAGTACGTGAAATATGTGAGTAATTGCCACACTTTTTTAATGTTTATTGAAAAAGTCAGACTCAAACACCGCAGATGTCATGTGCTGTTTGAAGCAATGTGAGTTTTTGAGAAAAAACAAGCTTGTCATTTCACCTGGAGTCTAAAGTTTGGAAACAATTTATTCAGTTCTAATTGATCTGAGGAATTCATTTGTATTTCCGCTTACCTGCTTCCAACAGCAACGTTTGCGCAATGGCCTTGTCCTTATAAGAAAGGTTTGCAGTTAAGCATCAAAACGGATCCACTTCTGTGAGACACCAGAAGAGCTGTGAGAGTGGGGGAGCTGTTTAACCAGGGTTTTTCAGAACAAGTGCCTCCCTTTTTCTGGCCTTTTTGGAGCAGGAATCAGGTCTCAAAGATCAGTCAGTTAGGCCATGCCCGTCATTTTAAAAATAGCATGAGGTTTTAAAGGAGCCTCACAATTAACACTCGATCGGAGTTCCACCAAAGCCATTGCTGTGTTTAGCAGAAAAATAATCCCACTGAGAATGACAGCCCATATTTTGGGAGGTTCTGCCTTGGGTTTTGTGGCCAATTGAAGCAAATATCATTGCAGTTGTATAAAATACTGTACTTCCATTATATAATCCTCCTGTCCTAGAAGTTTCACCTGTGATTCTCTTACTAAAAAGTTTTGCAATTTTAACCCTTTAAAAAAAATTTTCACCATATGGCTAGGCCAACATAGGACAATCTCAGACTTGATTTACTTGTGATAAACTAATCCCAGTTAAATACAAGACCACACTAATTTCCCATTTTTAAGCTAACATGGTATATGTATTTGTGCATTGATCATGAGCAAACAAATGGATGAAACAATTACCTTGGTCTCCAGATTGCCAAAGACCGGAAATACGACTAAAGATGCGTGTCTGTAAATTATACGGCAGAATAAAGCAGCTTTTGTCTGCCAATTGTGTAAAGCCTTGCTCGTAACTTATTAACTATACACCGTGCAATTTACAGAAGATAACTCAACATTCAATGCCACAACAAATTGGTCTTGGTATCAGCTGATTAAGAGATTCATAAAAGTTGTGTAAAAACCTTTGGGTGTTCCAAAACATTGTCATCTTTCACACTACTTTCTTTATTGGAGTTAGAAGTTAAAATCTGTTATTCAACCAGTAAGTTGGTACATAATAAAACCCGAATTGACCTATTCACTATATAGCTGTTGTCAAATGAGCAATGGAATGAGAAATGGTACAGAAGATGTGATAACATTACTCATCAGCACCAGCCTGATGCGAGAGCAGCTATGTGCATCCTTAAACATCTGAGTGCATATTGTCAATTCTCACTGTTATATTTAATATTTGAATGTAATTGTGGAAATAGTATTTCAATATTTTGCCATTTTACATAATGTATTTCAATTTTCAGTTTAATGAAATAATTAACTTGTAGTTAGAACCAAAAATGAGGCAAAATTAAACATTCTGCTGAGAGATTAATTGCGAAGCAATGGGTGGTAATAAATATTACATTTAAAAGACTTGCCTTGTAATATTGAAGCTCTTTTGGTTCAGTGTGCAGGTCATTGAATACAAAAATACTCCCCTGTGCTTGGAATATATATCTCCAGGAACTTAGAAACATAGGTGCAGGAGTAGGCCGTTCGGCCCTTTGAGCCTACAGCACCATTCAATATGCTCATGGCTGATCATGCACTTTTAATATCCCACTCCCACTTTCTCCCCATACTCCTTGATCCCTTTAGCCAAAGGGCCATGTCCAGCTCCTTCTTGAACATATTTAATGAACTGGCCCCAACAGCTTTCTGTGGTAGAGAATTCCACGGGTTCACACCTTTGAGTGAAGTTCTTCCTCATCTGAATGGCTTAGACCGTGACCCCTAGTTCTGGACTTCCCCAACATCGGGAACATTCTTCCCGCATCTAGCCTGTCCATTCCCATCAGGATTTTCTATCTATCTGAGATCCCCCCCCCCCCCTCCATTCTTCTAAATTCCAGTGAGTACAAGCCCATTCGATCCAGTCTCTCTTCATATGTCTATCCTGCCATTCCAGGAATCAGTCTGGTGAACCTTCGCTGGACTCCCTCCACAGTAAGAATGTCCTCCTCAGACTAGGAGATCGAAACTGCGCACAATACTCAAGGTGTGGCCTCACCAAGGCCCCGTATAACTGCAGCAAGACCTCTTTACTCCTATACTCAAATCCTCTTGCTATGAAGGACAGCATTATGTTTAAGAGGAGGCGATGGCCTAGTGGTACTATTGCTAGACTATTAATCCAGAAACTCAGCTTATCGGGGACCTGGATTCGAATCCCGCCACGGCAGATGGTGGAATTTCAATTCAATAAAAATATCTGGAATTAAGAATCTACTGATGACCATGAAACCATTGTTGATTGTCGGAAAAACCCATCTAGTTCACTTATGTCCTACAGGGAAGGAAATTTGCCATCCTTACCTAGTCTGGCCTGCATGTGCCTCCAGAGCCACAGCAATGTGGATGACTCGCAACTGCCCTCAGGCAACGAGGGATGGGCAATAAATGCTGGCCAGCCAGCGACGCCCATGTCCCATGAATGAATTTTTTTTTAAAATGCCATTAGCTTTCTTCACCGCCTGCTGTATCTGCATGCCAGCCTTCAGCGACTGCCCCACTATGAGACCCAGGTCACGTTGCACTTCCCCCTTTTCCTAAACTGCCATCATTCAGAGAATCTTCCTTCCTGTTTTTGCCACCAAACTGGATAACCTCACATTTATCCACATTAGATTGTATTTACCCACTGAGCCAGCCTGTCCAAATCACCCTGCAGCCTCAACATCCTCCTCACAGCACACACTGCCACCCAGTTTAGTGTCGTCTGCAAATTTGGAGATATCGCATTCAATTCCTTCATCCAAGTCATTAATGTATATTGTGAATAACTGGAGTCCCAGCACTGAACCCTGCAGTCCCCCCCCTAGTCACTGCCTGCCACTCTGAAAAGGACCCGTTTGTTCCGACACTCTGCTTCCTGTCTCCCAACCAGTTCTCTATCCACGTCAATACGTTACCCCAATACCATAAGCTGTAATTTTACTCACTAATCGCTTGTGAGACCCTAGTCTCAGACTTAACTTTGTCACTCTCCATCTTAATGAAGAATTCTACCATACTATGGTCACACTTCCCCAAAGGATCTCACACCACAAGGTTGCTGATTAATCCCCCCTCATTACACAATACCCAGTCTAGGATGGGCTGCTCTCTAGTTGGTTCCTCAACATATTGGTGAAGAAAATCATCCCTTGTACATTCCAAGAAATCCTCCTCCATTGCATTGCTACCAGTTTGGTGAACCCAATCAATATGCAAAATGATGTCATCCATAATAACTGCTGTACCCTTACTGCATGCATCTCTAATTTCCTGCTTGATGCCATCCCCAACCTCACTACTACTGTTTGGTGGTCTGTACACAACTCTCACTAACATTTTTTTGTCCTTTGGTGTTCCGCAGCTCCACCCATACAGATTCCACATCATCCAGGCGAATGTTCTTCCTTATTATTGCATTAATCCCCTCTTTAACCTGCAACATTGCCCCACCCTCCTTTCCTTTCCATTTATCTTTTCTGAGTATTGAATATCCCGAGATGTTGAGTTCCCATCTCTGGTCACCCTGGAACCAGGCCTCTGTGATCCCAATTACATCATATCCATTAATGACTATCTGCGTAATTAATTCATCCACCTTATTACAAACGTTCCTCGCATTGAGAGACAGAGCCTTCAGGCTTGGTTTTCTGGCATTTATTGCTCTCTTAGAATTATGATGTAATGTGGCCCATTTTGAATTTGGCTTCACTGCCTTCCCCTTAGTGCCCTTTGTTTCTGTCCCCACTTTACTTCCCCCTGACTTCCTGCATTGGTTCCCACCCTCCTGCCATATTAGTTTAAACCCTCCCCAACAGCACTAGCCAGCACTTCCCCTAGGACATTGGTTCCAGCCCTGCCCAAGTGCAGACCATCTGATTTGTACTGGTCACATCTTCCCCAGAACCAGTTCCAATGTCCTAGGAATTTGAATCCGTCCCTCTTGCACCATCGCTCAAGCCGTGTATTCATCTTAGCTATTCTGACATTTCTACTCTGACTAGCATGTGACACTGGTAGCAATCCTGATTACTACCTTTGAGGTCCTACATTTTAGTTTAACTCACTCCCTAAATTCAGCTTGTAGGACCTCATCCCATTTTCTACCTGTATCATTGGTGCCTATATGCCCCACAACAGCTGGCTGTTCACCCACCCCCTCCAGAATGCCCTGCAGCTGCTCTGAGACATCCTTGATCCTTGCACCAGGGAGGCAACATACCATCCTGGAATCTAATTTGTGTCTGCAGAAACGCCTGTCCATTCCCCTTACAATTGAATCC
Organism: Mustelus asterias; assembly: GCF_964213995.1. Classification (NCBI taxonomy): domain Eukaryota; kingdom Metazoa; phylum Chordata; class Chondrichthyes; order Carcharhiniformes; family Triakidae; genus Mustelus; species Mustelus asterias. The sequence continues at coordinate 26,807,901 of NC_135812.1, forward strand.
CCTATCACTATAGCTGTGCCACTGTTTTTCCTGCCGTCCTGTGCAGCAGAGCCAGCCATGGGGCCATGAACCTGGCTGCTGCCGCTTTCCCCTGGTGAGCTATCTCCTCCAACAGTATCCAAAACGGTATATCTGCTTTGGAGGGCGATGACTGAAGGGGACCCCTGCACTGCCTCCCTACTCTTCCTCTGTCTGGTGGTCACCCATTCCCTATCTCCCTCAGTAATTTTTATCTGCGGTGTGACCAACTCACTGAATGTGCTATTCATGGCTTCCTCAGCATCATAGATGCTCCAAAATGAATCCATCCGCAGTTCCAGAGCCACTAAGCGGTCTAACAAGAGCTGCAGTTGGACACACTTGCTGCACGTGAAGGAGCCAGGGACACCGGAAGGGTCCCTGAGTTCCCACATCTCAAGGGGTGCATGACAGTTCAGGGATCTCCTGCCATTACTTAACCGTTAAGTTAACTTAACAACTATAATGCCAAGAGAGAAAAGAAAAAAGCTACTTACCAGTCACCAACCAATCTCTTACCTGCTGGCTGTGATGGCATGGTTCGAATTCTTTCTACTTCTCACTTGCCATCGAGACTCCCTCGCAGGAGCGTCTCCCTGCTCCTCCCATAGGTGAAGCACCTCTTTCCTCCCAGCACTGAATTTCCATTCAGCTCCAAATTTCCGATGACTTCTCTCTGGCTGCATCTCCTTTAGGCTGCAGTCTCTGTCCCACTGGTGTGCACAAGCTCACTGGTCCTGAGCTTAATTTTGGAGGTGTCAAAATAATGTTATTTTCAGATATTTTCTGTCTTCTCTCTTCAACCTTACTGCTTTTAGTAATTGTTCTCTTTTTTAAAAAGAACTGCATTATGCCTGAATAAAAAAGGAGAATTCCTTGCTTTGTCATTCATGGAATATGGTTCAGTGATGTATATCATGTACTGTGGAAAAAGTAATCGAGCATTGCAGTTGAGAATGCATCAATGTCGAGTGAAGTGAGGTTGTTCGGTAATTAGAATATAATGAAAGTGTATTTTTGTACATTTTATCTTCTCTAGATTATCGAAAAAGTTTAATATTAATGTCGTTAGCTGTGTGTTTGACACAATTCAGGTTTTTCCTTTAACATTAATTTATTTTTGCAGCAAAACAGTTTCCTTTAACAGTTCCACATCCTATTTACTAAAACGTGCAACCCAATGTGAATGGCATGGTAGTATGTCATGAGACTTATAATTACCTTTTATTACTGTGTTTTTCACTTTGGGAGGTGATTATGCTGTGGATCATGTTGTTCTAGCCATATATATGAAAAGAATGACAAATTAGATTATTACTTGGAAGAATAATGTAGCAAGGAACCTCTGGTACAATGCATTTGCTGAGCAATACTTAACCTGCTCAAAAATTAATAGTCCATAGTTGGATTGGTACTTGTTACAATCTCAAAACAAAGTTTCTGCTGAAACATTGGACTTTATGGAGTCTCTCTTTGCAGCTTCACTGTTGAAATAACTGTTCAAAATGGGTAAGTCAAGTCTTTGGCTTAATGCTCAGCTCTTCTGGGCTTTCCAAAGACAGGTTGTAATAGAATCATCGAATAGAATCCTTACGGTGCGGGAGGAGGCCATTTGGCCCATTGAATCAGCACCAATTCTCACTGAAACCACACCTCACCCCACCCTATCCCCATGTATCTACCTTTCCTGTGCATCTTTTGGACACTAAGGGGCAATGTAGTATAGCCAATCCACCTAACCGGAGCACCCGGAGGAAACGCATGCAAATACGGGAGAACATGCAAACTCCACATAATCACCCAAGGCTGGAATCAAACACAGGTCCCCATCACTGTGAGGCAGCAGTGCTAACCACTGTGCCACCATGCTGCCCAAAATTGAGATGTGCAAATATATTGGATATACTATAGAGCAATCTGACACAATGAATATAGGTATTTGGATTCCAATATTGTATACTTGATGGTTGAACCATTAGAGATCAAACTTTTGTCATCTCTGCCATTTTACCAGCCAGCAAAAAGAAAAGTGATGTTTCAGATGCCATTATGGATATAGGCAGTTACATCACTGCAGAGAACTTACTAAACCAAATGCACTCATGTTCTTAGCTCTTTTGAATTGCAAAAATACCTAGATAATTTCAAATACCATGTATTGCCTTTGACACCAAGTCAAAATAGTTTGTTTCAACCACAACTAACTGAAATCTAATTTAAATTTATATTATTCAACCTGTCTAAAGTACTGTCAAAATTTATCTACACCAAAAAGCATATTCTTTTTTGAGGTACAGTACAGCTTGATTCTGCTATATTATAATCTACTGTTTTCAAACTATGCAACCAGAAGGGTAGCGTGAAAAAAAAGGGTCTGATATGTTTCAGCATCTTTGCAAAATATGGAAAATGAATGCTTCCAGCAGATTTTTTTCATTATAATCTCCATATGCTAAAATCCTCATAGCGTAATCATTGTTAAGAATAAATTAGGCACATTGGGCTGTGCTAGTGGATGTCTAAGCTAATTAAAAATGAAATTCAAAGTAGAGGATTTTGGTCCCTCCTTAGTTAAAGGGGACCAAAACTTGTATATGGGTCAAAATTGATACTTTTGGAGGTTAGAGTTCATGGCATCTATAAAAGACCAGTATTGATTTTAAACTCTAATAAATTATTAGAATCTTGTGCTACTTTCAGCTTGTATTCTCCATCTTTATAGATGGAAGTGGCTGTGGAATTAATGTGTGTTGTCTTTCAGTTGTCAAGATTTTTTTTTCCTGCTTTTATCATAGGAAACCAAGCCAGTCATAATAGAGCCTTCTTCAATAATGAATTTGGTGAAAAGCCAGAACCCACTGCACATTATGGATCAGGGTGAAGATAAACCTGGTGTGCTGAGTTCCTTTAGTTCTCCAGATGAAAAATGTTTCGACAACATCTCAATTGCATCTGAAGCATCTGAGACCACTGGCACTGGTAAAATTAGTTCTGTTTTTTAGGTTTTGCAATAAAGTTCCTTTGAAACTTGAATATTTCATTTTACTGCACACATTGGAACTACTTACAACTGTCAAAGTTCCTTTTGGTACACAATTAACAATAAATGGACTAAACAGAACAATTGACAAACTAGCCCATCTGTTAAATCACATTATTTTTGAGCTCAGTATGAATCTAATATGCCAGTTTGTTAATGGTTCTAGTTAGATTCCTGTTGTAAATAAACAAATGATAATTGTACTTCAATGCACCTTAGCTGAACTGTACATTTGCATAATTTTGAATATCTGATTATATTAGCTCCAATTCATTGAATTAGGGTCATTTAGGCTGTTCTGGATTTGGCATAGAAGGTTTAAACACCAGTGAGGAGGACAATATTAAATGGAAGCAATGTTGTTGTGACGGAATCCAAAAGACCTTTGGAGCATAGCATGTTGTGTGAGAGAGTAAATGAAAACTAGGAATTTAACCACAGTTTTCAAAAAAGGGAAGTAGATTGAAACTGCATTGTGAAAAAAGTGGTTAAGAATTAACGTTTCAGGTTGTTAGCATCTCTGGCATTCTTAATTAATCTCTTCTCAGCTCAGTCCGCAACGATCATAGCAGAAGTTTCATGAAGAATTGCATCTTGTGGGTTCAGAGCTTGGAACCAAACAATGCAGTAGTATGTGAATCAATCACATTCATTACCTTCTTTAAGAGTCCTTAGTAGTGCATAACCCTAATCGAAAACATGACAATTTACCTATTTTTCACTTCGGTTAAATAAAATTTGTGTATAAATTTGTTTTTTGGTGCACTGTTTAAGAAATGTCTTTTCTACCTTTTATAATTTGTTTTAATTATTTATTAATAAATACCACTCTCATTGAAAACACTCTAAACCTACCCTTAACCTACTTTCCCAGTTCACTTTAGCCAGCTTGGCCTTCATAGCCTTAATCTTCGACCCACTTTTCTTTCTTTCAAGCAGAATGCAAAATTCAATCATGTTATGATCACTGCTACTTAGGGTTCCTTTACTATTAGATCATTAATTAATCCTGTTTCATTGCACATTATCTAGAAAGCCTGCTCTCTGGTTGTCTCAAGAACAAGTTGCTCTAATAAACTGTTCCATAAGTACTCGATGAACTGATCTTTTGGGCTGTCTTTGCCAATCTGATTTACCCAATCTATATGTAGATTAAAATCACCCACACTTGTTGCCATATCTTTCTCACAAGCCCCCATTATTCTTCCTGTCTTCCCCATCCGACAGTGTAGTTACTTTGGGGACTATGAACTACTCCCACAAATTATTTATTATCTTTGCTATTTCTTTGCATCAATTGATTCTACATCTTGACCTTTAGAAATAAGGTCATCTCTTACTATTGTACTGATGTCGCTCTTAATTAACAGAGCTGTTCCATCACTTTTTCCTAGCTTCCTGTCCTGAAATGTCATGTATCCCTTCAATATTCAGTTCCCTGTCTTTGTCATCATGCAGACACACCTCTATAATGGTTATCAGATCATACATATTTAAGCTAACCGATCACCCATTTTATTATGAATGCTACGTGTGTTCAGATAGAGCCTTTAATTCTGTCTTTTCACCACTTTCACAACCTCTGTCCTTATCTTCAGAGTAAGAAGTCTCACAACACCAGGTTAAAGATTATCTTCAGATGCAGTCTGAAGTTTGTATGCTCTTTCCTTTTCTGCCACGCTCTGATTATCACTACTCTTATCGCTACCTTGCTCTCTTGCTTCATCCTTTCCTTTTAATTTATCACATCTTCCTTCACTTGATCCCTTGTTGCCACTATTTAGTTTAAAACCCTTTCTATTGATCTAGTTACACAACTCGCCAGAACATTGGTCCCAGCAGGGTTCAGTTGACAACCATCCCAATGGTACCACTCCCATTTTCCCTGTAAGTGGTGCCAATGCCCCATGAATCGAAACCTGTTTCTCCCAAACCAGTCTTTGAGACATGCATTCAATACTCTAACCTTATTTACCCTGTGCCAGTTTGCTTGTGGCTCAGGTAATAGTATAGCGATTATTACCTTTGACATTCTACTTTTAGCACATAGCTACTCTTACTCCCTAAACAGAATCTCTTTCAAAGTGCTATTTATGCCATAGATACCTACATTGACCATGACAACTAGATCCCCCCCCCCCCCCTCTCACAAACTAAGGTCCACTCCAGCCCCCACCCTCTCCCACACACACACACACAAACTAAGGTCCACTCCAGCTCCTGAGCTGATGTCCTGAACCTTGGCATCGGGCAGGTAACACAATCTTTTGGACTCTGCAGATAACTGTCTATCCCGCTGGCTCTGCTGTCCCCTCGTACCAATATATTTCTATTTACACTCCCTATTTGATAAGCCTCCTATACCATGGTAACTCGCTCATCCACCCTACAGGCCCCACTTTCCTCCATGCAAGATCCTTGAGCGTCTTGGACAATTGCAAATACTGAGTCTTCTCCACTTCTACTTTCTAGACCGCTATAGCTTACCTCACTTGCAGTCCCAACCTCTTGTCACTGGCGATGGAACAAACAAAAAGACCCTAGCCAAAAGAGTGTGACTGCTTTGTAGAACGAAGTATCCAGGTAGCTTTCCCCCTCCAAGTGTCTGAAGCCAGACTGCAGCTCACTAACTCTGAGCAACCATTCAGATCTTAACAGCACAGAAGACTTCATTAAGTGCAAAAGCATTTAAGCCATCAGTCATATTAATTCTTTTCACCTGAGAAAAATGTTGACTCAGTGCATCAGTGGTCTTCTGTAAGTAACATGTTATGACACTACTGCTTCATCATGGTGCTAATTTGCTTTCCATCCAGTTTAAAGGTACTGTGTTGACATTGTGTTCAAAGATTTTGATAGATTGTGACAAAGTACAAACTTTTTTGTTAGTAAAAGAATGTTTTGTATACAAAAGCAAGTAAAAATCTGAAGATAATGTTTCCTCTTTTTTCAGGTTTATACCAGTCTAGTCCAGCTGGTACTGATGCTTGCTTTGCAAGACAGCACAACAGTTTGGACAATAATGGTCAATGTTTCCTTGGTGCTAATGGGAACATTTTGGCACACCTTGGTCCACAGAAACCAGGAGCCATCGATAACCAGTCACTTGTAATGCAAGGATCTGTGAAGGTATTGATACAGTGCCTGTGAAGATCAAAAAGTCTTTAAATTTGCTATGATTTTTTCAATTGTCTGAATATTAGGTTTGTTGTTTTGCATATATAGGGAGACAGTGCCCTAGTGATTTGGACTAGGAATCCAGAGGCTCAGGCGAATGCTTTGGGGACCTGGGTTCAAATCCCACCATAGCAGCTGGTGAAATTTAAATTAAAATTAATAATCTGAAATTGAAAGCCAGTCTCAGTGGTGGTGGCCTTAAAACCATCATTGATTGTCATAAAATCCCATCTGGTTCACTGATGTCCTTTAGGGAAGGAAATTGCCATCTTTGCCTGGTCTGGTCTGTGTATACTCCAGATCCGCAGTAATGTGGTTGACTTTTAATTGCTCTCTAAACTGGCCTAGCAGGAACTGGCCTAGCAAGCCACTTAGTTCAAGATGGCCTTGCCAGTGAAGCTCGCATCCCATGAAAGAAAAAAAAATACATTTTCAGACTAAGTTTTCAGTGAATCCATTCTTGCTGAATGATTTTCAAATATGGAGCTCCACAAAATGTTTTGAGATCTAGCCACGTCAACAGCTCTATCTTGTTCAACTGTGTAAACATTAGCAAACCAATAACCAACATTTTTTAATTCACAAGAGATTTAAATGGGTGATGATGATGTTTTGTGCAGCAGAGCTCTAATGGTGGAGGTAAACAAACATGTTTCTGAACTAGCATTTCGCATGGCTCCAGCTGCTGCTGCTGCTTGCCAATCAATTCCAATCTTTGCATTTACCAAAGGACGCTGCAGGGAGCTGTTGCTAAGATGGTAGAATGAGGAAAAAGACGGAATTCGGTGTCAGTAAATAAGCAGTGGTGTATTACTTTTTAAAAACCAAAATATGGTTCATTGTGATGCTGTGAATGCCGAAAAATTGGGTGATGTGCAAGAGCAGTAGGAGTTGGGATTCATGTGCATAAGACAATGCCTCAGCATAAAGCAATACCTCAGATAATATCATAAAGTTAACAGGATACTAGGTGGGATCCACTACAAGGAATAGTTATTGAAGCAGAGACAATATAGGATGACACAGTGGTTTAGCACTGCTGCCTCACAGCGCCAGGGACCGAGGTTCAATTCCGGCCTCTAGTCACTGTGTGGAGTTCTCCCTGTTTCTGCTTGGGTTTTTTCCGTTGCTTCAGTTTCCTCTCTCAGTCCAAAAATGTGCAGGTTAGGTTGATTAGACATGCTAAATTGCCCCTTAGTGTCAGAGGAATTAGCAGGGTAAATACATGGGGTTACAGCTAGAGCCTAGGTGGGATTGCTGTCGGTGCAGGCTCGATGGGCCGAATCGCAGCCTCCCACACTGTAGGGATTCTATGAATATTGACATTTGGGAATATGTTAGAGCAGACATTATGATGACTGCTTATGTATGGAGAAGAAATGATACAGAAATAAATTTGTAAATTTTATGGTGACAGACTTTTAAATGTACTCTAAACTTCCACACCAGGATCAAGTATGGCCGTAATTTCACAAAGGCATCACTTGATCATTCACAGTGGAAACAATTTTTTTTCACTAAAAAACCCTTTGCCACAATTATTGCCTTGGAGTGATTGGTACAGCAGCAAATTTGAAATCAGATTTGATTACAAGTGTAATTTTTATTAAATGATGGAAGTAACTGTTGTGTCAACATCAAAATCAAATTTGTTAGCTCAGCAATTTAAAACTAAACTTAATCCAGATTTTAATTGAACTTCATAAGAATTTTCATCACATCATACTCTGCAGCCTATAACACTGTTGAGCACAGCATTTTCCTCCGAGCCCTCTTTTCCACTGTCCAGTTGGGTGATGCTGCCCTTGCTTGGTTCCATTCCTACCTGTCCAATTGTACCCAGAAAATCACCTCTGCTGGCTTCCCTTCCTGGTCCCATTCTACTACAATTTGAAAGCCCCTAAGGATCCTTCTTTGGCCTACTCTTATCATCATCATTGTACCTCGGCAACGTCATTAAAATGACAATATCTCATTTCACATAATGCAGACAAGGCCCAGGTCTCCATAACTACTACTTCATTTGTCTGTCCCCATTGCACAGATTAGTCACACTGCTTGGCCAACAGCTAATATTGGATATGCAGATATTTTCACCAGTTAAATATTGAGAAGACTCAAAGCCACAAATTATATTCTTAGCCACTGACTCCTTCAATCTTCCTGGCTACTGTCAAAGGCTGAATCAGACAGTTTGCAAACTTGTTGTCCCACTTGACCCTAAGCTGAGCTTCTCCCCTCCCATATTCTCTTTGTCATCAAAACTACCTACTACCGACAGCAAAATTCAATGCTTTTTGTCGTGTTTACATCCAAATTGCTTGTATTCATGGAAGAAAAGTGAACCCAGCAGGGAATTGCATCATAATGCTGTTGTACAGTGCCAACCATATTCTGCTCATTCAAAAAACCTGTTGGTTTTGCTTTCTACCTTCTAGTCATCCTTTTATCTTTGTGGATGATGCAGTATTTTTCCTGAAGACTTTCATTATCTGTTATGATCTGTCATACAGTGCAATTTGGTGTTTTCAACAGATTTCAACATATTCACACAGTTCCTGAGTCAAGATCATTTATGCATGAGCACCTGTGACATACCACAGATCCTTTCTTCAAGGTTACTCAGTTGCGTTAGTGTTTGAAAATGACTAAAATTGTTACAGTTTTGTATATTTCAATATGTAGTATTGTTTTTCTTGTAAAGGCCCCAACATTAACTTTAGAGGGTGGACGCCTGAAACAGAATCCAGCTTTGGTTCGAGGCAAGGACTATGCAATCGTCCCAGAGCCTGTATGGAGGGCACTGTATCATTGGTATGGAGCAAACCTGGCCCTACCAAGGCCTGTAAGTTATCTTTATCTTCAAATTTTTTTTTGGTGTTCTTATATTTGGAAACTGTCGAAGAATTAACATTCATGTTTACATACGCTTTCAGTTTTGTTCTTTTTTCCGAAATGTGAGAATTTTGGATTATTTTGTAGACTTGCTTTCCATTTTTGAATATAAAAATCTTTTAAAGTAAGTTGAACTTGATATGAATTAAAGGAAATATTTCATTTTGAAATTATTCATTTATTCGCACAACTATATCCAAAATAAGTGTATTTTAACCAATTGAGATCTTTGTTTGGAATTGAACTGTTCTGATGGTTTTGTTTAAGAAGGATGAAAAGGTTGCAATCAATTGATGCCAATCTAACGTCACAAATGAGGAAATGTTGTTTTCTTTTTATCTGCTCTTGCAATGTGAGCAGCTTTGGTGAGACCATATTGCTCTTTGCTAGTTGCCCTAACAACACTGAGAATCAACCATTCTTGTGAGACTAAGTCTCATGTAGGCTGGAGAATGCCAGGTCCCTTCCCTGGAGGACATTAACTAGTGAGTTTTTATAGGTTTTTTTGAATTTCAGTTCTCTCATGACTAGGTTTAGATCACAATTTACCCCCACAAGATTTAAACACACCACTGGGATCCTAGTCTAATACCCTAACCACTCAAACTTGATATATTTAGGAGTATGGCCCACTAGTATATATTTCCACAGATGTTCATGCTACCCTGAGGTGGATGCTTGAGAGAAGTCTTTGAATAGCAAACTATAGTACTGTATTTCAACTTCAAAACCTTAAACCTCTGTTCATTGATTTAGTCAGTCAGTGAATAATTGTCCATGGTATTTCCCCGAGGAAAAACAAAAGCGCAAATTAGTTTCTATTTGGTTACAGGAGTTGACCAAATTAGAATGTTACATATACTAGTATGCTATTCTAGCTGAGAAGTTTTAGAATATATAACAACCTGAAATGAATAGTTTAATGTAATTTCATGGTGCATAATCTGCTTAATGATTAAAAATTGAGCATTTTCAGAAAGTCTAAAACTGCCAATAAGACAATAAGAGAAGTTTTCAGTTATGAGCAATGCAAAAATGTTTTTAGTTTTGTTTCTCCATTCTATTTTACTTGATGAAGAAGATTTTGTCAAAATTTTGAGATATTCAGTATGGCCCATAACTTGACCTCATGCAGGGACTGCATGAGAATTAACTATCCTACCCTCTCATTCCCCACCCTCAATCCGACTACACTCCTGCCTTCCCCACCCTCCTACCACATTCATCAGACTACCCCCCCCAAAAAAAAGTCGAACTCCTCCACCTCCCTCACATCTGACTCTCTCCCCCCCCGTCCCCCCCTTTCCAGCTAACCTCCCACAGCCTCTTCTCTCCCTCTCCCCCCTCCCCCCCCCCCGCCTTCCAAAAAACAACCACGGCTCTCACTCCACCACCACTTCCTCCTCCCGCCCCCCCCCTACTTCCCAGCCTGACAACTTGCCTGTTCCCCAAATACTGTCTCACCCCCAACTACTCATCCAACTCGCCCCAACCCTGTTTGACCCCAACCTGTCTGACCACCTGACACCCCTGACTGATCACAATCCCTACCCACTTTCCTTACATATTTGCCTTCTCCTTAGCTTCTTTAAGTGACTGGGTTATTTAAATTTCCCTGCTTCACTGCAGCTGGTGCTGTAAGAAGGAAGAGTGGCTTCCTTTCCCCCTACTGTGCTATACCAAAAGCTGAATGCCTCGGTGACGCACTGCACTGCATTATTCTGAGAAGGCATGAGTTGGAGGTTCAGGTGCATTCCAGTGTAAGTAAGGACGAGTGGAGTGGCAATCCAACTGTGATTGCCACTCCTTGTAAGTTCTCGCCCAGTTGTATTGCTCTTAGGGCTGCCTTTTCATGAACCGAATGGTTGCTCTAAATCACTGCCTCTGGCATGTGTTTTCAAAATCTTGGTAATTGTTAGCAAGGCAAGAAATTTGAGATTCTGTGGTTTCAAATAATTTCCTGTGACCATGTGATCTGAACAGTAATTAATTTTCATTTTTCTATCATCGTAACTAGGTCATTACAAACACAACAAATAATGAAGCAGAGCTGGAATTATTTCCTCGCTACCTACTTTTCTTGCGTCAGCAACCAGCCACACGTACGCAACAGTCCAACATCTGGGTGAATATGGGTATGATGAGCCTGAGAACATTTCCTCAACATGCACCTCGAGGTAATGCAAGACTGCAGCAAGAAAGGGGAGCTATTAGCTCTCTGGTTGCTGAGTGCAAATTCCATCTGCATCACATTTTCAAACCAAGATTATAGTTTTGAATTGAGGCTTTCTCAAAATCCAGATGACCATTCAAGGCTGCCTATTCAGGAAAAACAGTAAAAATAACAAAGCTACTATTGCATGGACTTTGAGTAAGACTTGGCCTTATGTAAAGCATCATTTGTTTTTGAATCACAAAGACCGTGTACACCCAAATTTTAATACTTGAAATCGATCGTCAGCCAATGACCAAAGCAAGAATACAAAAACAAAATGGTCATTGTAACCAACATAATTTGATCTCTGTAACCCAATTTCATCATTAACTGCGAGTGGACAATTGATCAGAAACAAAATAAACAAAATTAAGTTTCTTGTACAGAAAGCTGAAACATAACAGAACCCTGGCTCCATTTACAGTGCTTGTAGGTACTCTTGAGTGGACCCAGCACTGTGTGCTTGTTTACGTCCCTGAACAATGATTTGGCAAAGTATCTTATGATAAGCTTCCAAGTCTTACCCAACAGTGATTTTTATAAAATTGAACTCTGGATTAAATTTAATCCAATCTACTTTCTTGCTGTAATCTTACATCTGTACCTCTTAATTTGTGATTTTAACTGATTTATTTTTCTTATGCTCCAGCTTTCCCCAACAGTGTAACTACCTGTAGCCTTTTATAATTTATATGCTCAAAACTTCCCCAGAAAATAGTTATTAAACAATCAAAACTGTTCACAAATTAGATTTTTAGCCTTTATTATTTCTTTAAAATGGATTAATTTACATTCATGTTAAACTTTGGAAATTTAGCTACTCTATCCAAAATAAAATGGTCATGTATGTTTTTTAAATTTGTTTTAAATTTAAATTGACCTCTTCCTCACTGCCCAGATCTCTGGGAACACAACTCTTTAACTGACTTGGTGTCTGGCTTTGGGGGTTTTGCAGTTTTCCCCCATCCTCTTGAGGTGGAGCTTTGCCCGTTATTCGGATGATGTGACTGAGATTTGGACCTTTTTTATATAAATAATTTTCAGTGGAAATCGGCATCATTTAATTATGTGATGGAACACATTAATTTATAATCCATTATACCATTGGTTGCAGCTGCAGTGTTAAAGGATACTGATTTAGGTTTCTGTTAGTGAAGAGAAAAATCCAATCTTTTGCAGATGTATTTAACAGTCTTCAAACATCACAAGTTGATTTAAGAGTACAGTAATAAGATGCTATGCTTAAATTGGTTTTTCCATAAAATCATGTCATGCAGAAAGCAATTACTTGTAGTACAATTTTGTTTTATTAGGTAGTTTTTATTAGCAATTATATTGATTTACAAAGCAGTCTGAATCCTATGACAGTTGAATCATCTGCTTTCTGATTAATTGAAATTACTACATTAAATCATTCATCTAGTCTGATTCTTTTCCGTCGAAACAATGTATTGGACATTTAATTATCAATATATACATTAATGGTTTTATTGTCTTAGTGACTTGGAAATGAGAGATCATAATTAATGGACTGCAACAAATGTATGCAACTTATTTGATAACTGAGTATTTTGCAGGGATTAAAACAAAAATGTAGTGGTTTGCCTTTTTGTGATAGTTTTTCCCAACCAGGCCGGTAGTCGGCTGTAGTTGGAGTTGGTGTAATCCATTTTGAGTCTGGTTGGTTAGTAAAACTCATAATACCACTCTGTGTGAAGGAAGTCTGACCTTTTCAGGCCTAATTTGTTAGCAACATAACTTGTAGCGGTGTCTAGAAACGTGCCATTTCCATTCCTCATGGAGACCTAGTTGCCCAACTGCAGTCTAGGGTGGCAGCAACATGTTATTTTGTATTTTGACAATTATTTGTGTCGTGGCTTGTACACTTTCATCTCAAAGCACTTGTTGTGAATTTAGGAAATGTACCTTCACCATCTTCTCCAATGAAACGAGTGTTAGCTTACACTGGCTGCTTCAGCCGCATGCAAACAATAAAAGATATACACGAATACTTATCTCAGCGGCTTCGAATAAAGGAGGAAGACATGCGACTGTGGCTGTACAACAGTGAGGTAAAACCATACTTTTAATATTCAGTCATTGGGTTGTGTTATGTTGGGATGATCATGCAATGTGATATACAATTTTTTTTGTAGAACTACCTTGCACTTTTGGACGATGAGGATCACACATTAGAAGATTTGAAAATTCCAGACGAACAGCACTTGGTGATTGAAGGTAAAGACAATGTTTTCAAGAATCACAGATCACTGAAATTCACTGATGCATTTGATGGTCCTCGTTTTAAATGAATTTTTCATTTGTGAATCATAGTCTAAATCATGGAAGCCATTCATTTATTCAAAAATTCTTGGCTTGCTACATGGTAACAACTTTAAATCATATTTTTGATCTTAGAAAATGCTTGCTCTATCTCAACATTTTTACTTAATATTGTTAAGTTACTATTATTTGAAGGTTATGATCATCTAATTTGTATGAAACTATCAAAGCTACAGCAAATCTTATTCCCTCACTGATGCCTTAATTGAAGCATAGAAACAATATCCCCCATGATTTGGTGTTTGAGGATCTCGAGTTTGCTTGGTAAATGTGAGTAAAGAGCCTACTAAGTTAAAATTATAGCCACAAATACTTTAGTATATATATATTTCAATGTTCCATTTAAAGGAAAATGCCAAAGACTGCTCAATAGAACCATGTTTTTGAGTAATGTATATTAGCATGTTCAGTCAGAAACTAATGTGGCATTTCAAGTCCACAAGCAGTCTGTCAGAGTGGTTGCAACTATTACGTTCAAACTATACTCTTAAATTTTAAATTCTGCTGCATATCCCTTCCGATTTTTTGTATTACTTTTTGTATTAATGATATACAGTTCTTGCCCCACTTCCCTCAACGAGATGTTTTTTTTTCTGCTTTTAATTTTTCGTCCAATAACTTGGAGGTTACTGGGCCATCTTTGCACAAGAATTTGTTTTTGTTCTCTGGAGTTTTGCTCATTAGATTTTCCAATGTATTATTGAATAATACATAGATGGTATACTATTCCTGTCTGAAATCCAATGAAAACAATCCTGAATTCTGTGGAACAAATCACATGGTATTTTAAATCACATGATTCAAGATCATGAATCTGCAGTCTGCTGTTTTCTGGCATATAAGTATTGCTGATTTTTAAAAGTGCAAAGACAAAAATACCTGTATAATTGGCTAACTTGTTGGCTGGAATAGGTTTTTAAAGGCACCATCTGAACCCTTTTTGTGTCTGTCACAATGATCTCATTAACCCATGTTTTCCTCATTGAGCATATGTTTCCAAAACATTATAGTCAAAGACACAATCATATTTTTCATGATTGTTCCATTCACTGCTGTTGAAGCTGTCAGAATAAATTTCCAGTTCAGTGTAAAATTTAAATGTCTTCAGAACCAAGTCACAAAACAACTGGGAATGTGATAATTGCTGAACAAAATAAAAACAGCCAAGGCCCATCCAATTCACTTCCTGCTATCCTGGTAGTTGCATGATACAGCAATATTGGAATTGTTCACTAATCATAGCAATCAATCTTTGTCAATTAATCTAAAATAGATCCTGACACAATGAGAAAAAGCCTTGGTGATGGAAAGTTTTGGGGACCACTGTCCAAAGTCACCTGCTCTTCCTAAGCATATCACACTTACTAATTAAATGTTTGAAAGCAATTCACTGCTGACATTTTGCACATAGCCAAGACATAGATTTTTGAATAGAAACCTGAGAATTTACTCCAGGCTTTAACCAATGAATTTTCTTGCAGGCATATCATGACTGCCATAAGTATGAATGCACCCATTTTATAATCTATATTCAGGCCTACTATCAACCCTTTTTGCAGTTGGAAATCCTATATATTGAATTTGCTGACCATTTAATTGTCATTTATTCAAAAATTCTTGGCTTGCTACATGGTAACAACTTTAAATCATATTTTTGATCTTAGAAAATGCTTGCTCTAAATGTTTTTACTTCATATTAAGTTACTATTATTTGAAGGTTATGATCATCTAATTTGTTTGTATGAAACTATCAAAGCTACAGCAAATCTTATTCCCTCCCTGATGCCTTAATTGAAGCATAGAAATAATATCCCCCATGATTTGGTGTTTGAGGATGCCTGACTGAGGTGTCTGACCCCAGTCAGAAACATTCAGTTCCACAACTGCAGCAAATTACTTTTTTCGTTTTGGGGTGACACGGTAACACAGTGGTTAGCACTGCTGCTTTACAGCGCCAGGGACCTGGGTTCGATTCCCGGCTTGAGTCACTGTGGAGTTTGCACATTCTCCCCATGCCAGCATGGGTTTTCTCCGGGTGCTCTGGTTTCCTCCCACATTCTGAATGGCATGCTAGTTAGGTGCATTGACCCGAACAGGCACCAGAGTGTGGCGACTAGGGGAATTTCGCAGTAACTTCATTGCAGTGTTAATTTAAGCCTTACTTGTGACTAATACATAAACTTACTTAATATGGTGGTGCATTTCCCCAAAAATAAAATTAACTAATTACTATAAACCTTTTTCAGTTTGTTCTTGTAATGTGGGCACACAGCATCATTTAATGTCCACCACAAATTTCTGAGGTGGTAGTGGTATTTTTTTCCCCTTGTATTGCAGCAGTCTTGTGCTGGTGGTGTTCCCTTAATTGTAGTAGGGAATTCAAGAGTTTTCATGCAAGGTTGATGGAGAGACATTCAGCAGAATGATACATCTTTCAATTGAAGTATACATTACTCATTTCAAACTTGTTCAATAAATGGTCGCATCTGAACATTCTGGGTAGAAAGTTCACATAATTAAAACTACTAATTTTTTTTTATTTTTGTGCAATTGTATCAGGAATGCTTCAGCAGAGTGCAGAATCTCATGAGAAGTTACTTAAAGTTGGGAAGTACGCATAACTAATCTAAAATTTTTAGAAAATATCTTATTCAGTTTTATTGCTAGTCGTTATATAGCATACAATATTAAAACACTTGGACAAGGGTAGTCCAGTTTGTATCAGGATATGTTTTCCCCCCCCCCCCCCCCCAACCACTCCTCCAACCCACCAAAGATTTTGAAAAAATATGCCCAGTAGCATATAGTATAGCATGTTTGAATATGTTTATGGACAACAGATTGGTAGATGAAAGTTCAAGTCTGTTTATTCAGGAGCAATGAATTCCTGATCTCAGCTATATTACCGTGGAGCAGTATTGTGATGTCTTGATATTTACCTACATGAAGTGAAAGAATTACAAGATTAGTTTTTCTGGACTGTTTAACACACTTCTTCTCCCTCCCTATTAACCAGCTAAACTGCAACAAAACCCAAGAAACCAGAATCGCGCCATCTGGTTAGCAATTTTATGTCCTTGGAGCAATAGCAAGAGAGAGGTTCAAAAATAAATGGCAAAACTTAAGTTATTTATTTTGTCAAAACAGACGTTCCAGTTACCTAAGTTTGAGCATTGTTACAGTACTGTCAGCCTGATATCCTGCATTTCTTATAATAGTTCGCAACAAAGATATGAGTTGGCCGGAGGAGATGTCATTCATTGCAAACAGTAGCAAAATGGACAGACATAAGGGTAGGTACGAATATAGAATTTTAGCTGTTTAAGTATAGGGGATACGATTTAATTTGTGTTGTGGGGTCATTAAGCAAATTGCAGTAGACTTGCATGATTATAGATATTTATTTGAATTGCTGAAACTAGCAAACAAATCCATTGCTTGCCTAATTTGTTTTAGACTAATTATAATAATTGGAGGCATTCTTTAAGGTAAAACCAAGGATTTTTCCATTTAAATATTTTAGAAAATTGGACAATGTGTAAGAAAATAAACTTTAAAACCAATTTATGGTGCCAATTTGCGCCTCATTTTAAAGATTGAATCTTTCCATCTTACTCCCATGGGGATAATTATTTCTCGTTGCAATTGAAAATTTCATTTGTTCAAATACAGATCATTTGAAAATGGCTATACATGTATAAAGGTAAACTCACTCTGTTTGCTGTTGGCCTCACAATTATTTTTTCCCATAACTAATATTAATTCTAATATGTAGAAGGATGTAGCTCAGTTAGGATGGGTTTAGATGCGAAAATTAGCTGTTTCAGTTGGATCGTAAAATATGTACGATGCAAGTCATGGTATGCGATGCATATACTGAAATTGTTTTGAATACATGAATCTTTACGAATTAGAGCAATCATTCTTGGATATCTCCGGGAAATGTGTTCACAAAAATCTTTTGCTCGATATAAAACCCCATCATATTTCAGGTTTCTTGGAAAAGTATTTTTTGTTCTGGTGCACACAATTCAAGTAGGTGACAGACCTGCAAGCTGAATTGTTTACTTTTTATTTGCAATGCCACATTTTTAATCTTATTACTTAAGCACTTTTTCCACAAACGAATTAATATAATTCCTGATACAAATTATTTCCACCCACCCCACCAGCTCTTTGATATGGTTTAAAAAAGGGAAACAAAACATCCTTGCAGGATTATCAACAGAATGCTGTTGCATCTCAGTAGGCCAATATCATATTGGAAGTGATCAACGTATTATTCTTAACCTCAAATCTTCCTCAGGTGTGGGTATTCTACCATCTCCAACTGTTTGTATTTGTACATTCTGTAGATCCTTTATCTACGCATCCAATTGGCAGTCCATTTGGCAAATATTACCCGTACATTTTTTGCTGTCAACTTTTGACCATTTTGTCATGTTTATTTATTTACTTGTTTTCTGCTACTTCATAAATCACTTAATTAGCTATAATTTTGTTCTAGTTCCAACTGAAAAGGGCGCTACAGGATTAAGTAACCTGGGAAACACATGTTTTATGAATTCTAGTATCCAGTGTGTCAGTAACACACAGCCACTTACCCGCTACTTCATCTCAGGGAGACATCTGTATGAACTCAACAGGTAAGGGTTTTAATTCAGTCTACTTGTGGCATTGAAATGCACAGGTTACCTTTTCCTTTAGTTCATTTCAGTCTCAACATAAGTTTTGAAATTCAGTTCTGTATACTACAATGTCAGGGGCTATTACGATGGTTTTCTTTTTATATTTAAAACTATCGTTCCCCTCAAGTAGCCAGACAAAGTAACAGAGTGGTTTTAAGATGAATTTTATTATAACTATAGGCCCTTGAATGAAGCTATTCAGAGTGAAAAATTCAGAAATACATAGGCAATTAAAGTCTCAGCTTTGATTACAAGTAATTGCCGGGATAGCATGGTGACAAACTGGTTAGCACTGCTGCCTCACAGCACCAAGGTCCCAGGTTCAATTCTGGCCTCAGGTCACTGTCTGTGTGGAGTTTGCGCTTTCTCCCCGTTACTGCACGGGTTTCCTCCGGGTGCTCCGGTTTCCTCCCACAGTCAAAAGATGTGTGGGTTAGGTTGATTGACCATGCTAAATTGACCCTAGTGTCAGGGAGATTAGCAGGGGTGGGGTACGGGAATAGGGCCTGGGTAGGATTGTGGTTGGTACAGATTTAATGGGCTGAATGGCCTCCTCCTGTACTGTAGGGATTCTATGAATTAGCAAATACCAACAGATGTATAGGAGTTATCTCAATCCAATCATAGTTAAGGTTACATCATGCATACATAAGGGTATAATGTCCAATTAAAACTTGTGCATGTTATATCATCAAGAAATGATAGCTATATCTCTGACCAATGGTATCTCAACCTCCCTTTCCATTGTTCCTTGTTCCAATGGGCAGACATTAACTGCAGCTGCACATCATTCAATTAGATAGTCCTTGACTCTTACCTGGGCTTACTTTAATCAAAGCCTGCCATTTGCACATAGCTTTCTCTGTGTGACTGAAGTGCAGCTTGTGATTTTTAAACTCGTGTGATTATTAACCCTTTCATACAAAAAAAACAGATGTTTCTTTACCTCGTGTGATTTAATAAACAAGGTATTCCACAATTGTAGATCATTTAGAATCATACTAGATTTGTTACATCCCAAGCTTATATCATTAAAAACTGAAACAGTTCTGGTATGTAGGAAGAGTCTATCAACTGTTTACCCAAACTGTTGTTTGTCATTATATAAACATTTTGGATAAAAATAGAGGAGGCTTGGTTAGTAAGTTTGCAGATGACACCAAAATTGGTTGTATAGTGGACAGTGAAGAAGGTTATCTAAGACTGCAACAGGATCTTGATAAACTGAGCACGTGGGCCTAGTACAGACAGATGAAGGTTAATTCAAATAAATGCGAGGTGTTGCATTTTGGTAAGACAAACCAGGGCAGGACCGAGGGAGAGTTGTCAAACAGAGACTTGGGGGTGCAGGTACATAGGTCTTTGAAAGTAGCATCACAGGTAGATGGGTTGGTGAAAAGGCATTTGGCACACTTGCCTTCATTGGTCAGAGCATTGAGTACAAGTGTTGAGACATTGTGTTACAACTGTCCAAGACATTTGGAGTACTGCATCCCATTATTCTGGTCACCCTGCTACAAGAAGGACATTATTAAACCTGGAAAGGGTGCAAAAAAGATTTACAAGGATGTTACCAGGACTTGAAGGTTTGAATCATAAGCGAGAGGATGGATAGGCTGGGACTTTTTTCCTCGAGTGTGTAGAGATTTATAAAATCATGAGGGGCATAGGTCTTTTCCCCAGGGTAGGAGAGTCCAGAACTAGAGGGCATAGGTTTAAGGTTAAGGGGAAAGATTTAAAAGGGACCTGAGGGGCAACTTTTTCACACAGGGTGGCACGTATATCAAATGAGCTGCCAGAGAAGGTGGTACAATTACAACATTTATAAGACATTTGTTCAGGTACATGGATTGGAAAGATTTAGAGGGATATGGGCCAAACTTGGGCAAATGGGACTAGTTCAGTTTAGGAAAGCCATGGACGGTTAAGCCAAAGGGCCTGTTTCTATGCTGCATATCTCTGACCCTAAGTGCCACAGGATGTTTTTATTTATTGTCGAGGTGTGGGTGTTGTTGATTTATGTGGGCGTTGCTGGCTTAGCATCCTAATTGTCACAATTGAGTGGTCTGCTTGGTCACTTTAAAAAGTTAAGACTCCACCATGTTGGCATGAAACAGAGGTCATATATAGGTCAAACTGGATAAGAATGATTTTGTTTTCCTTATTAAAGGAATTAGTGAACCAGTTGGGTTTTTCTAACAGCTTCATTTTTACACACTCAGATGCCAGCTTTTTATTTCCAGAATTTTTTTCCTCACTTGCCATTTGTGTTTGACTCTCCACAAAACCGTGAAAGCTGTAAAAAAAAAATGTATTAATTGGACTGGTTCATGGGGCATTCAAGGTTAGTTGGTCTGAACTTACATTGCAAGTACAGTATTTTAATCCAGAAAGACCACTTTATTGGTTGCTAAAACCCAAGTTTCCTACAATTGACCTTTGATTTTTAAAATGTAGGGTAACTTTTTTTTTATTTGTCGAAAATGTTTTTGGAAAGGCCGACATAATGGATATTTTACTAGTACCTGCTGTTGGGACAAACAGTGAAGCCATGAATTTGTATTTTTAAATGCTGTTTCAGTTGATGTGAAGCAAATATTTTTGAACTAACCTTCTTGGTTTATACAAAGACTTTGGCTGTTTTGCTTTGAGTTTTATGAATACAGCCAGAAATGTAAATTGGGAAACAGTGGGGAGGGTCCTAAAACCAATTCCTGGTGCGCACTGCTTGCTATTCTTCAGACCATTTTTTAATATTCTCTCTATGGCCACCTTTATTCGTACCATACGAAGGGAAATATTAAGTTCAATCAGTAGTGCTCTTGAATGGTGGACAATGATGGTGCAGCATCGGCAGGGAGTTGGAAACAGCTGCTTATTCTTTTGACTGAACTGTTGTCAAGAAGACCTAAAAATAGGAACAATTTTCATAACAAGGGTAACAAATGCCTTTAGAAAGAAAATTGCACTTATAAGTTTTAATTCTAGTATGAAAGGGTAATATTTAAATGTCATCGAATACTTTTTTCATCTTGTGTACATTTTGTTTAAAAAGCAGCGATACACATTTAATTTTTTTTCATAAAGTTTGGTTTATCTGATCGCCAAGATTTGGCAATGTAGTAGCATACATTTTGAATTGAATCACTTCATTCTGCATTGAAAGTCGAGGATAATTATTAGCAGCTGCCCTTTTTTCTCAGTTTATGTATTTCAGAATCTTGTCAGGGCTGAGACTTATTGCATGAAAATTTGCTTCCATTGATGATGTGTATTAACAGTTTCTGTGCCATTATTTGTGCACATGCATTTTTTTTGCACTTGGTTAAAATAAACCTTGATATTTTTGTGCTTGGTATTTGTGAACTTGATGCTTGGTAAGGTTTCCCTCCGTAACTTTCCACTGATGAATTTGCACTGGATGTGCACAGTAAGTGCAGTTGATGATTACATTAATTTTAAAAGTTCAACAGACTCTCAAGTTAATTGTTAGAGGGCATGGAGATTAAGCTCGTGGAAAATAATTACAGTTCTTTAGTTCAATTGCGATAACAAAAAAATCTATCATAAAATACTTTGTACAATTTATTTTGCTTTCTTTGGAATAGAGATATTAATCATTACCTTCATTACAAAGTGCTGATGTTGTGATTACTGCAAATTGCACTAAAGAATTCCATGCAGAAATAATTTAGCCTTTTAACTTTGGTTTCATGGCAGTAATTGCATAAAAATATAATTATCTAATTCATTAGCTCACATATTAAAATGCACTATAAAAAGAAATCTCAAATTGTTTGGCCTTTAATATCTTACAAATGTTTAATTTCTGTTCATTTTATGTGCTTCTAGATTCTTAATTCCGTCATCCTCCATATATTGCAGAAAAAGCCAGTTTACTTGCTTAAAGAATTGAATCCTTGAAATTTTCAGTCAGTGACAGCTGTATGATGTTTTCTCACCATTTCTTATGAATGACCCTCCCTGGATTACCTCCCCCCGCAACCATCTCCCTACACCCACGCCAATTGTCAGTAGAACTGTCACCACTTTTCTGAGTAGTTAATCAACCACACATAATAAAGTCAAATGATTACTCAGTCCATAGACATATTCAAAACATTTTCTTAAGATGGTGTCACACTTCACGTAAAGGAAATAATTTTGTAACGATCTATCTTCGCATGCATAAAAGAGCTCATATTTAATTCTTGCGTGATGGCAAATGGCTCTGGCCCCACTGTGGGCTGAAATAAATCTGTTTCTAAAACCTGACTTTTTTGTGTCTCATGGAGCTGTTATCTACAAAGAAAAATTAATTAACTGGCTTGCTGATCTATTCCTGACCTATCTACCATCTACATCTGAAAAATGGAAAACCTTTAGGCAAGGAGAAAAGTGCAGTAATTTGGTTTGGAGCTTGACAAATCTTTTTTCACTGCAGTGAGTGGGTTCACCTTTTCTATTAGGTTAGCATTTTATGCTGTATAAATGGTAATGGCATGAAGGAAGCTGGATAACTACCTTGTAAGATCAGTTACTTTCTTCAAATGGAATGATTCACCTATGTACCAAGGTCCTTTCAAACAATTTCTTTGATCCCATTCTTAATAGGCATTCAGAATATACTGTAAAAATGAATGATGTTTCTGCGACTAAATCATTGTGATTTTCAGTTAGAAACTTGCAGTAGGTGGAGAATAAAAGGACAGCTTAGGGTAATGCACTGAACACACTGCACCCCACAGGGACATCACAAACAGTCCCCTCCCTGGGAAAGCTTACGGTCAGATAATGAAGGATAACTTATCACGTTTTTTATTTGTTTTGTGTAAGAGTATTTTCCTCCATGTGTAAACTTGGGCATTGTAAACCAAATTATAAACAGTCATTATACTCCACATTACACAAAGCATCCCACATGTTATAAATTACTAATTGGCCAAATTGAACATTTTTTAGGCTTAACTAGATTTTTCTATTTAAAGGAAGTTGTATTTATTAAGTTGCACAAGAACTCAAGAAACATGCTCCATCGAGTCTGTTCCACCGTTCAGTGTGATCATATGCTGATCTTGGGCTTCAACTGAATTTTTCCACTCACTCTCCATATCCTTTCATTCCTTGAGACACCAAAAATCTGCCTATCCCAGCCTCAACTGCATTCGACAATGCAGCACCCACAATCATTTTGGGTAGAGAATTTGTAAGATTCACAACCCTTGAGTGAAGTAATTTTTTTTTGTCTCGGTCCTAAATGATTGGCCCCTTATCCTGAAATTGTGCTATTATGTTTTAGACTCAAGACCAGCAGAAACAACCTTTCAGCGTCGACCTTATCTCTCACACACAGAATTTTGTAGGTTTCAATGAGAGAGCCTCTCATTTTCGTAAACCCCAGAGAATATAAGCCCAATTTACATAGCCTCTCATCATAGGACAACCCTTTCTTCCCAGAGATCAGTGAACCTGAACAAAGATATCAAGCTGACATGAGATCGAGCTAATTTTTCTTTGAAACCTGATAATGTTTAAGGCAGTCATTATCTTGAACTATAAAAAGCACTCAGTTTAATTGTGTTTATTATAATTTGATCCAAGATATCTGTTAAAGCTATCATTAACACTAATATTTTGCCCATTAATGAGCATTTTAGCAGCATGAATGAATTTTGTAATATCAACTATACCAAGCAGCCTATTAAAATCTGTGTCATTTGTCACTAAAGAGACACAAATATTTGCACAGTATATTATCTAAAATTAAAATGGTAAAACGTGCCAAGATAATTGCATTGCGAATTATCTTATTTTAAATCTTTCCACATAGTGAATGTAGTTGTCCAAGCATCATTTTGGAAAAACTTTCTCGAGCTTAACGAGAAATATACTGACCCAGATATAGGGCAAAATGATCTAGTCACATCTGCTGCAAGAATCGTAGTGGGCCAGCAAAAGGTCCCATGACTTTAAACAGGAATTTCCAGTCCTGCATTGGGCGAGACCAGAAAAGCTTTCCCGCAAATCCTGTTTAGTTGTGGCAATTCAAACACACATTGTTGTTCTATATCACATTGCCCTAGGAACCCTTACTATTTATTTTCCTTAAAAATAAATGCTTTGTAGCCTGTAGCAGATTCATATAATACCATGACAGAGAGCTAACAAAATTTGGCAGCTAAAGAGAAGGCAGTACTAATGTCCAACAAGTTGGTTCCATTCTTCCAAGATTATTAAAACAGATCTCAATCACTAAATTCAGCATGCTATTGTCATGTTAATTTTTTAATACTGCCAAAATGTTAAAGAAAAGATGTGGTGTAAACTGTGTCCCCAAACTAAATTTGAACAAAGTTAGTGCCCATTTTAGATAGGTTTTTGAGCACTCAGAGAATAGAGGGTTATGGTGGGAAAGTGGGGTTGATGCAGATATTCAACCATGATTTCATTGAATGGTACAGCAGGCTCGAAGGGCAGATTGTCTGCTGTTCCTATTTCTTATGTTTGGTTTGTACTTTTGGGTATTAGCTACCTTTTACGTGTGTCTGTCTCATGGCAACCAAAAATGTAAATAATTTTCCATTAAATATCTAGCGACTCTAGATTTTTTAGCTAGATATTTTTATACACAGTCTAACATTTTCTGAACATGATGAATTGATAGCTGCAGGGTTGGTTTGACTGTCTGTGATTTAATGCAGGGCTAACCCATTAGGAATGAAGGGTCATATGGCCAAGTGCTATGGGGATCTTATCCAAGAATTGTGGAGTGGAACTCAGAAGAATATAGCACCGCTTAAACTCAGGGTAAGGAAGGACATTTTTGTAAAATATTTTACAAAATAAAATGATTTGCATTGACAGTTTATTTGTAAACTTATTGTAATTAGAAAAATGTTGCATAACTAACAGTGGTTTATTATTATAGAATCAATAAGGAAATTTGCAATAAATCATTCTTGACAGGTTAACATTTATTTCATGCTGTGTTAAATATTGCTGTTAAATAATTCTGTAAAGCATAATACAGTGAAATCTGATGGATGGAATTTTCTGACGCTGTGGCAGAGGTAAAAGCAAGCATTGATTTGTGCTTAGTTAATAGATATGGCATTCGTACTACAAACTGAAAAATAAATATTAAAATGGAAAGCATGAATGCCAAGGGCAATTGGAAAGGGAGGAAAAGAGACCGGGAGGGAAAAGCACTTCTCTCCAACTGTAAGGACTTCGTAACCATTTTTTTTTCATGTTTACTCCATGTCAAATGCTAATTTCTTTTCTTTGTTGGTTTATCTTTAGTGGACAATAGCAAAATATGCTCCAAGATTTAATGGCTTTCAGCAGCAGGATTCCCAAGAGCTTCTAGCTTTTTTGTTGGATGGTCTTCATGAAGACCTCAACAGAGTTCACGACAAACCATATGTAGAACTAAAGGATAGCGATGGTCGTCCAGATTTTGAGGTTGCAGCTGAGGTCAGTTGCTCTTAGTTCAGAATATTTAATTTCAAATGTTATTTGATTAAAATATATACTCCTATTATGGTGTGTTGATAGTTGCTTATGTAATTGTTGGTTTGTATACACATTTAAATGTGTGCTTATTGGAGATTGCCGGTTTGTTCTGTGGTTTTATCACATTGATATTAAACGCTGTAAGAATTCTGCCATACATTATCTGCTTTTAAATTTGAAGACCTCATTTTGTTCATACTCGAAGGATAGAACACATGCCTTTTTTGTTCCTATTTCTTTCCTTCCCTTTAAGTTATTGGGAAAGGATATCCACTAGAAACTTCATTTTTCACTGATCTTTGAAAATATTGCTGTTGAAAACATTTCCACAATGAGTGTTCTACCCAAAGTTAACTCTCACCTTGTAAATCACAGGAATGTACCGGGGTTCAAATCACCAGTAGTATTTTTTTAATTCTCATTGTGCCAATTTTGTTGAACGACCAATAGTTGCCCTAAGGATTCCAGCCAACAGCACTAAACTGCTTGACCAAAATATTATGTATGTGAACTACAAATCTAACTTTCCTACCCTGAATATTCCGCTAAATTGTTAATTGCTTGCATCCTCCCAGTGACTGCAATAACTTAACAATGCTAGTTTTTTAATAGTTGGGTCAATTATAACATTGAATTTAACTTTTAAAAAAAGTGGTGATAAGTTGCTGTTACCTCTAATGTTCAAGTACTTATTGATTTTAAAAATGCAACATTAATGAATTTGTCTCTCAAATTATGTTTTATTAATGGAAAATTATAAAAGATCTAGCATATTCTGCAACATTAAAGATTTTAAAAGGTACTGACTACTTAATTGGTAAAACCATACATTGCTGTGAAATGTTTATTTTCTTATTCTTCTAGGCATGGGAAAATCACTTGAGGAGAAATAAATCAATTGTGGTTGACCTGTTTCATGGACAGCTAAAATCACAAGTCAAATGTAAAACATGTGGTCACATCAGTGTTCGATTTGATCCATTCAACTTCTTGTCTTTACCTCTGCCCATGGATAGCTACATGCACTTAGAAATCACAGGTTTGTCGGAATATAATGGCTGTATTCTTTTTCACTCCAAACAAATGTGAAATTGGTAAAGAAATCATTTTCAGCCATGAATTCTGTTGCTGTTGAATTAATTCAATATGTACCTTTATAAATACTGTTTTTTAGGGTCTTCCAGATGTTGGTGTTCACAAAGCTACAAAGAGCACACTCCTGCTTCTCAACATGACCAGTACAGACAATTGTTTTAGACTTAAGGACTTAAATAGACTTTTTTTAAAAATCCCCTCAAATTTCAAATACAATGCCTGCCAGAGTAGAAACTCTGATATTCTGTCTCCTGTCTTCCCTATGCTCTCAGCAGTGAATGTTTTTTGTCGCTGTACGTACTAGTGCTTTCGCTATGTCTTCCTTTTTCCACATTGAGAATTTTGCACTCGCATGGTTGACAGGGCCCTCCACTGCATCCAATCTATTACACACTTCTCTCACCTCCTTCTCTTCCTCCAGGATCAAGATAGGGTCCTCCTTATCCTCACCGACTACCCCACCAGAAATATTCAATGAATCATCCTAAGTCCATCTGTTTCCTACAGTACCTTTCTATGCAAACACAGGCGATGCCACAGTTTCTCATTTAAGTTAAATTTGATAATTTGAGATCATAACCCATGCCTCCATTTTTTTCGGATTGATTTCTTCCCCCCCCCCCCCCTTTATCATAGAAATCATAGAAACCCTACAGTGCAGAAGGAGGCCATTCGGCCCATCGAGTCTGCACCGACCACAATCCCACCCAGGCCCTACCCCCACATATTTACCCGCTAATCCCTCTAACCTACACATCCCAGGACTCTAAGGGGCAATTTTTAACCTGGCCAATCAACCTAACCCGCACATCTTTGGACTGTGGGAGGAAACCGGAGCACCCGGAGGAAACCCACGCAGACACGAGGAGAATGTGCAAACTCCACACAGACAGTGACCCGAGCCGGGAATCGAACCCGGGACCCTGGAGCTGTGAAGCAGCAGTGCTAACCACTGTGCTACCGTGCCGTGCCGCCCTTTCGATATGTCTTCAAATTTACACAAATTTACATTTGTGCAGTTGCTATGCAACCACTCGCACCTCATTTGGGCACATTTTTTTCTTTACTATCCCCATTGCAAGTCTTTAGACTTTTGTAATTTTTGTCTATTGATCTTTCCTGCCCTTCATCTAACACAGACTTTCCCTTTTCCCCATCCTCCCCCACTTCACTTGCTGAAAACCTATTACATTTCTATCTTTCTTCAGTTCTGATGAATGATCATTAACTTAAAATGTTAGCTCTGTTTCTCTCCTCAGATGCTATCTGACCTGCTAAGTACTTCCAGCACTTTCTGTTTGTATTTTTCACAAGTTTTGAGACTTTCTTGAAGTGACGTGTGCCTCTTCCTCAGTTATTTGGAAAGCACATTTGGGCCAACGCAGTCCTTTAATTGAAGAACCTTAGCCAACATTGATGGAATTAAAGTTTCCCATCACTCATGGTATATAAATCCAAAGTATATTGAGGTTTGAGCAATCTCAACCCAGGTTCGATTGAATGTGGAGCCCACACAATGAAATACTGTCCACAATTCTGCACTAATTTGCTATCCCATCTATCAATAAAAGTGTGGGAAATTAAAAATATGCAGTAAGTGTTCAGTTGAATTGAGTCAAATTATTAGATGAGAATTAAGTTTTGATTTTCATCTTCCTGAATAATACATGATTTGAAATTGGCTGAAATTGAGTGGTTATCTTCCATTCCATTATACTTGGGTAAGCACATACTGATTCCGAAAAATATTTTTAGAATATTTATTTTTTTCTGTTATTTCTCATTGTTAGTGTTGCTGTCACTCTCTTGCTGTCCAGTCATTTTGTTTCCTGTCATTCTTTTTTCTCCATGTCAGCCTTAACTCCTTAAAAGTATCAGATTCCACATAAGAACCAACCTCATCCCAAGACTTGCCAACCAACAAGAACACCAGTGAAATCCTGCTGTTTCTTCATTACTTATCAGGCCATTTCTCAAATGTTTGCAAGACTTTGTCAAAATGTTACAAATTTGTTATTTGTGTTTCAGTTGTACTAAAGTACATCCTATTAGTAAAGCATAAAGCAGGCATTATTCTCTCACAGTCCCAGCAGACAATTTCAGAGTGTTGTATATATTAATATGAGGAGGCAGTGGTATTATAGTATTGTCACTGGACTACTAATCTAGAGAGTCCGGGTAATGCCTACCAAAGTACAAGGTGAAATTTGAAATGAATAGAGATCTGGAACTAAAAGTCTGATGATAGCCATGAACCCTTTGTCAACTGTCGTAAAAGCCCATCTGGTTCACATGTCTTTTGGGGGAGGAAATCTACTATCCTTATTTGGTCTGACATACATGTGATTCCAGACCCAAAGTGATGTGGTTGATTCTTAACTGCCCTCTAAAATAGCCTAGCAAGTCACTCAGTTCAAGGGCAATTAGGGATAGGCAATAAATGTTGGCCCAGCTAGTGACACCCACATCCAAGGAATAAAAAAAATGTTTTTGATTTGATTGTGGGAGGCACGATTGGGAAATTTGGAGGTGATGCAAAAATTGGCCATGTAGTTGATAATGAATGAAGAGGACAGCTGATAACTCCAGAATTATATCAAATGGTTTGATTGAGTGGGCAGAGAAGTGGCAAATAGAATGCAATTTAAGTGACTTCAGTTTCAGAAAATGTTCACTACAACTTTCATATATTGAAAGTATATAGTGTATTTTTGTAAGATAGCTCATTAGAGTTCAAATAGCTTTATTTAAGGCACTTTAGAACTGGTGTTCAAAGTACTGATACCCAATATAAAAAAAATCTGCCTCAAACATAAAATGGAATTGAATCTGGAGTGAAAAATGTTGAAATATGTTTTCCCTATTTTTAAACCTTAACACTGAGGCAGCATGGTAACACTGCTGCCTCTCAGCACCAGGGACCCGGGTTCAAATTCCTGGCTTGGGTCACTGTCTGAGTGGAGTTTGCATATTCTCCCCGTGTCTGCGTGGGTTTCCTCAGGGTGCTCTGGTTTCCTCCCACAGTCCAAAAGACATACTGGTTGGGTGTATTGGCCATGCTAAATTTTCCGTCCGTGTACCCGAACAGGCGCCAGAGTGTGGTGACTGGGAGATTTTCACAGTGACTTCATTGCAGTGTTGATGTAAATCTACTTGTGACACTAATTAAACTTAGAATAGTTAGGGGGGAGAAAAGGGTTATTAAAATTGAGGCATGTGCAATGTTAGTAAAAATTAAAAAATAAAAGCTGTGTTCACGTATTGATGTGAAATGTATTCTGTGTTTCAGTTATCAAATTGGATGGTTCCACACCAGTGCGATATGGTTTACGATTGAACATGGATGAGAAATACACAGGTCTGAAAAAACAATTAAGTGAATTGTGTGGGCTGAAGTCAGAACAGATCTTGTTGGGAGAGGTTCATGGTTCTAACATAAAAGTGAGTATGCATTTTGCAGAAATAGCTATACCATGGGGCAGCTAGCTTAAAGATTTTGGCTGGGATTCTCCCAAAAAATATCAAACTGCCTAATGGGTGGGAAAACAGGAGAATTTCCTGCCTGTTTTTTGAGCATACTTATCTGAACGAATCTCCAGCACTCTGTGGGAGGGTGGGGGTTGGGTAGGCCAGCGATCGTAGGTGGTTCCCCATCTGCTCTGGCCCTACCAATTTGCAGTGCCAAGTTGGCAGTATCCAAGGGGTATCCCCTGCTCCCGACCTCCCACTGGGGCCTCAATGGCCTTTGTCCCACCAGTGGGGTGAGTACACCTGTTTTCCCTGTTGGGAGGAGCAGTTGTAAACCTCGCTGGTGGGACCTCCCCCAGCCTGAGGGGGTAGAGGGGTTTACTAGCGGGCTCAGAGACTACCGTCCCGGACCCGCTAGTCATATGAAATGGCGCTTTCCATACGGTAATCGACCCCACGCCAATTTCCAGTTCAGGGTTGATTGCGGGGAAACAAAGGGCCTGGGAGACTCTCAATCGGCCGGACGCCAGTCATGAGTCCTACTAGAGGCCCCCCACTGATGTCTCCTGGCCTGCTGTGCTGCTTGAGTAGCGCAGCGGGCTGGGAGAATCTCGGCCTT
The DNA here is from genome assembly GCF_964213995.1 of Mustelus asterias. Classification (NCBI taxonomy): domain Eukaryota; kingdom Metazoa; phylum Chordata; class Chondrichthyes; order Carcharhiniformes; family Triakidae; genus Mustelus; species Mustelus asterias. The sequence continues at coordinate 26,838,974 of NC_135812.1, forward strand.
GGTATTTTACTTTATTTATAAAGTATTTTGTGTCTTTTCGGAGCTTAAAACTAAGACTTAAAATGCTTAATGTAATCCAGGCAAATATTACTGTGGTAACAACTTCAGGTACAGTTGGAAACTAGTTAAATTTAGAAAATTAAAAGAAAAAAGCAGTTTGTTTGTGAGAAATGTTACTATAGAGTGATTATTAAATTGGTTAAAGAGGCAAGCTCCCATATAACCCTCACATTAACAAATAAAAAAGCCATTTTAGTGTTTTTGATGGAATAAAATTGTTGTGAATCAACCAGTGACCGAGCCAATGGTGAATTTTATCTTCAGAACTTTCCTCAAGATAACCAGAAAGTGCGACTGTCAGTAAATGGTTTTCTGTGTGCTTTTGAGATTCCTGTTCCGGGATCACCAACCTCTGCCAATTCTCCTGTAGAAACAGGTAATAAATAATCTGATGAGATGTGCTTTAGCATAATATGAATAAATTGTACATATTAAAACTTAACATCTGCAAACATTGGGGTAAGACCCTTAAGTTCTCATTCTGCAACTTTCAATGTACATCAGATTCTACATGGCTAATGTTGAACGCAACAAATCAATGATATTAACATAATTAAAAAGTTGGAATAGACGTAGAAATTGTCAAAATCACTCGGCTGGTCTAGCAGCATCTATGGAGAAAGAAAGACCGAGATAATGTTTCAGTTCTGTGACCCTTTTGCAGAAACAGCCTGATAAATATTTGAGTATTTCTTGGCCTTTGAACAGTATGGAAAGTTGACATTATTTGACTCAACTTGCTGTAACTAAAGCCCAGTCGCCAAGTTGTATTATTGATAAAAATCTTGGGAAAGTCTCAATTTGATTGGGTTGCAAGAGGCTTTGTAATCACAAAAGAGAACTTTTTCATTTGGTTTTGATCTAGACAACTTGTTACGGTGTCAAAATATGCTAGAGATTACATAGGCTAGAGATCACTGTTGGTAATATCAACAGTTGAATGTGTTAATATAACGTTTTTGTCCCTCTGCTATTCTAATGGGGCATGTAATCCGTTTATTAAATTGGTTCACATTGCTATAAAATAGCAGTGAGGAATATCATACAAATGCACGAAACATTAACCTACTGTTAGCAGTAACCATAATACACAGCCAGTTAATCCCAAAGGCAGAAAAAATATTTTGGAATTCTTTGACAAAATTCATCTTGCAGGTAGCATAGTTTTTGATTGTGTTATTATATTTTGTAGAACAAAAGTTGGAATTATGATTGTTAATATATTTCCTCATCAGTTATTGAACCATATTATGTTTTGTTAGATTCCTCCCAGATGCCATTAAGTAATGGAAGGCATAACCAGTCCTCAAATGCGAATCCAATGAAACCAAACCTCATTCCCAATGGAATTCCTAGTACTGTGGTGCCGGCTGGGATTGATAAGAATTTTTCTAATGGACTGCCTAATGGACATTTGCTAGCAGTTACTGATAGCCCTTTCATAGGATATATTATTGCAGTTCACAGAAAAATGGTAAGATGATGCTTCAAAGCAAAATCACTATTTAAAACTTAATCAACAATTAATCTCAAGTTTATTCTACCTTTTATCGATGACTAGATGCAATTCATTAAATTTTACAAAATATAAGTAATTTATTCTTGTGCTGTTTTATTTTTGTAAGATATGTAAAACGTTCAAAGAAGTGTGCTGTAAAGAAGCAACTTTACGTGCATTCTCAATTAAAAGCAATTGTAAACAAATACTGAGTCTATAGTAGATCAAATGTGCATTTGTTATTGTAACAAAATACTAATTTTATCTTGTGTACTTCTATGAAGCTGTCCATTTCTAAACTGATATTTAAGGTTGAACCTGAACTGGCTATTTTTGTTAAAACCAGCCAGATTCTAGATTTTAGCCACATCATTCAGGTCACGTTAATCTTGTGGCACCCACAAGATATCTCTATATAGTGCAGAAAGCTCGGCTGCTAAAATGAACATGTGCTTAATACCCAGGGTCAGTTACTAAGATTTAGAAAATACAGAAATTAGTGTTGTTCTCCTGATTTTGTGTTCATTTAAACTCCTTGATATTTGAGATCACTGACAGGCTAAGAAAATAGCAGTAGTCTTTGATATCTTTTCTGTAACATAGTCAACTACTGAGGAAAACTATTGAGAATTCCTTTTGTTAAAAAAACTATTTACTTTGGGATCCTATTGATCACTTTATGCAAGCAATATGACTTAAATGCTTAAATATTTATCTTTTATACAGATGCGGACAGAATTATATTTTCTGTCCTCTCAGAAAAACCGCCCCAGCTTGTTTGGCATGCCACTTATCGTGCCCTGCACTGTACATACCCGCAAGAAGGACCTCTATGATTCTGTATGGATACAAGTTTCACGACTTGCCAGTCCTCTGCCACCCCAAGAAGCAAGCAACCATGCTCAAGACTGGTCAGTACTGCTGACTTTTTATTTCCCCTAAAATGGGCTATTATAAATAGAGTAACTGCGGGTTCAGTCCTGTGGTACCTTTTGGTCACACTTTGCGTTATATAAAACTTTGCCACGGTTCCCACCATTTCTTGTTGTTGTGCCTGGTCTCTTGAAATTTTCTTTGAGCAGTTGCACAATTCAAAGGAGCCAACTTCTGACCAATGCAGAAACGTCCAGGTTGCTGTGTGACCATGGAATTTAGAACATTGGATGCAGGGCAACGGCTGGCACCAATGGCAGTTTTGTGCAAATGCCACAAAGGCCTAACAAAACCTTATAACTTATATGATGAGCTGAACTAGCTGTTTGATGCTTGTATTATGCTGTTGTCTATAGTCCTGCTGCCTTTGGTGTATAATTCTATCATACAAACAAGTTATCCATTGGATGGAAAATTATAATTGTTACAAAAACTTTTTAATGCAATCCTGGTCAATTATATAAATGGTAATGTAGCTAAAAAGGATATAGTTAGATTCTGTACTTAAATGAGCCTAAGGCATAAAGGTTTGTGGTTTCCTTGACTGTCATTGCAGTGCGATCCCAGCAATAAAGGTTATTTCTAGCTCAAGTTTGAGCAAACCCTACAAACCTGATCCTGTTCTGTGGTGTCATTGAACATGATCAGAAAGCTGTACCTGTCGTGTCAACCATCCCTATTGCAATTAAAACTGCTTTGGCTTCTTCCTTTCATCCTGCTCTAAAAAGAGATCGATCTCTTAATTACACAATATGTAATTTTGGACACAGTAATAATTAATCTTGCTGGCAAAAATCCAGATTAAAAATCTCTGAAATTAAACTAAATTGCTATAGTGTTGTTAGCCTTCAACCCATTATTGTTTGCAAGCACAGTTAGCTATATTGTTTTTTAAAAACTCTGTTCAATTTTTTGAGAATTCTTACTTCAGGTCTTGATCCAATCCTCCTTGCGCAAGTGATCTGAGCAAATCACACTTTTTACCTTGAAAATCAGAATTGGTTCTGTGCTAATCTGCATATCATTTGCATTGATTTTGCATATTGCAATGGTGCCTTGTCAATTTTGGGGAAGAGCACTGTGGACGAACCTGAAAAGAAGATGGCACAATGGCTTAAGAATTAGGATGTGGAGATGCCGGCGTTGGACTGGGGTGAACACAGTAAGAAGTCTCACAACACCAGGTTAAAGTCCAACAGGCTTATGGTATTTGCTACCAAATAAACCTGTTGGACTTTAACCTGGTGTTGTGAGACTTCTTATTAAGAATTAGGGACAGCCAGCCCCTTAGCAGTTTACTGGTGCCACTAGCCATGTTGAATGGCAAATTATCTGTTCATTTTCATTGTCAAAGTTGCTTTGGTTCAATGGGTTAAAGATTTATCATTTCAAATTTACTATGTCATATTACAAGTAATCTTTCCGTGTATTACACCAAACGTTATTTTCCCAGTTAATATATTATGTATCTGTATTCTAGTGATGACAGTATGGGCTATCAGTATCCATTCACTCTTCGAGTTGTTCACAAAGATGGAAATACATGTTCATGGTGTTCATGGTACAGGTAAGAAAAAAAGCTAGCCAGTTTTATTTCAATCAATATTTTAAATTATAATGAAAATTTACATAGTTTTATGATTCACCAAGTTTTACATAAAGATGACTATGCATTTTAGGGAGCATTATTGTGCGTGTAGTCCATTAATTTTGCACTTGCACAAACAAGAAAACAATGTCAACCTTAACTGTATCTATTTGGCTGTCAAGTTGTCAATCTTAAGTAGTCAATGCCTCATCACCAATCCTTGTTAACTGTGGGAGAATGTGGATATATTCCAAAGTCGGGTGTATTTCAATTGTCTTATCAGCTCACCAGAGAATAATATTGGTGAAGACCGTGAAATTGCGTATAACCATAACCTCCCAACTCTATCCAGGTTCTACAGATTTGTATGGTGATCAGAAAATGCAGAAAAAAAGTTGAAAAAATGCATGTTATTTTGGGTATATCAAGATTTTGCCAATTAAAATATAGCAACATGCAGAAAAAAAGTTAAAATTGATCCTCATAATTTGTTGGCCCATTATTGATATAGTTACACTTGTAGCACATTTGTCCTGAACAGCATTTTTGCTTAACTTTTAACTTTTGTTCTGGTGTAGATTTTGCAGAGGATGCAAGATTGACTGTTCTGATGAACGAGCTTCTGTTGGGAATGCTTACATAGCCATTGACTGGGATCCAACTGCTCTACATCTTCGCTATCAAACATCACAAGAGAGGGTAAATATTTCACTTAATCCATAGGCTAATTTTACCAGTTGATATGTTTTTTGTTACTCCATCTTTTATTGATTTTACTGCCTCCCTGGTGTCTAAATAATACATTCACACTATTATTGTAGTCATAAAACTGATGCTGCCAGAACAATCAAACAGACAATATGCAGTGTAAAATTATTGCAGAGACCAAGACTAAACTCCATGCATTTTAATTGTACTATATTGCTAGATCTGTGAGGAGCACGAAAGTGTTGAGCAGAGTCGACGAGCTCAAGCAGAGCCCATTAATTTGGACAGCTGTCTCCGGGCATTCACTAGTGAGGAGGAGTTGGGGGAAGAGGAGCTCTATTATTGTTCAAAATGCAAGACCCATCGCCTTGCTACAAAGAAGCTTGATCTTTGGAGACTTCCACCAATTCTGGTAATATGTTTAAAGTCACTTGATTTTAATTGATCAGTTAATCAACAGAAGATTGTATTACAATCTGCCTAAGGTACGCTAACTATTGAAAAGTTAGTTAAATTCCAGTGCATGATTGAAAGGAGTATATGATAAGATTTCAAGTTTTAAGACTTTCACTGAAATGAATAAACTAAATGTAACCTTGACTAACACTACTTTTGTAGACCACTTTATTTTAAACGACTGAAAAGATTCCCTCATGTGACTTTGAAAGTGACTGCAAATCCCCCACCCTATGGTTATACTTTACTCTGTCCCTTAGGTGGGACATTTACCAGGTATCGATTTATCAAGTTATTCTCAGCTCCAGATGACTTGTTTCATTTTCCTTTTCCAGCTGAAAAACTTCTACACCCCAAATGGACTTTTCGCAGTGAGAGCTACCCTGGAGATTCTTTCCTCCAACCAAGCTATGCAAATCTTCCAGCTCATTTAAATCCTCAAATCTGGTCTCTTCAATCCAAGCATGAAGTCCCATCTGAACAAGAGAGATGGGCTGCCTTTGTGTTTCTGCTCTTATTCAGATTCTTGTAGATTGCCTTGTCATTGAGAGTCAGGGATGTCCTTGAAAACGTGTACCCCCATCCTGCAATCGCTCCCTATCATCTCTTCACCTTGCAAAGCCCATATCCAAAACAACCTGAATCATGTGGGCCTTGTATCCAGGTAGAAATGCTAATTCGTTACCTTCTAGACTACCAACTCCATCTACCTTGGAATTGAATGGACAGTTTAAAATAAATGCATTTATAAATCCAGACATTCCCATCAACTCAGTGAGAGACTTGGAGGCCTGGGTTTTCACAACAATATTGTGAAAATGGCAGAGGAGCCAAAATCTAGAATTCTTACCCCTGAACACGGCACCTACCATTTTCATGTGGGTGGATTTTGTTTCATGCATACATGTTCTCTGGAAGCAGCTGTCCGTGTATATCATCTGCATCCACTTGTCAGATTTTAGAAGGAGATCATAGAATCCCTACAGTACCAAAAGAGGCCATTCGGCCCATCGAGTCTGTACTGACCAGAATCCCACCCAGGCCCTATTCCTGCAACCCCACACATTTACCTTGCTAATCACCCTGACAGGCAATTTATCATGGCCAATCAACCTAACCCACACATCTTTGGACTGTGGGAGGAAATGAGCACCCGGAAGAAACCCACGCAGACACGGGGAGAATGTGCAAACTCCACACAGACAGTGACCCGAGGCTGGAATTGAATCTGTGCCCCTGACACCGAGAGGCATCAATGCTAACCACTGCCACCGTGCCACCTCATTTTGTTGACCTAGGTGTGCGAAACACCTGGTAGGAGCAGTTCTGAACTTTAGAAATTTGTTTGGAGAGGTGCAGGAACCCCTTTGTAATTTTGTGCAAAGTTGTATCAACTGCCTCAGAAGTGGCAAATATTCAATAGCAACTGTCTGCCTTTAACCCAAGGGTTAAAGGTTGGGGCTGCTGGACCTGGCAGGGCAATTATCTTTGCCTATGCTGACTCATGCACCCAGGTGGCAGGAAGAATATGTTAGAGAAGGGTGCATTGTGCTTTGTACTAAGGAAGGTATACAATGGGTGTGGCATCCTCACTCATAGGCACCATGGAAGCAAGTCAGTGTAAACAGAGGGAGGACAGAACATCAGGAGGAAGTGGCAACACCACTAGTACCGTGAAGGAAGAAGAGATGAACAAGGACAACTGAGTATTACCCCGTGGTTTGGGTGTACAGAGCTTAAACATCATAGCTCAATATGAAGGAGAACAGTGTTGAAGGTGACTAAGTTTAAGCTATGAATTGGTCACTGACATATGTCCCAGCAACACCTCAAATCTCACACTGTGAATCCCCATGCCTTGTCATGGCCGTGTCTCCCAATTTTCATAACTCAGGCTTACCCCAGCAAGAGACCTGTTTGGTATATCCGAAATGCAGCTGTGCGCTGCTAATAAGGCACTAATTGATGCTGTGTTTGCATATGTGGGGGAAGCACATTGATTTTCCTCTTGACCTGGGGACTTGGATGCAGTGAGCCACAGTTTTTACCCAATTAGCTGTTCGTACTGTAGGTTCTCATTGATTGCACCCATGTTGCCATAAAGGTTCCAACAGAGCATCTGGATACCGTGGTTAACTAAAAGTCCTTTCACTTGCTCAATGTACAAGTAGTTTGTGACCATAACATGGCTTCCTTCAAGTTTGTACAAGGTTCCTTGGTAGCTACCATAACTCCTTCCCAACTCGCATAGCTACTTCGTTCACCTTCGCAATTCTGTGGTTGGTTTCTAGGACACACAGTGCCCCTTCAGAACTTGGCTAATGACCCATCCTTTAGGAGGCCTCAAACTGATGTGCAGTTAGGGCATTGCCCTGTGTCTCTGGATTGCTAGTCCAGTGACAATGTTACTGCATCACCACCGCCCCTCAACTGAGACATAACTAACTTTGTTACTTCAGAATATCTTTATCAGGTGGAGGTGCCAAGATGGTGCCATCGCCATGACTGTGTCTTGTCCTGGCACACTCAGGTTTAAGTGCTTCAGTGCAATACACTATGAATTGGCAGCAACAATGACAATGTTTTCCTAGGGAAATCCCATAATGCACCATTCATTTCAGGGTCAGCTAACTGTGATCAACATTTACATTGTTCACATTTACCTGACAAGTTAGTGATATCTCTCTAATGCTCGGACACATCACCATGGATTTCCTATCTCAGAAATGGCCCTCTCTGAGGCCTGCTTTTAACACCCGCTGCAAGTTGCCTACCAACATTAGGGCCGGCCTTTGACTCCAATTATAACCCAGCATTCTTTCTTTCCCCCACCCCCAGACTGAAAATTTGAAAAGTTCAAAGCCACTTTCATGGATGTGAATATGCAGAGCTGGAAATTCTCCAATCTCTGCCAACACAAAAGGAAAAGTTCAAGTCAGACAGTCTACCCACAGTCATTACAAACGTCCTTGCCATTGTCTAAAGGTGTAAAACAACCTGAGTCCCTCTTTAACCTTTTAAGAACTAGCTTGCTGTCAGGCAAAATTCAGAACAGGTCACACGAGCCCCCTTCATTCCTCCACTTTACCCAAAATATAATAGTCTTATAAAATCTTGCACTTATAAAAATTGAAATACCAATTTCTCCCCAATGCATAACGTAAAGAACTAATTTTATTCACGGTCTGAGGTTTCAGTAATTTTACTTATTGTTACTCAGCATTAAAATGGTTATTTTTCATTTTGCTGAATGTTACATGCCAGAAAATGTGGAAGTTCTGAAAGCTGGAAAGGGTGTTCATTATTCATACATTATTACTAATACATAGATTAAATTGATAAATGAGAAGTTTAAGAGGCTACAAAGGCAAGTCTCAGCATTTACAAATCAAAAACAGGTTAGTTCTCTGTTTGTATATTAACCTTGTATTATTTGCATTTTGCTTATTTTTAGATAATTCACTTGAAAAGATTTCAATTTGTTAATGGCCGTTGGATTAAATCACAGAAGATTGTTAAATTTCCCCGTGAAGGTTTTGACCCCAGTGCATTTTTAGTGCCACGGGATTCAATGCAGTCTGAACTGCATACTGCACAAGTGGAACTGAAGAAACTAGATTTGAAAAACCCCCAGGAAACAGGGACCGGTGGCTCTGAACTACAAGCTGGTGTAAATTTGAGTATTTTGAATTTAAAAGGTACTTAATTTATTCTAGTGTTTTCACTGTATATGTTTTTAAGGCCATACCCCTGCTTACCTGTCATCTAAAATTCAATTTGAATTACATTGTTGCTGGAGATGATTATTTAGTGACTAGATTTAAACAAAAATTGAGTGCCACTGCAATTTTCAACTGTGATGGCAGTATAAGTTAAATTTCACAGCTTAGCCATAATTTTACAGCATGTATTTAGTTCCTTAACAGAAGCTTTTGATAAACTAAACAGACTTTATGGGGAGAAATAATTATTTTCAATTTTTGTGTTTAATTTCAGCTTCTCCAACTTCAGGAAGAAAAAATCATAATTCATCAAACAAAAGCAACAGCCCTACTAATAGCCCGAAACAAGGAAAAAACAGAGGTCGACTGCGCTTACCGCAACTTGGCAAGAACAAATTGTCGAACAGTAAAGAAAATCTAGACAGCAGCAAGGAGAATATTTGTGATATGGATCAAATATTGGAGATGAAGAATGTCAGAAATGCCCATTTGGGCCAAGTGGTAGATGTCACTGATAGGGCCAACTGTTCTGGAGGAGACCATGAGGGAATAATGCAGGAGGTTGTAACAGCACAAGACAATGAATTGATTTTAGCCAATGGAGTATGTCACAATAAACAACAGAATGGATTTAGAAATTGCAGTCATAATGGAGAATGTGAAAGTCTCACAAATGAAGATGTAACTGCAGATGACCAAAGAGCTCCACTCGTTTTGAAGCCTCTCTATAACTTATATGCAATTTCTGTAAGTACTTTACTTTTAAAATCTATTTGAGTAAACTAAATAGTTTTCTAATAAACATTTCAATGATAAGATGCTTTGTAACTCTTTTGACAAAATTTGTACAGGTATCTTTTAACTGATTGAAAGTTAGTATTAGTCAGCATATGAAAATGCTGACAAGCTTGTTAATGGCGTTTGATGGCTTCGCTCACAAATTTGTACAGCTCCTGCTAATCATAAACCTTTAACATAGTGCCATCATCAATACCAATTCTAGAAGCATGTGATGGTGGCCCCTGGTTTGACATGGTCTCATGCCTAGAATCACATCAATGGCTGTTATAAAACAGGACCGGACATATGATCCTCAAATTTTAACCTTTCCATGGTGTCTTGGAGTCTTTTTTTTTGTCTCCTGTCATCCCCGCACACCTCATTTGATAAGATGAGCTATCTAACTTGAAGCAGGGAAGCTGAGAAGCTTTTTTAAACATGAATGAGACATATACAATTCAACGATGTCCCTCAAACTTGAGAAGCTCCCAACTTTTAAAAGAAATTACAAATGAATTCGTAAGAGTCATATTTGAATTGAGTGGGTTCACCACTACCTTAAATACCTAGTTATACACATCTATATTCTGAGATAATAAAGGAGGTAAACTATTTTCTGTGACTGACGAAAAGTATTAATCCTTAATGAACCATCTTAAAGAATACCAAGGTAGACAAATAGCCAAAATTTAGTTGCTAGTGTAACAAAAGTAAACAAAGTGGGGAAGAATCATAGTGACACAGTGGTTAGGACTGCTACCACACAGCGCTAGGGATCCAGGTTCAATTCCTGGCTTGGGTCACTGTCTGTGTGGAGTTTGCACTTTCTCCCTGTGACTGCGTGGGTTTCCTCCTGGTGCTCCGGTTTCCTCCCATAGTCTAAAGATGTGCGGGTTAGGTGCATTGGCCATGCTAAATTGCCCCTTAGTGTCCCAGGTTAGAGGGGTTAGTGGGGTAATATGTGGGGTTATGGGGATAGGGCCTGGATGGGATTGTTGTTGGTACAGACTCGATGGGCTGAATGGTCTTCTGCACTGTAGGGATTCTATGATTCTATATAACCAGGCCTAATCTTAATTTATTTTCCTGTTTTCCCAAATGAATTTAAATTTATGTTTTTACTCATTTGGGTAGCTTGATCACAGAACATCACCGTTGCACATTTTGGCTCACCATAGGGAAGTGCACAGTACTGCACAAGCAGGATGATTTTTCACTTCCCCTCCTCCAGCCACCACTCAAGCATATTTCTCAGTGACTAATTGAACCAGCACTCTTCCATGCCACGAGGATAAGTTCTCAGGCTGTAATATCAGTGTGTTTGCCACATCAACATTTTTTAAATATTCGAAAGCCAGTTTAATTATCATGGAGTGAAGGCTGACAGTTCAGTTATTTCTCTAGGTCAGAAATAAGCCATTAACACCACGTGTTATGATACATAACTGCACATTTATATTGAAAGATATTTGGTGATCTTAAATGGACTCTCATAATATAACCAAATTCAGTTGCATTATATTCCCCTCTTTTTTGAGGTCCCAACTGCACTGGATCATTTAATGTAATTTACAGATTTAATAATTGCATTGTTCCAGACTCTTAATGCACATTATAAACCGAATCCAAGCTCTGAACCTGGAGCAGTACACCAGTGACCAAACCTCATTGGGAATTAATCTCACTTAAAACCCTTTGGCTTTGGGCCTTTAGCTGATTTATGAACAATTGCACCGTATCATCGATAATACCACAAGAATTGATTTTTAGTCCACAGCCCCTTATGAGACACTTTTTCACTTTTCCTTTTGGAAAATTAACCAGATACCTATTGCAATTCCCTGATTCTTCTTTCTAGTGTGTTCGAAAAAGTCAGTCAGATTTTTCACTGATGATTTCACTTCAGAAATCATGCTGGGTAGCACCTTTTAAAACTAAATATTCTGGATTATAATTTAGGTGGATAATGAGAATATAAACTAGATTAACTTTAATCTTTAATGGGTATCTCTGTTCTATAGTTTTTCTTTAATTTTAGCAAAAAGGTTAATTTTCCGTGGGCATTTTGCTCTCTCCCCTCGTACAAAAAGGGTCCAAAAACACATGTAAGTAAATGTGACATTTTGTTTTTAAAATCTGCTTGAACATTTTAATGTCGAGTTCTACTGCTGTCATTTTCTAACTTGTTTTATTTTTGAAGCATGTCGATATTGCTGATTTATTTTACTGCATATGATTTTGTGACCAAGACAAACATTTCTGAACATAATAAAAGCAGCAAAATCCTACCTGTTACCAAATAAAATCTTACTTTTTAAATTTATATTTTAGTGCCATTCAGGAATCTTGGGAGGAGGCCACTACGTCACATATGCCAAAAACCCGAATGAAAAATGGTACTGCTACAATGATAGTAGCTGTAAGGTAGGTTTATGGAGCAGTTCTGTGTTGTCTTGCATGTCCCTTCGGCTATAAAATGTTGAAATTGTGTAAATTAAACACACTAGTTCTGGTATCTCAGCAAATATGCCATGGTTTATGTCCAAAATATGCACATCTGGAAAACTCAACAACTTCCATTGCTTAAGGTACTTCTCTTGTGCAGAGAATAGAGAATGATAAAGCAGGTAGTCAAGTAATAAAAGTACCATCAAAGGGAAATGTTTTAAGAAGATTTTCTTTTATTTACAAGGGTTTACAAGAAATGGAGAATTTTAGCTATGAAACTATTGTTTTCTTTGGAATTGAGGAGGGTATGGAAAGATTTAATTGGGATGTACAAAATTGAGTGGTCTAGAAAAAGTGGACAGGAAGACCCTATTTTATTTTCCTTAGCAAGAGAGGCCAATAACCTATCACCTAGAGGTCTGGAACTCAATAGGAAGGATGGGAGAGGCAGAAACTCTTGTTACAGAGAAGTAGATGATATATATGGTGTTGCATCATTGGGGGAGGTCAAAGAGGTGATCCTTTCGGTTACAGATAAGTAATGGAGTTGATGAAGTTGCAAAACATGGGCAGTGAAGAATATTGGAAAAGTAGGGCTGTAATACAGAAAATGTATGAATGACTGGTTTCTGTAGCAGTTGTAGATGCAAGGGCAGAAGTGGAGTAGTATTTTAAAATATGCCCTTGGTGGCGAAGATATGGGCACTCAGGTTTCTTCTGGCTCAAGCAGGAGCAAAAGGTTTTGGAATGCCAGAATAAGCTCAAATTGGCAGCCATGAAGGTGAATGGACTTCAGAGAAATGGAAGAGGTGTTGGAACAAAAGAGGATAGCTCCAATTTTATCAACATTAGACTGGAATTAATGAGTATGGCATGAAGAACAGAAAATTCTCTATCAAATATTGATATAGTTTTTATCCTGGAACTAAAAGTTCAACTATGGTGGAGCTGGTGTAATAGGTCTGTAAAGACTATTCCCTAATTTCAATCTTCCTCCAACTGAGGTGACCACAACCCTTGTTTAAAGACTGTAAATGTATTAAGTCTCAGAATTATTACAATGCAGGAGGCCATTCAGCTCATCATGTCTGCCTGGCTCTCTGAATTAGCATTTCACCTTGTGTTATTCTTCTGTCTTCTCCCCATAACCCTGAAGATTGTTTCTTTTCAAATAATCATCTAATTCTGTCTTGAATGCTTTGATTGAACCTGCCTCCACCATAGTCTCAGGCAATGCATTTCAGACTCTAACCACTCAGTGTGGAAAAAGTTTTTTCTCGTATCACTTCTGCTTCTTTTGCATATCACTCTAAATCTGTGCCCTTTCACTTTCGATTCTTTTATAAGCAGGAACAGTTTCTCCCTATCTACTCTGTCCAGCCACCTCATGATTTTGAATACCTCTATCAAATTTCCTCTTTTTCTTCCTTGTGAAGTGCCAACTTCTCTAATCTTTCTTCATAACTGAAGTTCCTCACCCCTGGAACCATTCTTTTCTGCACTCTCTTTAATGCCTTCACATCCTTCTTAACTGTATGCAGTACTCAGGCTCAGGTCTTACTAGTGTCTTGTATACAAGTTAGCATAACCTCCTTGCTCTAATAAAACCGAGGATATAGTATCCTAGGTTTCAGATTCCAGCATCCGCAGTAATTTGCTTTTATCGAGGGTATAGTATACTTCACTAGTGATCTCTCAACTTTTGCTGTCACCTTTAATGACTTATGCATTTATACATGCAGGTCCTTCTGCTCATGCTCTCCCTTTATTTTATACTGTCTCTCGATGTTCTTCCTACTAAAATGTATCACCTCATATTTCTCCATATTGAAATATGGAGAAATACCTATCTACCCACTCCACCAATTTGTCTGTGTCCTTTTGAAGTTCTACACTATCCTCTTCAAAGTGTTTATAATATTCCAAGTTTTGTATTGTTTCCAAATTTAGAAATTGTTCCTTGTACAACAAGGTCTAGATCATTTATATCAGGAAAAGTAAGGATCTCAATACCATCTCCTGGGGAACTCCACAATAAACCTTCCTCCAGACTAAAAAAAATCCATTAACTGTTCATCTGTTTCCTGTCATTCAGCCAATTTTGTCAACATGTTGCCACTGTCCCTTTTAGTCCATGAGTTAAAAATGTTCTCAGTGCCGCACCATGGACTCGTATGAAATACCTTTTGCAAGTCAATGTACACATCAACAGCATTGCCCTCATCGATTCCGTTACCTTTTCAAAAAACTCCAAGTTAGTTAAACGTAATTTCCCTTGATTAATCCACATTTGTCTGTGACTATTAATTCTATCCCGAATTATATTTTCTCGAAGTTTCCCCACCACTGAAGTTAAATTTATTGATTGGTAGTTGCTGAGTTAATCCTCTTTCCTTTTTTGTGAGCAAAAGGGCATGATGTTTGCAATTTTCCAGTCTTCTGACATCACCTTGGAAGATGGAAAAACTATGGCCAGTCCCTCTGCAATTTCCAGATTCACTTCCCTCACATCTGGTCCCAGTTCCTTGTCCACTTTAAGTACAGGCAGTCTATCCAATACCTCCTTGCTAGTTTTGAACTGTTCTCGTGACTGAATTTCCTCCTTTTTCACCATGGTCTAGGTAGCATCTTCCTTGATAGAGTATTCATTTAATACCTCTGCCATGCATGTCTCCATGTAAATCCCTTTTTTGGTCCCTAATTGTCCCTACTCCTTTACCATTCTTACTATTTATTACCAAAAGGAATAATGTTTTTCTGTTTTATGATCCTGTATTTCTTGACTGAGAATGCCATTCTGTCTTATTCTCCTAACCTTTCTCTCCCTGTGCTGCTTGTGACTATGAACCAATTTTTGATTTTATTATTGTCGTATGTATTAGCATACAGTGAAAAGTATTGTTTCTTACGCACTATACAAAGCATGCAGTTCATAGAGAAGGAAAGGAGAGAGTGCAAATGTAATGTTACAGTCATAGCTTGGGTGTAGAGAAAGATCAACTTAATGCAAGGTCTGATGGTAGCAGGGAAGAAGCTGTTCTTGAGTTGATTGGTACGTGTCCTCAGACGTTTGTATCTTTTTCCCAACGGAAGAAGGTGGAAGAGAGTATGTCTGGGGTGTATGGAGTCCTTAATTATGCTGGCAGCTTTTCCAAGACAGCGGGAAGTGTAGACAGTGTCAATGGGTGGGAGGCTGGTTTGAGTGATGGACTGGGCTTTGTTTGCAACCCTTTGTAGTTTCTTGGGGTCTTGGACAGAGCAGGAGCCATACCAAGCTGTGAAAAAACCAGAATGCTTTCTATGGTGCATCTGTAGAAATTGGAGAGAGTCGTAGTAGGCATACCAAATTTTCTTAGTCTTCTGAGAAAGTAGAACCGAATAGCGTCATAAGAGGTTTACAGCATGCAAACAGGCCCTTCTGGCCAACTTGTCAATGCTGCCCAGTTTTTACCATTAAGCCAGTACCAATTGCCTGCGTTTGGCCCATATCCCTCTATACCAATCTTACCTATGTAACTGTCTCAATGCTTTTTAAAAGACAAAATTGCACCCACCTTTACTCCTACCTCTGGCATTATTCTTAATTTTTTTTCTCCATTTCAGGAGGTACATCCTGATGAAATTGATACTGACTCAGCCTATATCCTTTTCTATGAACAACAAGGTGTGAACTATGCACAGTTCCTGCCAAAGACAGAAGGCAAGAAGATGGCAGACACGAGCAGTATGGATGAAGATTTTGAATCTGATTATAGAAAGTACTGTATTCTGCAGTGAATATGTGTTCTTCCATTTGCAAAATGCCATGAAATTCCAGAATGACTATGTGGCAACAAAACACTCCATGATGAAAGTTTCAGGGTTGGACAGGATTTCTGCTCAAAATGTACTGCTTCTGCAAATTACCCTTTATGTGATTATGAAGCACAAGAAAAACATGTAGAAGTTGAAAACAGATGGTAATACTGATTTTCCAGTTATTTGCAATGTGTCAGTAGCCAATGTGATCTGCTACCTCCTTTTCTTAAACTGTTTCATGCATTGTGTTGATGAGACCAGGATGGTAGCAAGGCAGAAAGAAATTTAAACCTACTAAAACTTGGGCTACAGCATTTTAACTCTAACAGAGTTATCATTAACTGTGTAGACTATATTTTCCCCTGGTGAATTTGGAGTGAATAGTTCATGAAACACAGTTTACATTTGTTACCTTTTTAACTACTACTTCAGCTTGTATTTTTAATGTTATATAGTTGTAGGAAAATTACTATTTTAAAACCTTTGTGTAAATTCTCCAGAATCAATTTCTTCTGTTTAATGTAACATCCTGAAAAATTACAAAATATGTGCCATGATTATTTAAAACTATTGACACAAAGAATGAATTGAACTGAACCAATTTTAAGCAATTAAAAAGGTAATGTAAAGTTGGGTTGTGTTTCTTGAATTTTCCTTGCTGTTCTGTTGACTTACATGTTCTTTAAGCATAGAAATAATTTTAAACAGATTATGCTACACTGATCTTGGCATTTTCTGTTCTTTTAACAATTCATATTTATTATGAATATAGAGTAAACCATCTTTGGGTCATAGGTTTAATATTTTTCATTAGGCTGAAACTAAAAAACCTGATTCTTAAAGGTTTTGATGGTATTACATTTAAATTGCATCTGCATTTTCAGCACTGCTCCACAACATATGATTTGTTCAAGTCGGTATTACATTATAAATACTTTGAACCCAGGATTTCTGTTTTTTACTTTAATATCAGTTTGGATTTTTAACTTTTCATTACTTGAGCTGCAAAGCATCCAAAAACCTAGATGCATTTTCAAACAGAACTTTTTTTTTGGCACCAAAAAACAACCCAGTTAGCAGAAACAGATGATACGTTGATCTATTTTACTATATTCAAAACTGGAACAATTATTTGATATCCAGGTTTAGGTACTATAATTGAACAGTGTTTTACCTTTACAGGTTATTGCAATTCCCGCCCAATGTGATTTTTATTGATATCCTGCAACATCCTACAGCTACTTCAGATGGTCTTAAATATATATATATGTGTATTCATATAAAGACTACTAATTAAGCTCTGTTGAAGAGGAACATTGGCAAATACAATGTAACATGGAACAACTAGTTTGTTTCATTTTGTTCCTTTGCATTGCAGTCAATGTGTAACACAATTCTCACATACTGATTCTAGAAGTGATGGCTAAATTCTGTGCCTCGTTGCTTGGCGTTCTTAATCAATCTAGCCATGCTTTCTCTACACACAGTAACATTAAAGCAGAGACCATGCACTTAACAGTTACGTGTATTCTGAATATCCTGATAAACCTACAGGTGCACATTATGAATAGAACAACAGCAATTTTACATTGTTTCCAGAATTGTTCCTCTTTTTATGTTATACAAGAGTTTAAAACAAAATGCCTGAGTGATTGTGTGAGAAATTAATATTTTAAACCACCCTCTCAGCCACAGCCCTACAATAAGGGCAGGTAGTGCAATCTACTGCTGTATTGTGTGTTCTTACAAGTCCATTATAGATATAATGGTTGAAAAATATTATTTTTTATTTAATTAAATCATTAATAACTGCAGAATTTATTAATTTATGAGTAACTACATTACATCTTATTTTGTAAATTCTTGTAAAAATATTGACATTGCACTGAATTAATTGGAAGATTTTTATGTACATAAGTGCTCTGTAAATAAACAAATAGGAGTGATGTATTGTAATACGAACTGTAAAAACTGTATTGGTAATTGTATATGGAGTGAACCTGTTCATCTGTAACTATTAAAAACAATAAATACAGTGGCTGGAATGACCGACTTGAATAAATGTGTGAACAGATTTTTTTTGATTAAAATCTCAGTAAACTGAGTTGCCATGAGTATTAAATATTTGTGTGATCTTCTAACAAACTGCAAGGTTATTTTATCCTACCACCAATATTGTCTAATATGTTAGCTACTAGACACACGTAAGATTAAATAAAAAATGACTATTTGGGCTCCTATGGACATTTGACCTAGTAGAGTATAAGTATGTACACATTAACCTTAGTCGGTAATTTATTTTAGACTGTTATCCTACGTACTATTTCATCACGCTTCAATTCCGATCCTCGATTTATTCTCTGACCATTACTGCAAATGTTCCTGCTTCAAGCAGAACCACTTTCTTAATGAAGCATTGCCTGCCAAGAAATTCACACACCGTTATTTAATGATGCTCTTAGCTGAGCAGTTCCTGTGTTTCATCGCTAAAGACAGTTGGACCTGGGCCACTATCCTGTGGAACTTCAGCGAGGTCCTGGGACTGAGATGATTGATCTTCAACCACACCATCTTCCTTTGTGCTGGGTAAGACCCCAACCAGTGGAGAGTTTTCCCTTGATTCTCATGGACAAGTTTTGCTCAGGCTGATTGATATCACACTCAGTCAAATGCTGCCTTGATGTCAACAGTAGTCATGCTCAGTTCCCCTGTTAAGTTCACCACTAAGCTGAGGTCAAGAGCTGACGGCCTTGATGGAATCCAAAGTGAGTGTCAGTGAGCAGCTTGTTGCTGAACATATCCCTCTTGCTAGCACTTTCTATGATCATAGAATCCCTACAGTACAGAAAGAGGCCATTCGGCCCATCGAGTCTGCACCGACCACAATCCCACCCAGGCCCTACCCCCATATCCCTACATATTTACCCACTAATCCCTCTAACCTACATATCTAAGGGCAATTTTAGCATAGCCAATCAACCTAACCTGCACATCTTTGGACTGTGGGAGGAAACCCACGCAGACACGAGGAGAATGTGCAAACTCCACACAGACAGTGACCCAAGCCAGAAATCGAACCCAGGTCCCTGGAGCTGTGAAGCAGCAGTGCTAACCACTGTGCTACCGTGCTGCCCTTTCATTATGATCCCTTTCATTACTTTGCTGATGATTGAAAGGAGACTGGTGGGAGGGTAATTGGCCGGTTTAGATTTGTCCTTTTTGTATACAGGAAATACCTGGACAATTTGCCAAGTAGATGCTAGTTTTGTGCAGGAACAATTTGGCTAGTTCTGGAGCATGTTTTTAGTATTGCTGGAATGTTGTCAGGGCCCAAAGCCTTTGCAGTATCCAGTGACTTCAGCAGTTTTTGAATATCAAGTGGAGTAAATTGACTTGGTTGAAGACTGACATCAGTGATGCTGAGGATGTAGGGAGGCGGCCAAGGTAGATCATCTACTTAGCACTTCTGGCTGAAAATAGTTAGAATTATAGAAACCCTACAGTAAAGAAAGTGGCCATTCGGCTCATGAGCCTGCACTGACGACAATCCCACCCAGGCCCTATTCCCACGGCCCTATGTATTTACCTGCTAATCTCCCTGACAGTAAGGCCAATCAGTTTAACCCGCACATCTTCGGACTGTGGGAGGAAACCACAGCACTCGGCCAGGGGGCGTGGGGGGGAACCCACACAGACATGGGGATAAACGTGCAAACTCCATAGTCACCTAGGTCCTGCAAGGCGGCAATGCGAACCACTGTGCCACCATGCTGCCCGTTGCGAATGCTTCAACCTTTTGCACTGGTGTACTCCAAAAGACGTGCTGGTTAGGTGTAGTGGCTATGCTAAATTCTCCCTTTGTGTACCTGAACAGGTGCCGGAGCGTGGCAACTAAGGGATTTTCACAGTAATTTCATTGCAGTGTTAATGTAAGCCTCCTTGTGACACTAATAAATAAACTTTAAACTTTTTTTAAAGTGACTGCTTTAGGTGATGGGACAGCCAGATTCTGGCTGGTGTTCAGGACCTGAGACTTCAGGAAGGGAGATCCCAAACTGTGGCGCCTCCTCACTCCGCCCTGCCTCCTGGTCCAGGCTGAAATCCGGTCCCCCGGACATTGAAACCTCAGCCAATCGTTCCTTCCCGCTTTGAGCCAGTGGCTGGCAGGTCGGAACGAACATTCAGCGGCGCAGAGTCTGTCAGGAATCTTTAGCAGCGGGGCCCGGGCAGGATGGAGGTGTAAGTTTTCATTCATTATTTCGCTCCAGGTTGTTTTTTTTGAGGAACATTCGCTGTAAATAATTGACAAGCGGCGCCGGCTGCGTTTAAACCGAGCTGTGTCCCCTGCTCCACATTTCACTCTCAGCCGGGGCTTCTCGAACCTTCCAGCAGCCGCATTTCAATCCTTCCCTTTTATGTCACTCCAGATACCTGCCTGTCCCTCTTGGTTCACCTCGAGATGGTTAAATAGCCTCATTTTCTGGTGTAAGCCTCCTCCTGTGAGAATTCCCTGTTGGAATAGAAGGATACTTTGCCAAGACCTGTTATTTCAAATCAGTGCTTAGTTATATGTATTTGATTTATTATTGTCACATGTATTGGGATGCAGTGAAAAGTATTGTTTCTTGCGCGCTATACAGACAAAACATACCATTCATGGAGTACATAGGGGGAGACGGAAAGGAGACGATGCAGAATATAGTGTTAGAGTCAAAGCCAAGGTGTAGAGAAAGATCAACTTAACTATTAACAATATAAAATAACTCTTAATTAAGGCCAAGATAAATAGTTTGTGCAGAATTGCTTGGATTATCAACTCTGCGGACAAGAACACTTGGTATTGACCAGTTGTGTCAAGCAGCCTTTTTTTGCACTGTACGTTCTGTGTACTTGTGTGTGAAGGATGCTTGAGGCATTACTATTACAAATACTATTCACAAGTAATGCCAATGGTGCAACAAGTTGGAGGAGAATCTGAGAAGAGCAGTATGTTGGATTGCAAAGGAGAGATGGTATGCAAAGGTGGCATAGTGGCTGGGCGAAGGACATCAAGCTATATTGCAATGCCCTTTTGTAACTTTGGCCAACTTTTGACCTTCAAATGTTGTCATGACTTCCCGGCACCCTTTTTAGTAATCTCACTGTTAGTGATTTCCCATACATTTGTATCTTGTTACCTCCCTGTTTTCAAGCGTGGTAAGACCATTCTTTTACAACCACTCAACTGCTTCTAAATTCTCTTTCCTGCTTTTCAAGAGACTTTTCTCTTTACTGCTTTGATTTCTTCCTGCCACCATCAGACTTTTGAATGGACCTTGTATTAAGCTGATCTTTCTCTGCACCCTAGCTTTGACTGTAACACTACGCTCTGCACCCTCCTTTCTTTCTCCCCTATGTACTCTATGAAAGGTATGTTTTGTCTGTATCACAAGCAAGAAACTATATTTTTCACAGTATCCCAACATGTGACAAATCAAAACTTTTTTTAAATCAGTTGAGCGTTGTAGAGGAAACTAAGTGTTTCTTCCGATTATTTTTACATTTTTCTTGATACACCAATAAATTATTTGCTGCTGCAAAAAATAACTTAAGCGTTCGGGTAACAAGTTTTGTTTTAAATATGCTCAAGACTTTAGAACATGCAGGTGCAGAAAAATTGAATGATATAGAAACACCTAGGGCGGCACGGTAGCACAGTGGTTAGAACTGCTGCTTCACAGCTCCAGGGACCTGGGTTCGATTCCCGGCTTGGGTCACTGTCTGTGTGGAGTTTGCACATTCTCCTCGTGTCTGCGTGGGTTTCCTCCGGGTGCTCCGGTTTCCTCCCACAGTCCAAAGATGTGCGGGTTAGGTTGATTGGCCATGCTAAAATTGCCCTTAGTGTCCTGGGATGCGTAGGTTAGAGGGATTAGTGGGTAAATATGTAGGGATATGGGGGTCGGGCCTGGGTGGGATTGTGGTCGGTGCAGACTCGATGGGCCGAATGGCCTCTTTCTGTCCTGTAGGGTTTCTAAGATTCTAAGACCTACCAGACAGTTACAACTAAGATGGTGACTGGCTCCCCCACTCTTTCAACAACCAAAGCTCTGAGTGAAATTCTTATCACTGAGCCTGACATTCCTGATGAAGTTTGGCTTTGGAGCTGAAAAATTAATTGGAAGAGTCACTGGGTCCTATTTGGTTCTCCCTCGACACTATTTAGCTGTTGATTCTCATACCAGTACCCTTACCGACATTGAGGCAACCCTTTCGGACCACAGCCATGGGATCTACGTGCTGCAGTCCAAGCTCACTGCGATGTTGAAGGAGAGCGTGTCATTGCAGAGCAGAGTCAATGACCTGAAAAACCAGTCAAGACAACAAAACGTATGTGTTGTTGGTCTACCAGAAGGGACTGAGGGCAGCCCCAACACAGTTAATGTCGGAATTATTCAAAAAGGTGGTGGGCAAGGATACATTCCCTAAACTTCTGGAGCTAGACCAAGCCCACTGTACCCTTCAGTCAATATTTGAAAGAACTCTATAGTCTAGATTTAGAGGAAACTAAAGAATATTAGAAGGAACTGGTGGTTTGCTACATAAAAGCAAGGTGGGAATTTAAGGACAAAATCTCTTGAAGTCTAAGTTGATTTGTAATTTTTTTATAAATTAAGCCTTTAATATCTATCAGCAAATTTATACATTTATAATTATTGATAATTGAGTACCAAAAAGCAAATATAAGCTCTGACAATGGACATTAACAGCTAGTACAATCAGGTTTTGTACCATTTTGCTTACAATAGGTTTAGTATACAGGTACAGCAAGTAATTAAGAAAGCTAATGGAATGTTGTCATTTATTGTGAGGGGAATTGATTACAAAAGCAGCGTGGTTATGCATCAGTTATACAGCGCATTGATGAGACCACGTCTGGAGTATTGCGCACAATATTTTTCTCCATATTTGAGGAAAGATGCAAATGCTTTAGAAACAGTTCACCAAAGGTTTACGAGTCAAAACGAGGAATCGGCAGGTTGTCTTATGGAGAAGATTGGAGAGGTTAGGTTTGTATCCACTAGAGTTTAGAAGAGTAAGAGATGACTTGATTGTAACCTTTAGCACCCTTCAGGATCTTAACATGGTGGATATGAAGAGAATGTTTCCTCTTGTCGAAAATTCTAGAACTAGAGGTTCATTGTTTAAAAATAAGGGGTTGCTCATTTAAGACAGAGATGAGAATTCTTCTCTGAGGGTTGAGTCTCTGGAATTCGCTTCCTCTAAAGGCAGTGGAAGCAAAGTCTTTGAATATGCTTAAGGCAGAGCTAGAAAGATTCTTGATGAACAAGAGGGTTTGAAAGGTAATTGAAGTTAGACAGCAACAATCAGATCAGCCGTGATCTTATTGAATGGCAAAGCAGGCTTGAGGGGCCCAGAGGCCTACTCCTGATTCATATGTTCGCAATAGAGGTTTTTTTAAAAATGCAGATAGGTAACCAGTTGCGATTTTTAAGACTGTATTTTGATTATTGAATTCTTCACCAGAAAGCATTCAGCTCAGCCAAACTGATCAATGATGATAGAAAATCTATTCCTGGTTTGTGTTATTCATTCACCATCTACTGGCGATAAGTGGAACACTCACCACACATATATAGAGCTATATCTTCAAAATTACACTGTGTCTCCTGCCAATGCGAGATGGTCAACAATAGTCATCTGCACGTGCAATTGTCCGACACGTCCGCTGCAAACGATTTAAAAACATTGGAAAGTAAAGCCACACATTTCTGTGGTTATTGTTAACACAACTATGTATGTTACAGATTGTGTAAGAGAAAATGGTGAATTGTATTTGTCGTTCGATTAAAAGACAGTGTGGAATATAGAAAATCATAGATAGAAAAATCATAGAAACCCTACAGTGCAGAAGGAGGCCATTCGGCCCATCGAGTCTGCACCGACCACAATCCCACCCAGGCCCTACCCCCACATATTTTTACCCGCTAATCCCTCTAACCTATGCATCCCAGGACTCTAAGGGGCAATTTTTTTTAACCTGGCCAATCAACCTAACCCGCACATCTTTGGACTGTGGGAGGAAACCGGAGCACCCGGAGGAAACCCACGCAGACACGAGGAGAATGTGCAAACTCCACACAGACAGTGACCCGAGCCGGGAATCGAACCCGGGACCCTGGAGCTGTGAAGCAGCAGTGCTAACCACTGTGCTACCGTGCCGCAATTTGTTTCAGGTATTGATGAGTGAGTTGCCAGGGTTTGTATATAATATGTGTGATGTTAGTGTACCTTTCAAGATTTTTTTTTAAATCATGTTTTCTGCAGCTCTCCCAGCCTCAGCTTATGTCATTGTTGCTAAGTTGTCTGTAGAAGTGCTTTTATTGCTACTTAAATGGGGTTTGTTTATTTTTACTTTGGGATGTTTTATGACCCTGCATTGTTAGGGGGAATACTGGTTGGCAGATCATGTGTTCTGGACAGTTTTATTTCCATCCTAGTGAATTTAAGGTTTCACTTTCTGTTTTGGCTGGCAACAGTTTAATATTTAGAAGGCTCATCAAGCTGAAAAGAAGTGTTTCTCTCTCTCTCCCTGGTTTTGGAAATTCTACTGGTTAGCTGAAAGCAAAGCTTCTTGTCTTCATGGAGTGAAACATCTGCAGTTAGTGGCTCACTTGCCCGGAGAGCCTCTCTCCCTAGCGTTCATAAGAACATAAGAAATAGGAGCAGGAGTAGGCCACCAACCTCCCCGAGCCTGCCCCACCATTCAATAAGATCATGGCTGATCTGAAGTGGATCAGTTCCACTTACCCGCCTGATCCCTATAACCCCTAATTCCCTTACCAATCAGGAATCCATCTATCCGTGATTTAAACATATTCAACGAGGTAGCCTCCACCACTTCAGTGGGCAGAGAATTCCAGAGATTCACCACCCTCTGAGAGAAGAAGTTCCTCCTCAACTCTGTCCTAAACCGACCCCCCCTTTATTTTGAGGCTGTGTCCTCTAGTTCTAGTTTCCTTTCTAAGTGGAAAGAATCTCTCCACCTCCACCCTATCCAGCCCCTCCATTATCTTATAGGTCTCTATAAGATCCCCCCTCAGCCTTCTAAATTCCAACGAATACAAACCCAATCTGCTCAGTCTCTCCTCATAATCAACACCCCTCATCTCTGGTATCAACCAGTTCTGGGAAGCTGTTCTAATTTCAAATTGTTCTGGGTGTATCCAGAGGGCTGCTAGAAGTTACACAACTAAGAAGTCAGGGTTTCAATTCTCCAACCAAAGGACTCAGTTCCAGTGTCACGTGAACATTCGTTTTTGCTGTGTTAAATCTGTTTTGAAAGGTTTAGTCTATGGAAGTTTTGTTTGATTGGAACATTTTAGATAAAGTTGTTAAGGGTTATACATTATCATGGTTTGTTTTTGTTTGTAATTGATAAAGGTTGTTGCTAATTTTCTGACTATACATGTTAACCATATTCTTAAATAAACTTTGTTGGATAAAAGATCCCTAGTGGGTCATTTGAATCATACTTGAAGTGAAACCCATCATGCTCACCCTAGCCAAATTCAAGGTGCAAAACTTATGATCCAGGCAGCTTCATAAAACACTTTGGAGTTTCTGACCTGAATTATAACATATGCCAGAGAAAAAGATCAAGCTAAAGGAAATCACCAAGGCTAAAATGAATATTGTATGTTGTTCTGAATAAAGTAGACCTTTCTGGTTCCAAAATCTATGCCTTACGTTTGTCAATTTAATTTTTTTCTTCAGTTTCCATTCTCATTAAGATTGCTGCGAGTTTAAATTTTGCTTTTAAAAAAATCGAGAGACGATGTGGAGAGACTGAATATCACTTTGAGATTGCGAGAATGAGTAGAATCCTGATCTTCACTCATAATGATGTCACAGAGTAAAGTGGTACAACTGCACATGCATTGTGTTGGTAGCAAACAGTACCTTAGACTTACCTGTCATAGTGAAACCCACATTGAATGAACATCAATTTCCAGCTAGAACTTATAAAATCAGATGTTCTTTGAAAATGAGACAGCATTGGGCACTCGTGCTAAAATAAATATTTGTAAGTAAATTGTCTTAAATTATTTATACTTTATATTAAAAAGGGGATAGTGTTAGTAAAAGATGTAAAATGTTAAAGACCAGAGGTAGTTGGTTATTTTTAATGAAATTTTATTAATTCTTTCTTTCACTTATTGATGCAGTCCATTGCATTGAATGTTGACAAATGCCTAACAGCAATTGTGCCTTTAATATAGAAAAAATATTCCAAAGAACTTCTCGGTGGTGTAATCAGACAAAAATAAGTGCTAAGTCAAAGAACAAGATTTTAGATAGATGTAATGATCTGAGCAAGTGCTGTTATGTACAGAAATCAAGAAATTGCTGTCCAAGTTTCCCTGCTCCTCTACAAGTTTCACCACCTAATATCTCACTGAGAGACTTGGCATTCACACACGTAAAAGGACATGATGTTGTGACCTGTCCATTAGATACCCATTAAACATGCCGTAAGAAGTTGAGGCAGCAGGATAAGTGTTAATTAGTACCAAACAACCTCTCTATCATGAGCATTCACTTTTATAAGTGTGAAATTTATTTTCTTCAGATTTTAATTAAGTGTTGGGGATTTTTAAAAACAAAATAACTTAAATTTTCCTCTCTGTCTCTCTCTCCTGTTACTCTTTATTTTTCATCATGTACAATTGTTTTATGTACTTCCTGTTTTAGCTCCTGTGTCTTAGTAAAAATTCTAAAATCTGATTGATTGAGAAGACACATTGTTGCTTATTCTGTTCGCACAAGTCCCAAATCTCATGTAGAGGGCAGTGCACTGTTCTGACTTTGATTAGCACAAATTGCAGTTTAAAAGCTCTCAGAATGTCTGCGGGCCAGTGTAAGTGTAATGAAAAGTGAGCACCATTTGTTTACCACTATTTGTAAAATCCAGGCCAGTGGGTTTTCTTTCATCAAATCAGCAAATTTAACTTACAGTTGCAAAGCAGCTTCTTGCATTGCACCAGGGAGATGAAGTTGTGCTCTTCGCTTCAATCACCATTGTCACATCAAATTTAATCTACCATTCTGCTTCCCTGTAATGGTTCAAATTTGTAACTACACCATTTATCAATGACATTATGTTTTGAGATAGTAACTTCACTGCTTGTCATTGGTAAGAATTGCTTTTCAATAGTCTAGAACGATCACAATGTTTTGACCGCTGCATCTTGAATCCCTTTTCAGCCACACAGCAAGTATTGGTGTGGTCATCTGAGCTTTGGAATTTGCTTCATGTTGGATTTGAAGGAATGGTTGTCACCAAAATAACCTTTATCTGAGTTTTCCGAGTAGTGAGCAACTTCATCTTGACTGCCTGTAATATTGGCGCATTTTGTGACAGAAATTTCCTCCTTTGGTACATTTCTTACACGCACATTGTTGTTTTGAAGAGAATTCTACCCAAGGGAGCTCTTTTTTAGAAAAAATATTTCTCTTTATGAGCAGAATTAGGTTAGAATTCAACAAGAAAGTAACTCTGGCCAATGTGAAGAAGATACCTAAATACAACAACTTGTATTACCACGACCCCTATAACCTAATAAAATATTCCAAGGCACTTCATGGGAGTGTTATAAATTTAGACACCAAACCATAAAGTGATATTAGGGAAGAAAGTCAAAGGTTTAGTCAAAGAGGTAGATTTTAAGGAGCATCTTAAAAAAAGAAAGAGAGGGAGAAAGAGTTAAGGATGAAAGGTCTTGTCAATTGAAGGCCTGATCCCAATGATGAAGCAATTAAAATCTGGGTGCTGAGGATTAAATTTTCATTTTTGTTGTGAGCTCTTCACAATGATATGCTTCTATTGCAACTAATATCACCAATGACTTGAAAATTAAAATGGCATACCCACAACCTCAGCAATTGATTTCACTCTTCTCTAAAATTGCTGTTTTTGGTCTCCTGGAATTGCTGACCATCTCAGTAGGATTCGTATCCTTCATATTTTCTTCTCTGTAATTGTCATCTTGTTATCACTTCATTTTCTTTTCCTTACTTCTGGCAATGGTATAGATTCTTCATAGGCAGTCCCTCAGGATGGAAACTGACTTGCTTTCACTCCAGCGCGAGGAATAGATAGATTTTTTAAAATTATAGATGATGTAAACTCGCATAACACAATATCCTTGTTTTCCTTCATCTGACCAATCAAGGCTGATTGCCAAACATTTTTATTAGGCAGGCAGAGCATGCATTCACAGAGAATCTCAACACAAGTATTCTCCTTGACTAATTAGTCTGCCATGAAGTCCTATGGGACCTTGGGGTCCGGGTCCATAGGACTCTAAAATCAGCCCCGCAGGTGGAGGAGGTGGTTAAGAAGGCGTATGGTGTGCTGGCCTTTATCAATCGAGGGATTGAGTTTAGGAGTCCGGGGATAATGATGCAGCTATATAAGGCCCTCGTCAGACCCCACTTGGAGTACTGTGCTCAGTTCTGGTCGCCTCATTACAGGAAGGATGTGGAAAAGATTGAAAGGGCGCAGAAGAGATTTACAAGGATGTTGTCTGGATTGAGTGGCATGCCTTATGAGGATAGGCTGAGGGAGCTCGGTCTTTTCTCCTTGGAGAGACGTAGGATGAGAGGAGACCTAATAGAGGTATACAAGATGTTGAGAGGCATAGATCGGGTGGACTCTCAGGCTTTTTCCCAGGGTGGAAATGGCTGCTACGAGAGGACACAGGTTTAAGGTGCTGGGGGGTAGGTACAGGGGAAATGTTAGGGGGAAGTTTTTCACACAGAGGGTGGTGGGTGAGTGGAATCGGCTGCCGTCAGTGGTGGTGGAGGCAAACTCAATAGGGTCTTTTAAGAGTCTCCCGGATGAGTAATCATAGAAATCATAGAATGATTTCTATGATTACTCATCCGGGAGACTCTTAAAAGACCCTATTGAGTTTGCCTCCACCACCAC
The DNA here is from genome assembly GCF_964213995.1 of Mustelus asterias. NCBI lineage: Eukaryota > Metazoa > Chordata > Chondrichthyes > Carcharhiniformes > Triakidae > Mustelus > Mustelus asterias. The sequence continues at coordinate 26,867,956 of NC_135812.1, forward strand.
TGACGGCAGCCGATTCCACTCACCCACCACCCTCTGTGTGAAAAACTTCCCCCTAACATTTCCCCTGTACCTACCCCCCAGCACCTTAAACCTGTGTCCTCTCGTAGCAGCCATTTCCACCCTGGGAAAAAGCCTGAGAGTCCACCCGATCTATGCCTCTCAACATCTTGTATACCTCTATTAGGTACATGGGACTCAATAGGATGGAGGGTTATAGGTAGGCCTAAAAGGTAGGGATATGTTTGGCACAACTTGTGGGGCCGAAGGGCCTGTTTTGTGCTGTAGTTTTCTATGTTTCCATGTTTCTAAGTCATCTGAAACTTTTTTGAATTGCAGAAAATTCCTAAATGGACCAGAACCAGATTAATGGCATCACAAACTCTCAACTTCCACCTCCCTAACTCTGATTCTCCTTTAAGACTCCCCTTAAAACTATTCTTTTTGATCAATTTTTAACGAACATTCTTAATATTCCCTTTGGTCCAACCTCAGCCTGAGTCTGATTATGCCTCTGTAAAGTGCACAGGGGATCTTTTGCTTAGTTAAAGACACTATTTAAATCGCAATGTACATGCATTTCTCAATAGACATGCTTATTCTATATGTGGATAATTAATATACTGAAGGTCTTGTGTTTAGTGTGTGCTCTATACTCATAGTAATTAATTACCTCAATACTATGTTGATTTTATTGGGTTTGGATTTAAATGATATGTATCTCTACTTGCCTTTGAATCCTTCCATCTCTAAGGCACTTGTACTTTTATTTATCTTTCCTGTGTTGCTTCTGGTACTGGTCCTGCTGGGAGTGTGAACTGACTTTAAATTTCTGTTTCTTCAAAAACATTCAAGTTATTAATGCTACATAAAATATTTTAATATTTTTGAAGCAGTCCAACTGCAACAGAATTTAAAGCCAGTTACACACTTTAATAGTTTTAAGAAACATTTGAAGAACTTAAAGCTGATTTCAGAGCACAATAGGAGCCCTGTCTTTCCCAGTGCAGGTTAGGATCTTTGTAGGGATTTCTTCATGTAGGAAATCCTTGTATTTAGACAGATTGGGTTTTCTAATGTGGGAAAGCATTGTGTTAAATTTTTTAAATTTCTCTGGGGAATAGAGGGGAAATATTTGCTTTCATTCCACCCACCTTCATCTCTACCGACTGTGCTTGTTCCTCCTCCCACTTCCTGTTCTCTACTGGTGTCATTTGCTACCTCCATGTTTTCTCTTTCCACAGCCTCTTCCTGTGCCCTTTACTACTGCTGCCTTTTATTGCTCCCTTTTCTAACTTTTCTGTGCCAGTTGTTGCTGCTACTGAACAGCACTGCATTCCCTTAACCAGTCTACTTATTGCTCTTATGCTTCTCTTGTTCCCACTCCATGCAGCAAGACTTTCCTCTCATATCCCTCCACTCATCCACTTCCTGTCTTTTGCAGGCTCTACCCCACGACAAGCAACATTCTTTTTCCTGCATTGTTAAGCTTGCTTTTGCCCTTCCTCCATGTACTCCAACTTAGTTTGACTCTTCTTCCATATTTGTTACTATTTCCATACCTAATTATTCCTTCTTCCAAACCTAAAGATTCTTCTCCACTTTAATATATTTTACTTACCCTCTCGTCTTCTCGTCACTGTCAATTGTACTTCATACCAACAATGTCTTTCATTTCAATGTCTCTGCAAATCCTAACATTGTTCTTCCATATCATTCAAGCCAAATTCCTGCATTACCATCCAATAGTTACCAACAACTTTGCCACACTCCTATTTGTTTTCTCTTCATGTCTCAGCTAGTAGCTTAGATTTCGCCAACCTTTAGTTGGCACTTGCTACAAATCTAGCCACACACGCCCCAAACAACACAATCCCTTTTGGAAACAAATCCACTGCTTAACATTAGGTGCAGAATTTTATTGGCCTCTGAATGGTGGGGTTGGGGAGGGTATGGTGAAATTGCAGGGAGCTAAATATTGGGGTATTAAAGCCCATAATTAACTTCAGCCCCATGGATGCCTTGTGAACTTACCCTCTCCCAGCACGTAAGCTAATGCTTTCATGAATATAAACGTGTTTATTAAAGCATGTCTATATCTAAATTAATTCATGTAATAAAACGGTTAATCTACCCATTGTTTAGAAACGTATATAGCAAATGCATTTTAATATAGTCCATATTTTCAACTTTTATTTTAACTTCCATTTCTTTTTGTTCATAAACTTCTTTACATTAAGTTTCAACAAAAACATCATCTGATTTTCACATATCTCCTGGACTCCGCACCCACTGCATTTTCTGGCAGAGGCACAATTCTCACACAGCTGATGTATTTGCTGTGCGCCCGTCAGCTGGTGACAATACTGATTCATTCCTATGTTGCCCTGTCCACCATTGACCCTTGCTGCATCCTACTTACCGCTTTTCTTCCGAACCTCCTTCATCCCCCACTTGATGCCCTTTTCCAAGCCATCACTGTCTCCAGCTCACTGCCCCCGTCCATCTGCCTCTTGCCCAGGCCCTTGTTTGAGCCCTCATTTGAGCCCTGCAGCTACAGCGCCAGGGAGACACAAAGGAAACAGCTCGTTCATTATCCATCGGCGGTACAACACGGATATAATGCAATAACTATTTGATATTTATCTGTTTAAATATTACTGTTCGTATTTAAATAAAAGTTTTTTTCAGATGATTTAGCATTGTTTGCAATTTCCGGTTTGAAATGTGGGTCTTTTCCGGCTGAGTTTGGTCTGCACCATCTTTGATGTGGGTAGTTGTCTGGGATGTCGCCAGCAAAATCACCACAGCCTCTGCAGCTGTTGTGTGAGGAGTGTGCCCTCTGCAGTTGTGGTGTCCGAAACTCAGCCATAATTTTATTTGAATTTCTTTATACTTTCCCTTGTTATTTTCATTATTTTGCTTTCATTTCTTTGCTTTTAGCTAACATTCATGGCAACGAACATGCTACATAATACTATTTAATCCATCTTCTCTTGTCAAACAAGACATAAATATGTCCACAATTGGGAATTTGAACTTGAAATTAGCCCAAAACCCCATTACTCACAATATTCTGTAATAAAACCATAATCTGATTTCAGTTGGCATTATCAGTGGACCGGTTAATATAGAGTATGTTGTATTGGCTAAAACTATATATCTGATTCTGAACTAAAATCAAGATATTGCCCTGGACTTTGTGGTAGTAATGATGCAAACCTATCTGCATTCATCATGATTCTTCCTCTGAAACTGACAGTTTTTAAAGTCTGCGTTGCAGTAAAATGCAGATGTTCAGAAGTTGCTGTCAATGATTCTGTTTCTCCATAGGTTGTGCTGTTGAAGCCTCCACAGATTGCAATTAGAAATCACTGAATTGACAAGAGCTTCCGCTTCTGTGCTGTAATATAGCTGTTCAAACTCCTGAAAAGGTTATGCCTTATTAAAGTGTAGCTGGATTTTTAATGGCATAGTAAGTTATAACTACTGCTGAGAAACTTCTCTGGCCCTTGAAAACTAATACTGTATTCATGTTATGTCAAATTCTTCCATTCTGATAATCCACCTTAAAAAAAATTAAAGTTTATTTGATATTTCAGCTTCAAATGAGTATGCTCCAATCTTTGTTTCACTCCCAGTAAAATTTATAATAAGTGAAGGATAATCAGTGCATTTTACTCCCTAGTTTGCTGACTGTGAGAAAACTTCAATACCATTGACTGCTTATCCTGCTTGATAACATCATTGTTGTTGGGGACTTGGAGATCCCCTTGGCGCGGCACCAGATTCAAATTAATGCTGGGAAAAATTAAATTCAGCCCACAGCGATCATACTTTTCCATCGACTGCAAAATTCAGACCTTGGAAATTTTACCTTGTAGTGGCCTTGTACTAAGTAGAAACTGCTATCAATGAAGACTAGGGAGTGCTCATTCACTGTTCAGTTACGGCAATTTGAAGCTTGCAAAAGCAATTATGTACTTAATAACTTGTCTTTTTTGCATAATTTCTTTTGACTCAAAACTTTATCCTTTCTAATTTTCTATTTCAGAAAAGACGCCAATGCTGCAATGCTGAGTAATTATGAGGTGAAGTTTCAAATCTTTGTGTACATTTCAATGACTGTAAAGTAAATTTTGTTGTACAGTCGCTATTTTAACCCTGCTTAATAGCAACGTCATGATGTGGAGATGCCGGTGTTGGATTGGGGTAAACACAATAAGGAGTCTAACAACACCAGGTTAAAGTCCAACAGGTTTATTTGGTAGCAAACGCCACTAGCTTTTGGAGCGCTGCTCCTTCGTCAGGTGAGTGGGAGATCGGCTCACAAACAGCAAACAGGGTATATAAAGACACAAACTCAATTTACTGAATAATGATTGAAATGCGAGTCTTTACAGCTAATCAAGTCTTAAAGGTACAGACAATGTGAGTAACCCCCACAACTTGCCTGGACTTGCAAAATCTCACTGGCTGTCCTGTCTGGAGACAATACACATCTCTTTATCCTGTGCTTAATGCTCTCTCCACTCACATTGTCTGTACCTTTAAGACTTGATTAGCTGTAAAGACTCGCATTCCAACCATTATTCATGTAAATTGAGTTTGTGTCTTTATATGCCCTGTTTGCTGTTTGTGAGCCGATCTCCCACTTACCTGACGAAGGAGCAGCGCTCCGAAAGCTAGTGGCGTTTGCTACCAAATAAACCTGTTGGACTTTAACCTGGTGTTGTTAGACTCCTTACTGTAATAGCAACGTGCCATTTTGTCGTGAAGTTTGACTGCAGTCTATGATTTTTTTATGTGAGCAGAATTTTCTGCAGACCATTAATCCCATATGTGAACAATTAAACTATCCTCACTCATTTGTTCTTGGCAAAAGTTATATAAAATTTATATTTCACTTTCTTTGCTTTGGAGGCTCAGCCATTGAGTATGTTCAAGACTGAAATTGAAAGATTCCTGCATATTAGAAACAAGAGATACGGTGATAGTAGAGGAAAATGCTGATGTGGGTGATTTGCAGAGTGGGCCCAACAGGCTGAATGGTCTACTCCTGCTCCTATATCTTATGTTCCTGTGAGTCATCTTCCTCATTCAGTAAGGAGCCCAGTGCTTCCAAGGAGTGCAGGCAGAAGCTACGTAGCTATAACATTGCAATCCTGTCGCCAGTTTACGTGACCTCGGCATAACACCCCTGTTAGATTAATGGGATTGTTAAATCACTCCTATAATGTAATACATTGAAATCTCAGCTGAGAATCCACACCAGTCAGCTATCTTTCATCCTTTTGTTCTCCATTGTAGGTCTTTAAGCTTCTGACTGATCTTAAAGAACAACGGAAAGAAAGTGGAAATAAGAAACATAGTGCTGGTCAGCAGAACCTCAACACAATAATGTATGAGGTAGGTGGCATTCGTGTGTTATCAAGGTTTGCACTTTTTTAACTCCAATGATTGTCATGTGCAGGAAAATGAATGAGTCCATCATGAATGTACACTTCACAGGCCTGAAACTTTAACTACTCCGTTTCTTCTGCAAATGTTGCCAAACCTGCTGAGTGTTTCCAGCATTCACAGTATTTTACTTTTTGAATCAATAATGGTGACTATGAGCTGGATTTTACGGAGCACTGAGGTCCCCAACCACTCCGCTATAAAGTCGGTGGTGAAGCCCGTCCATCATAATGACGGCTGCCCCTCGGCAATTTCATGTTGCGAGCAGCATTAATTGCTTTAAGGTGAGACTTCTGCCCCTAATTTGGGAGGATGTCATGCCTTAGAATACTGTCAGCCTGGCTGGCAGTTCCGTAGTCCCTGCATTGCCGGGGAGGGGGGAGCGATGGAGTAGCCACTGCTTGGACTACAGGCGGTCCCAATGAAGAGGAGCCTGGGCTCAAAGGTAAGTCCAGTGTTTTGCTACAGCCAGTCTGAGCTTCTTGATCTCGAGTATATATTTGTCCTGCAGAGTTGCCATTATTTTACTAAAATGTTATTGTAAAACCCAACATGGTGTTATCCATGCGAAGTTAAGAGGTATAAATTATAAAGGTTGAGCTGCAATAGTGAATCTATATTGAACCTTCGCAAAACCAAAGTTGGAGTACTCTGTGCTGCTTTGAGCTACAGAATGTTGAGGGAGTAGGGAGAATACATCACAAATCAGTGGGATGGTACTTGGTTTGAGGAAATGCGAATATGAACACAGAGATGGAAGACTGAGACTTTTTTATTAATACAGTGGAAATAACGGAGTGGTTTGATAGAGGTTTTTAAAGTTATGAAGGGATAAAAAGACGGAAAAGCTATTTACATTTATATAGCTCCTTTCACGACCAACAAAAGTCCCAAAACACTTGCAACCTATTAAGTACTTCTGAAGTGTAATCATTGTTGCAATGTGACAACCAATTTGCCTGCAGAAAGTTCCCACAATCAGCAGCAATCTGTGAATGACCAGATGAGTCATTTTAGTGATCTTGATTGAGGGGTAACTATTGGCCAGTCCACAGGTGAGAACTCGCTGCTCTTCTTTGAAGTAGTGCCATTGGATCTTTTGTATCCCCCTAAGAGAATAGAGGGAACTTCAGTTAAATGTTTAATCTAAAACACAGCAACTCTAATAGATTGGTAATGCACAGAAGTGTCAGCTTTGGTTTTTGTGCTTAAGTCCTAGAGTAGGATTTGAACCCACAACTTTCTGACAGAGGCTACCAACAGTGTGCTACCAATTGAGCTATGGATGACATATTAGACATAAATGAACTAGACCCTTCAACCACTGAAATATTTTATGATACAGATAAATGATTCAAAGTAAAGAGATTTAGGATGGAGCAGGAGAAATTCTTTTGACGTAGGACATTATGAAACTGGAACATACTACAAGACTTATCAATTAAGGAGATGCTATATCAAAATTTACAAATAGATTATTTAGATGTTTGAAAGATAGGAAGTTAAACATTCTGAAAGTTGAGTGGGTACATGGGATTAAGGCTACTATTTGAATGGCAGATAAATCCAACCCTGACTGGTTCGGCCAAATCACCTGTGACAATGTAGTAATTTTAGTGTAAAGTGTGACTGTTGTGATTTAAAAGCAGTGCAAACAAAGGGGTCCAAAATGCCATCCCACTCTAAAAGACTAATTTCCTGAAATCAAATTGATTCAGGAAAGCTATGTTTTTGAATGTTGGGTAAGGTTTTCAAATGAACGAACAACAATTCTTACCAACTCTGTGTGAGGGTCTCAGGAGTTTGGTTTTATTGAATCATCCTTTAGCTATTTTCTTTTGGTCAGAAACCTTTTGCAGGTGTTGGTGGTGAGAAGCACATAGAATTCTGTTGCAAAGGAAACAAAAATTTGAATTATTAGTGTCATGATGCTATGACGTGCGCATGTGGAATGTTATTGTTTAATATCATCAACTGGCTAGGTATACACTGGACTTCTTTAAAATAATTTTTGTCAAGCAAAGGTACTGACTTTAAAATGGCAGCAGGAGTCACCTGACCTACAAATTGGCCAAATGAAACTTTGTGGATTTACCAGGGAACATAGCTACAGGAAGTTCCCCGATCGACTTCATACCTGCCATTGTCTAAACTCTCTGCAAAACATAAGGACAATGAATCCAAACTTTCTGACTACAGAAACTACCAAGAACAATGGAGAACTACTGAAACTATTATGCAAGGAAGATGCTAAGGAACCTATCTGTTTCATTGGCATCTTGAGAGCTTTGACACTGTGAGATCAAAGATTTGTTAATAAGGATTACCCTTCATTGTGTTAACAATAGCAGCTGTCAGATGACTGAAGCCTCCATGTGAAAAGCTATGATTGTAAGCTTATCCATTACTGTACCAGAAGATGAAGGAGTCTGCAAATGGACCAGTAGCACCATTTTTCTCTCTGCTGTCTCAAGTTCGGAGCCCTATCTCTGTTACATTTTGGAAAGAAATTCAGTCAGAAGGAATTCGGCCTGCTTATATCATACTGGGATCGACAGACAGATATGTTCTGAAGGACTGTTCAAAATTCTAAAGCAGTGTTTTCAGGGAAAAATAAGACCACAAAGAACTGCCTCTCCTGTGAATAACAACAAATAACTCAAATAATGAGCTCTGTTTCATTGCCTTTTATCATTGAATCTTGATTTGGCCAAAAATTAACTTCCTCTGTGACTCTTAGAATTTTGCATGTTAGTGTGTTTTGTGAAGGTCGGGGCCTATATTTTTAATATCTTTACTTGAATAGATTTTTAGCTCAGTAAGAACTAACCCCATTATGTTTGAACTCAAGAAAGCCTATTGACTGAGTTTCTGTGCAATCAGCACGTAAATGGTTAAGTACAGACACTGAATTGACAGATCCATCCTTATAAGTTTTTTTAAAAATTGTTACAATCAATTGAGGAGTGGAAAAGAGAATCCCAGCACTGCCTCACTGAGTCATAGTATGAGATAATCCCTTGTAGCAACAGTACACTACCAGCACCAGATTGAGCTTCTTGTTGCGTACATCCTCTCAGCAGTGGTTTCCATAAAGCACAGTAAGAGAGTAGAATGCTTTATTTCATTCTGTGGTGAAGGAATGTGAAGATCTATAAGTCTCTTTAAGGGACATTGTAGCGTAGGACAGGATTAGTCTGGAAGCTGAGTAGTTCATTAGCTAACTGGTTAAATCAGGTTACTGTAGTCTCAGTGCAGAATAGTAAACAGTGCAGTAAGAAAACTGATTGCAAGCTTGGCATTTGCTAAGTGGGGAAAATCAACGAGGGGGGAACGAGGTGTTTGTTTCCCCTCACTTTTTCTATCATCCTTTCAGACTGGTTCTCATTCTACCACAGGGAAACAAGCTGTTTGGTGGGAATCTGGTAAGTGGGTAATGACAGGAAAACAGAGGTAGTTTTAAGTGATCTGTACTTCTTACTACCTGAATGGCTGTAAATTGGGAGAGGGGTGTGTGAGCAGGACCTGGGTGTCCTTGTGCACCAGTCACTGAAGGTAAGCATGCAGATGCAGCAGGTGGTAAAGAAGGAAAATGACGTGTTGGCCTTCATTGCGAGAGGTTTCGAGTACAGGAGCAGGGATGTGTTGTTGCAATTTTACAAGGCCTTGATGAGGACACACCTAGAGTATTGTGTGCAGTTTTGGTCTCCTTTTCTGAGGAAGGATGTTCTTGCTCTCGAGGGAGTGCAGTGAAGGTTTACCAGGCTGATTCTGGGGATGGCGGGACCGATGTATGAGGAGAGATTGACTAGGTTAGGATTGTTATCGCTGGAGTTCAGACGAATGAGGGAGGATCTCATCGAGACTTATAAAATTCTAACAGGACCAGGCCAGGGTAGATGCAGGGAGGATATTCCCGATGGTGGGGGAATCCAGAACCAGGGATCACGTCTGAGGATATGGGCTAGACCATTTAGGATGGAGGTGAGGAGACATTTCTTCACCCAAAGAGTGGTGAGCCTGTGGAATTTATCATCATAGGAAGTAGTTGATACCAAAACACTGAATGTATTCAAGAGGCGACTGGATGTAACACTTGGGCAAATGGGATCAAAGGTTACGGGGGAAAAGTAGGATTAGGCTTTTGAGTTGGATGATCAGACATGATCGTAGTGAATGGCAGAGCAGACTCGAAGGGCCAAATGGCCTCCTCCTGCTCCTATCTCCTATATATTTCAATGTAAATGCTACCTACCAAGCCAGTCTCCCAGCAGTCTCCCTTTAAATAGTTATTTAAACATTGCCATTCAACTGTGTATCTTAACAATATTATCAGCATATCAATGACAGTCCTCATTCTGAAATTCCTCTTTGAACCTACTTTCAAGCATTTACAGCAATTGTCTCCATTTTGATATTCCAGCGTACTCCCTCTGGTCAGCTGTGCATTCCTCCTCTTGCTCTTTGATACCAGAGCTTTTAGTCACATAATCCTCCATTCTAGATTTTGTTTGTTAAAACTCTCTATTGCATTACCTTTTTCCTAACTGTCACAAGTTTCTTCAAAGGCACCCTGTTCATTTTTGCTGTCCACCACTTGTTTGTTTTTGATCTCTTTGTAAAGTGCATTGGAGTGTTTTGTTGCGTGGAAGATGTTACAGATGCAATTTATTTTGTAACTGATTGAGATTTGTACCTCTTTCGCCAACTATATCTTTAAAATGTTTGGATACATTGCAGCTAGTTTTAATATCAAAAAGTGAACTACGAGGATGGGATAACTCTATAGGTTTCATTATGCAGTACCTGATTATATTAATTATATTTAATCTAATTAAATTCACTTTGATCCCTTTTGATGTAAATCGATGGCAGATGGTCTCCAATTCAGCAGTATTTATCATTGAACAATCAATATTCAGAATATATGAATGTCAACTGTTAATAAGAATACTGTTCTGAAATTGAGTTGATATGTGTTGGAGTCTAAAAGAAGAACCTGGAAGGACATTGAACTTTGCCTGATCTGCAAATGCTTGACATTGTCAAGAAATGCGCAAAAATCATGTTAACGTTTTCAATCCCCATCACAAACAGCAAGAACTAGGTTTGTTTATCAGCTAAATGCTGAGATTGAATTGTTTCCAGTAATTGGTCAGGCATCCCATGGAGAACAAATTTTATTTTCATTGTAAGGAATGGAATTCCAATTAATATGGCAACTTTTGATAAGATACTGTTTTTTGAGTACTTTAACCCCCCACCCTCCCCTCCGGCCGTATGTCATAGAAACCATAGAAACCCTACAGTACAGAAAGAGGCCATTTGGCCCATCGAGTCTGTACCAACCACAATCCCACCCAGGCCCTACCCCCATATCCCTACATATTTACCCACTAATTCCTCTAAGCTGCACGTCTATGCACATTCGATGATTCTATGATCTCAGGACACTAAGGGGCAACTTTTAGCATGGCCAATCAATCTAACCCGCACATCTTTGGACTGTGGGCGACAGTCTGACCTGGATGGTCGCAGTCACAATTTGAGCTGTTCCTCATGTTCCACTTGTGGAGCAAGTGGGCACATCTTCCCTGGCCTGTCCTCAAATGGCTGTGATTTGTCTAAATTTCCGAAGGAAGGTTGAAATTCAGGACTTCACCACTCAGGTCAGATATGAGGTTGTGGTTGGTGATTTTTAAAACTTCTTTCACAGGACCTGGGTGACATTGGCTAGGTCAACATTTTTTTATGCCCATCCCTAATTGCCCTTGCGAAAGTGGTGGTGAGCCACCTTCTTGAAGCTCTGTAGTCCATTTGGTGTGGCTACACCTACAGTGCTGTTTGGGAGAGAGTTCCAAGATTTTGATCCAGCAACAATGAAGGAACACAAAGAGTTCTAAGTCAGGGTGATGCATAGCTTGGAGGAGAACCTACAGTTGGTGGTGTTCCCAAGCATCTGCAGCCCTTGTCCTTCTAGGTGTTGGAAGTTGCAGGTTTGTAAGGTGCTGTTGAAGGAGCTTTGGTGAGTTGCTGCTATGCATCTTGTAGATGCTACACACTGCAGCCACTGTGCGTCCAGTAGTGGAAGGAGTGGATGATGGAAGTGGTGGATGGGATGGCAGTTGAGCGGGTGGCCATGTGCTGGTCGGTGTTAAGCTTTTTGTGTGTTGATGACAAAAAGTCATGGAGTTTCAAGTTTAAAAACTCATTTATACTTAACAGGATCCTGAGGGAGAGGTTTCCAGAATGTATGTGCTGTAGAACATTACCTGACTGCATTGCACTGTAAATTTACACAGCATTTGTAGCTCCTGTTCACTATTTCTATGGAACATGCCAGTGTTTTCATGAAAGCAGTAACTGTGACCTGAGCAATGTGGAACAAAACAGAAGAGATGGAAATATGTATTAGACACTTCTGCATTATAGAGGACATCAGAATGCTTGACTTGTGTACTATATTTCATCCACAGACTTTGAAGTATTTGTCCAACACACCATGCAAACATCAGACGCCACAAATTGTAACTGAGTTTCTTACAGCCATGCTTCCGCAAAAACTAACCAAGTAAGTCCAGCTATCTACTTCACATTATGTTCCTTTCCCATTGTATTGACTTATTAAAGTAAACTGTTATGGATAGGAGAGAAAGGTAAACTGAACTTCTTTATCCTCTCTCCAGCTGTCCATAAGCAGAAGATGTTTTTGAATTGTTTCAATAGACTGTGGTGTTTTTTCCAAAGTCTCAGTTTTTGTGATCTAATTTTAGGTAACTCACAGCAAACATGTGTTATGATAACTGCGCACACACACTGATAACTACACGCACGCACATACACACACACAGTAAGGGAGTAGAGAAAATAAGTTTTACAATCACGAATAGTTGTGAACTGTAATGGAACCAAAAATGAATATTAGTTCATGTAATTATCAGAAACAGAGTCCAGTGAAGAGTTCTTTCATGTAGGAGCTCGAGTTCAGCTGGATGAAGACCGGAATTGTAGAGTTCTCTTCATAGAACATAGAACAGTACAGTACAGGAATGGACCCTTCGGCCCACGATGTTGTGCCGAACATGATGCCAAATTAAACTAATCCCTTCTGCCTGCCTTGGTCCATATCCCTCTATTCCTTGCATATTCATGTGTTTATCTAAAAGCCCCTAAAACGCCCATATCATATCTGCCCACACCACCACCCCTGGCAGTGCTTTCCAGACACCTACCACTCTCTGTGTAAAAAAAACTTGCCCCTCACATCTCCTTTGAACTTTCCCCCTCACCTTAAGTGCTTGCCCCCTAGTATTAGACATTTCAACTCTGGGAAAAATGTTCTGAATGTTGACGCTATCTATGCCTCTCATAATTTTACAGGCTTCTATCAGGTCTCCCCTCAGCTTTCGCTGTGCCAGAGAAAACAGCCCTAGTTTGTCCAGCCTCTCCTTATAGCTCATACCCTTTTAATCCAGGCATCTTCCTGGTAAACCTCCCCTGCACCCTCTTCAAAGCCTCCACATCCTTCCTGTAATGTGACGACCAGGATTGAATGCAATACTAAGTGCAGCCTTTTATAAAGCTGCAACACATGATATGCTGACTCTTGTACTCAATGCCCCGACCAATAAAGGCAAACATGCCATATGCCTTCTTTACCACCCTATTTACTTGTGTGGCCATTTTCAGGGAGCTAAGGACTTGAACCCCAAGATCCGTCTGTACATCAATGCTGTTCAAGGTCCTACAACTGTATACTTATCCTTAACATTTGATCTCCCAAAGTGCAGCACCTCAGACTTGCCTGGCTTAAATTCCATCTGCCATTTTCCGCCCATATCTGAAGCTGATCCATATCCCGCTGTATACTTCAACAACCTTCTACACTATCCACGACTTCACCTATGTTTGTGTCATCTGCAAACTTACTAACCCACCCATCTACGTTATCATCTAAGTCATTTATATATATCACAAACAGCAGAGGTCCCAGTACGGATCCCTGCGGAACACGACTAGTCACGGACCTCCAACCAGAAAAACACTCTTCCACCATTGATCTCTGACTTCTATGGTGGGCGAGCCAATTCTGAATCCAAGCGGCCAAGTCACAGTGGATTCCATGCATCTTAATCTTTTGGGTGAGCCTACCATGAGGGACCTTATCGAAAGCCTTATCAAAATCCATGAACACAATGTCCACTGCTCTACCTTTATCGATCACCTTCATCACCTCCTTAAAAAAATCAATCAAATTAGTAAGACATGACCTGCCCCGCACAAAGCCATGCTGACTTTCCTAATTAGACCATCCTATCCAGCAGTGCTAACCACTGTGCCACCCTATCACATGTGTCAAATTACATGGATTGCAGTGGTTCAAGAAGGCAGCTCGCCACCACCTTCTCAAGAGCAACCAGAGATGGGCAATGAATGCTGGCCATCAGTGCATATATAAAAAATAGAGCAGGTCAGAGGTTGAGAAATTCTGCAGAGAGTAACTCACCATATTCTGTCCACCATCTACAATGCACAAGTCAGGTGTGTGATGAAATGCTCTCAATTTACCTGGATGAGTGCAGCTCCAATAATATTCAAGAAGCTCAAAACTATCCAGAGCAAAACAGCCTGCTTGATTGACACCCCTTCCACCACCTTCAACATTTACTCCCTCCGTCACTGATGCACACTAGCAGCAGTGTGTATTATTTACAAGGTGCACTAGCGCAACTCACCAAAGGTTCTTCAACAGTATCTTCCAAGCTCACAACCTCAATCGCCTAGAAGGACAAGGACACTGGGCGACATGGTGGCACAGTGGTTAGCACTGCTGCTTCACAGCGCCAGGGACCCAGGTTCAATTCCCGGCTTGGGTCACTGTCTCTGTGGAGTTTGCATATACTCCCTGTGTCTGCGTGGGTTTCCTCCGGGTGCTCCGGTTTCCTCCCACAGTCCGAAAGACATGCTGGTTAGGGGGATTGGCCATGATAAATTGCCCTTTAGTGTCAGGGGGACTAGATAGGGTAAATGCATGGGGTTATGGGGATAGGGCCTGTGCTCAGTGCAGATTTGATTGGCTGAATGGCCTCCTTCTGCACTGTAGGGATTCTATGACAGCAGAAGCATGGAAGCTACCAGTTCCAAGTTCCTCTCCAAGCCACACACTATCGTGACTTGGAACTATATCACTGTTCCTTCATTGTCAAAATTCTGAAGCTCCCTAACAGCACTGTGGGTGTACCAGTACCACATGGACTATACCAGTCTATGAACCACCACCTTCCCAAGGACAATTAGGGATTGGCAATAAATAATAGTTTACCCAGATACACCCACATCCCAGAGTTTAGCGGTTGCGGATTGGAAGCTGCTATTGAAGGAATCTTGGTGAGTTGCTGCAGTACATTTTGTGGATAGTACACACTGCTGCCATTGTGCATTGGTGGCAGGAGTAAATAGTTGTGGTGAAGGATGGGATACTAATCAAACAGGCTGCTTTTGGCCTGGGTGGTATCAAACTTCTTATTTTTTGCAGCAGTACTGATCACACTCCTGAATTGTGCCTTTTAGATGATGGACAAACTTTGGGAGTCACAAGCTGAGTTGTTATTTGCTGCTAAATAGCCAACCCCTGACCTGCAATTATAGCTGCAGTATTTATGTGGCTGATCCAATTCAGTTCCTCTTGACCTCTATCTCTTGATCTATCCTCCTGATAGAAATCTACAAGATCCTGAAAGAAGTCTACAAGATTGAGGGAGATGGACACAGTGGATAGTCAGAAACTTTTTCCTAGGGTGGAAGAGTCAATTAGCAGGGGGCATAGATTTAAAGGTGCGAGGGGCAAGGTTTAAAGAAGATGTACAAGGTACGTGTTTTACACAGAGGGTGGTGGTGGGTGCCTGGAACTCGCTGCTGGGGGAGGTAGTGGAAGCGGGTACGATGGTGACTTTTAAAGGTCATCTTGACAAATACATGAACAGGATGAGCATAGAGGGATATGGTCCTCAGAAGGGTAGCATGGTCGGTGCAGGCTTAGAGGGCCGAAAGGCCTGTTCCTGTGCTGTAATGTTCTTTATTCTTTGTTTTGATAGTTGTTGCAATCGCTCTGTACACTGTTCTTGTACAGTGACACAATCTTTGTATCGCGCACATCATGGGGCACTGCCCCTCTCTCCAGAGACGTTTGTGCAGATGCTGCAGGAGTGCCGATTTCCTGTGCTTCATGAATTCAGGCGGCATAGCTTTGGCAGCTGGAGCTTTGCCCATACAAGCGAGTCAATAGCTTTGCTAAGCTCCTTGATGTTGGGGGGGGTGAATTATGCTAATAAACACATAAGTATAGATTTAGGAACACTAATATGATACTAACTTTAGAATGAATGATCTTGGACTATGGGAACGTAGGCCAGCCAGGGCTGTTGCCACAGAAAGACAGCTCTGTATAATTAACAAATATTTCTCATTTAAAACATGTATTTTGAATTTACATTTGGTTACATTTTGTGAAACTGCAGTCAGTGGCAAAATACAGGGAGAGGGAAGGAACAATAGATTCACTGAAAACAGTAATGCTATCAGTAGTGGTCGGGAACAAGATGGTTACCAATGCTAGCCTTATGAATAGGGTCATACAACTCCAAGAGATAACACAGGTGGCGAGCAGACATGAAGAATTTCTCAGGGTCGGACGAGAGTCACGTGGGTTCAATTCAGTGGGAATCATTTCACTGTCCAGTGTCCCATATTACTGGGCAACAGAAGGGATGTAACGTCTGTAATATAGTAACAAATGAAATTCCATTAGGTCATGATGTGTATTGTTATTGGCTGGAGTTAATGACAGGATGATTATAGACTGACTTGTATTAATGTTTACTGGATAATGCCCACCGGAAAGATGGGCAACATAATTTTGGGAATCTATAATTGCCTTCACAGGGGCATTGTACTTCAGACTGATACCTGGCTGCCTACATTCTATAGCTTGAGAGCAGAGCTTCCTCGTATCACTCTCCCATTCGATCGTTTGGTTAAATAAAGTCACATCTTCAACATTAGTACACTGTATTGTGAGTCTTTGTATTAGCATTAGTAGCTATACATAGCCTCAAGAGGAAGCCTCCATCTACACTCCTCCACTGTGGATTCAATATCCAGTTCTACCATGACAGGCAGGCTTTCAATGGTGTCTAGAGCTTCCTTGGTGACAGTATTCTCCCTCGAGTACAAAACAAGGTAATGTTCCACCCATCACTCCAACTGTTCATTGTAGTCTCCCCCACCTTTATTTTATTGGAGCTGTTTTCGTTACTGATGGACCTGTTGCTTTTTGATCCCTTCATACATGTCCCCAGTATTCCATATGTTGAAAGACACTTGGATATCCTTGTAAAGTTGAAACCAATAGTCATTAACACACTGTCCAGCAGTCTTTTGAACTTCACTTCAAATACTAATTGTGGGCTGCCTGGCTTTGAGATGGATGATCACTGACCAGTGGGACAGAGGTTGAGAAAGTGGTCCCTCCCACCATAGCTCATAGTACCCATTGTCTACACCAATTGAGTTGGGTTTATCATTCATAACTACTGTCTCCCGTGTTATATGAACGCTCTGCTATAAAACTGGGGTGTCCTCTCCAGGCTGCAAACCTGGGCAAAATGTATGGAGACCCTGAGCTGATCAAGCTGTGGTGAGGAGGGAAGTTTGATACATCCTATGATTGACTAAAGGGGGGTCAAAAATCATTAATGTCTTACTTTATGACTGGCTGTTTCCCTGTAGGACTCTGTGAAATCTACGCCCCTGCGTGTTATTATTATGGGCGGCACAGTGGCTAGCACTGTTGTCTCACAGTGCCAGGACTTGGGTTACTGTCTGTGAGGATCTGCACATTTTCCCCATGTCTGCATGGGTTTCCTCTGGGTACTCCGGTTTTCTCCCGCTGTCCAAAAAAGACATGCAGCTTAGGTGCATTGGCCGTGCTAAATTCTCCCCCAGTCTACCCGAACAGGCACCGGAGTGTGGCGACTAGGGATTTTCGCAGTAACTTAATTGAAGTGTTAACGTTAGCCTACGTGTGACATTAATAAATAAAATAATATTATATGTTCCCTAACAAATGTATTTAATTTTTATCTAATATTTTTTAAATGCCAAGATAACAGCATGAATTGGCACCATGTGATGGGTTCCAAATTAGAGACAGTGAAGTGATGGAGTTTAAAGAAAAAAGTTCAACTTAAGTCCAAGATGTGCGGGTTACGTGGATTGGCCATGCTAAATTGACCCTAATGTCAGAAGGATTAGCAGAGTAAATAAGGGTTACAGGAATAGGGCCTGGGTGGGATTGTGGTCGGTACAGACTCGATGGGCCGAATGGCCTCCTTCTGCACTGTAGGGATTCTATGATTAATTTCAATTGTATTTCTGTCCTACTGTTTAAAGAGCAGTCTAGCTGTAGAAAAACTTGCAACTTTGCCAGTCTTGCTCTGATTGAAAGATTATGCATGTTGGCAAATCTCTGGCAAGAATAAGAGAATATTGGGAGAATATTATCTTGCATGTAGTTTTTATGTGTCACTAACATAAAATTTAATGGTCACGTTAGGCAAGAAAAGGACTGAGGTCCTCATTGTGATCCTCATTAGATCTGAAAAAGCTGATGGCAAACAGTTCTTTCCACTGTTGGCTGCACTAAACATTATAAGCAGCATAATTAGTTCCAGCAACTGTATAAACTGGCTTTTATGCAGGCTCTGAAAACTTTATCCAGATTTAATGGAGAATGGGGTTGGATACAAAATTAAATTGGAGAGTGATAGTATGAGGAGTATGGTACAGCTTTACTTTGATGAAGTCAGTGGAGCAAAGTAACACTGTTTTTGAGACATTCTAACGGTTTGATGGCAATCTTACAGATAAATATTGCAATTCAGCCAGCTAAAGTTGTACTTTACAGATGTGATTGCTACTAGATAATTTAATGAAATTCAATATGATATAAATGTCAAGACTTGCAAGCAGTCTGGCTGACATTCTTCGAGGACATTTTAACTGATTTTAATTGATACTTGTCTGGCTTAGTGATAAATAATTGAAATCAACCAAGAAGTTTCTCCGTGATGATATTTTTCACGTTTGAACAGTTTTATGAACAAAGCCGGGAGTAAGGGAGGGGCGGCATGTTTCACAGGTGGGCTGACCCCACTCCTTGCAGTGGCTTATCCTTTATTGGCCCTCCCCTTGAGCCAGCTCTCACCTGTGGCATGAAGTAGTTGTTAGCATGTGACAGTGGCCACACCTTGGTACAGCATTTCAGCAGGCGGACCAACTCAAATAAGCATAGCTGTCTGGTCTCCTACTCTTTGATTTGCCTATCTTGGCTTGTGAAGACTGATTCCGGCAGACTGAGTGGATGAAACCAATCTAGGATCCAACAGTCTTGAACATGGGCCAGCATTGAGTTGTGAAAGCAAATCAGAAGAAATAGAAGCAGGACCATAAGACCAGGAGAACTATTCAACCTGCTCTGCCATTCAGTACTATCATAGCTGATCTTGGGTTTCAACTCCATTATTCCACCCGCTCCCCATATCCCTCTATTCCCTAAGACACCAAAAATCTGCCCAGCTCAACCTTGAATGTATTCAATGATGGAGCATCCAAAACCCTCTGGGGTAGAGAATTTCAAAGCTTCACAATCCTTTCAGCGAAGTAATTTCTCCTAATCTCAGTCCTAACTAATAAGCCCCCGTGTTTTAGATTACTGTTCATACATATAGAGCTCAACAAGACAGACAAGACACCCCAGTCACCCACAGCATTTGGATTTATCTCCAGCCGTCCAGACTCATCTTGCCATTGGACCACAGTAGGTGAGGACAAGATAGGCTCACTGTGTACCGTTCTGCCTCAATAATTCATTCACGTCCAATTTATGATCTGAGGTAATGTGACTTGATCAAATTGGTCACTCTAAGAAGGAACACAGCCTTTGGTCATAATTCATTTCAGTTTGCGGCTGCCAAAATAACTGGAACAGGATACAACTATAGCTGAAGCTCACTAATTTTATTACCGTGGAGGCTTTTTGCCAAAGGGTTAAAGCTTTGTTGACTGAAGCTTGTACTGCTAAACTGTCAATTCTCTTTCACTGCTAATTTGTATTTTATTGTTTTTATGAATTGCAATGTGTAACTTCGGTTGCTGCGACATTAGCCTCTTGGCCAAGTCATGATTGTAAATGAGAATTGGGTCTCAATTCACTCACCTAGTTAAATAAATAAAATATTTTCATCACTGTCACCCATTTTCTATCAGTCGCATGTCCTCTGATGATGACGAGTGATGTAGCAGCAGGTATGGATTCACAGAGCTGTAGTGTGAAATCTGCACACAGCCAGCTCATGTCAAATGGTTGTTTATCATTGGAAGGAATCAAAAATGGAACTCGGCAGCTCTCTAAACGACTGAGCAGTCCTTTTCTGGACCACACTGTTCACCTTCCTAGCATGGGGTGGGGGGGGGGGGGGGGGGGGGGGCTAGAATTAGTGCCCGAAACATTGTCTGCTTCATCTGTCTGACTGGTCTTAAAAATACAAACGTGACAGCCAGTCACCATTGGCACATGGAATGTGTGCATCCTTATGGACAATCCCACAGCCAACAGAGTGAAAGAAGTACTGCTCTTGTCTGCAGAGAGTTGGTTAGGTACAAGAGATTCTATGATCCTCTGAAATATATCTACTGGCCACAGTCTATTGGTTCATCACCAATCCTTGGTGCTCACAGGAGAAGACGAATTCTAGAAAGTGGGAAGAGCATTTTAACCACAACCTCAATTGACCTTCATCCATCAATGAAGAAGCAATAGTTGCCATCAATAGCTCTCTTGATGACACACTCACATTGTTAGAAACAACGAACGCAATCAAACTGCAATCTTATGGCAAAGCTCCAGAAGCTGCTGCTACACCAGCTGAGGTCTACAAATCTGGAGCTCAAGAAGCTCACTGAGCTCTTTCAGTCTATGTGGGAGCAAGGAACCATCCGTCCAAAAGATGCCTCCATTGTCCAGTTATACACACAGAAAGAACTAGCCAAACTTGCAACAATCAGAGAAATCTCACTCTTCTCTATCATCGGCAAAATCTTCACTAGAATCCTTCTGCACCATTGGTGCAACATCTCAACCAGGATTTGCTACCAGAGAGTCAGTGCAATTTTAGAAAAGGTTGAGGAATCACTGATACAGTGGTCACTGTATGCAGCTCCAGGAGGAATGCAGAACATGCATGTGAAAACACTATGGAATTTCTAATTGATCTCCCTGTGGGACTTGTTGAATACGAGTTCCCTTGGTAACAGACAATGGTCTACCCAGGTGGAACTCATCACCTGAGCCCTTTATAAGGCAGGTACGGGGAAGGGTCTGCCGAACCATTGTTCTGGCGGGAACTTGTTTATGTATGCCACTGAGTAGTGGCTTTATTTTGTGTTTAACAGTGAATACCGTTCCTTTTTAGTCAGGCCCCCTGAGCTACAATGCACCTCTATACCACGTTTGTGGACCTGACCAAAGCCTTTGACACAATCAGCCCTGACGGCCTTTGGAAGGAAATGGACAGATTTGGCTACCCGAAGAAATATATCACAATGGTTTGACAGTTCTATGATGGCATATTCACTGATGTCCTGGATGATGGTGAGTCTTCTGACCCATTCCCAGTCACAGATGAAGTTAAACAGGGATGTGTGCTGCCGCTAACCCTCTTCATGTTTCTCTCCATATGTTCTCTCATGCCTTCCATGCTGGTGATGCTGGCATTGAGATCAGGTTTTGCATGGAGATGAAGCTGCTCAATCGGAGATAACTTTGGGCAAAGACCAAGGTCTCCAAGGAAATACTTCATGTTTTCCTGTTTGCTGGCTCACTAGCAACCGGTTCAGAGTTGGTCATGCAATGTAGCATGGACTTGACACATGCATTGGAGAACAGCTTTGGCCATACAATAACTACAAAGAAAACGGAAGTAATGTACCAGCCTGCTCCGGTAAAGTCATATCTGGAGCCCAAAGTTTCAGTCCATAACCAGAACCTGGCATGGTAGTGCATACATTCATTTATCTTGGTAGCATACTCTCTCAAACTGGCTATATTGACGATGAGACACATGCAAGAATTGCCAAAGCGAGTATAGCCTTCGGCAGATCTTGAACATCAGTCTGAGAATAAAGAGGAGTATGTCTGTCTAACAAACTGAAAGTCTATAGAGCAATAGTCCTACAGCTGTGCACATGCGAGACTTGGACTTTGTATCAGCATCATGTTAAGAAGTTCAATCATTTTTACTTGAGTTGCCTTCAGAAGCTTCTGAAGATCAGATGACAGGACCAAATACCAGATACTCTGGTACTCACCTGAGTTGACATGCCCAGCATCCACACTATATTGAGACAGTCACAACTGAATTGGCTAGTCATATAGCCAGAATGCCTAACACTCGCTTATTAGAGTGAATCTTCTATCGAGAGCTTCAGTCTCAAGTGTGCTCTCATGGCTGTTAAAGCAAGCGATACTCGGACACTTCGAAGGCTTCACTTAGGAGTTTTGATCATGACTTCAAACCCTGGGAGAGCTCACCAAGGATCGCTGCACTTAGCGAATTGAGATAAACTGCTCAGCCTCCTTCAAAAGCAAATGCATCACAAAGGCAGAGAGCAAACGTAAGGAAAGGAAATACAAAGCTAACAACTCATCCAAAACTCAGTTGTCTGCTACCTTAAAGTTTACTTATTAGCGTCACAAGTAGGCGTACATTAACAGCGCAATGAAGTTACTGTGAAAATCCCCTAGTCGCCACATTCCAATGCCTGTTAGGGTACACCGAGGGAGAATTTAGCATGACAAATTCACCTAACCAGCATGTCTTTCGGACTGAGGGAAAACTGGAGCACCTGGGGAAACCCACGCAGACACGGGGAGAATGTACAGACTCTGCACAGAAAGTGACCCAAGTCACGTCCTAGACCTTGTCCTATTTGCAACAGAAACTTCCAGGCACAGATTGGCCATAGCAGTCACCTACACACCACCGAAAGCCTACCAAACACCCCTAATGATGAATATAGTCTGCTTCCTCTTGAAGGATGAACAAAGCCATTTGCAACTTGTGCACATTTTCTACTTGTAACATCCTAACCTCTATTCCTCAGACCAAATGCAGGATACTACTTTCTGGTTTGAAGTTTAAAAGAATGTGTTGCAACTTGGAAACTTTTGTATGGTCTATGAGGTCATTTTGGTTTTGTTTAAGTGGAGCATATGTTCATCTTGTGTTCCATAAAGAGAGAAGGCAGCTGTTTTTTCTTTAATTTCATAATTCAAACATGCAATAGGTTTTGCTGCTGTGGTATCTATTTATAAACTTGTTCTTAGTAAGCAAGACCTTTATCCTTCCATTACCAATGCAATCAAAACTCAAGTTTCTTCTCTGTTGAGATTCCAAACCCCATTGCCCCTTCTTAGTACTTCCAGACCACAGCCTATGCATTTCTTTACAGTCAAATTCCTTTTTAAAGGATTTTTTTCCCTCTAAAAGAAATGTTCACTTAAGAACTAAAACTGGTTTGGGGTGAGTTTGCTTCTGCAAAATAAAACCCTCCACACTTTGCAGTGCCTGGAAATGTCAATTAGTAAGAAATTATCAAAATTAGACTGGGACTGTAATTATTAATGGTAGATTCAGGTTGAATCTGTCATCCTAGATTTAGGTGCAACTGGAAGGAGAGGTTGGTTCTGTACCAACTGAAATGTGAATGGGTGGGTCCTTGAAACTTGAACAATTTTCTGTAGTACCCATGCCACCAAACTTGTTCACCAAAAGAACAAGAGAACCACCTGAACATTTCAACTGATGATAGATTTAAGATTGAATTCCAACAGAAGCAGCTGGTTAAGCTTTGGATTCAAATACGAACAGTTCCCAAATGATCAGCCAGAACTGCCAAAGTATTGATACTGTTTGCTATAGCTTACCTGTGTAAGTGGGCTTTCATCATTTACAAGAACAAAACAAAATATCATCAGTGTCTTTAGAAAAGAACTTGTGACTCAAACTATCACCCAACACTCCGACATTATATCCCTATGCTTGAACAAACAACCTCATCCATCACATTATTGGTAATTAGTATTATCAAGCCATAGCTTAAGTTGTATATTTGTATTATAATTTGTGCATTTGTACAATGCTTGGGCATTAAACAGGTTTTAAAATATCGAACCAGTGTGCTGGTAGGCAATGTTCTCTCTGAGCTGCGTGAGTGCGCAGTTAAGGAGCACCAGGAAATGTGCTGCACAGGGAACAAACAGCGGTCCCTTTAAACTGCACACACGAGCAGCCACATATCAATCTTGATGGAACCATGCAGTGCAACAAAACATCTACACACAGCAAACAGAAGTTAGAGGAAGGATTGCTGGTAGAGTTAGCCAGGGGATCTGAAAAGGAGTGTGCAATAAGTAAGGTTTGCTAACCTTGGCAGTCGGAGATATCAAATCCTGAATATCGGGTGTTTGAGTGCTTCTGGTTTTGTATGCTTCATATAAAATCCCTGGTATTTAACTTTGGAATTGTTTTCAAAATGACATCATCTTGAGCACATTAGATTTTTAGACATCAGTCATATTTTCCAGCTTTTCCCATCCTTTCCCTTGGTTCCTGCTAGGACCAGACTGCTTCATAGTTCTGTTTCTATTTAATTATATGACTCTCAGTTTGTGAATGCAAAAGAAAAGCTGTTGACTCTGGATTAAAACTGAATTACTCAGATGAGAAAAGGCAAAAAGCAAAACCACGAGAGCAGTGAATAACCAAATGAAATGAAAGGAGCTCCAAGTGGATTGTTCACAATGGATAATCAAAAAGATTTATGTTTTCTTCAGTGGTTTGGCCAAGCTTTAAAAGTTTTCTAGTTCCTTCTCCGGGGACCAGATGTCCGTTTCAATTATAATCGCTTGTCCTAATTAGGTTGGAATCATCAATTCTAAAATATTGTCTTAATTACATTTTGTTTCTTCAAAAAAGCACCACAGATGTCTTGAATCTAATCTAGAATTCCCATTCCAAGTCTGGAGATTAACATTGTATGTTTGTAATTTCTGTTCACAGACCACTGCTATACCATTCATTCCAAATGAAACTAAGCAGAAATATAAATCCAGAGCAATGTTTGAACCATTGCTTACATTATCTGCCTAATTAAACATCTTGTGTAAAGCATTGTTTCATACTGTCCTGAAGTTGTGAGGTCGCCTTCTGTTGACACAGCCTCTCATTCTG
This sequence comes from Mustelus asterias, assembly GCF_964213995.1. Taxonomy (NCBI): domain Eukaryota; kingdom Metazoa; phylum Chordata; class Chondrichthyes; order Carcharhiniformes; family Triakidae; genus Mustelus; species Mustelus asterias. Next base: position 26,892,762 of record NC_135812.1, read on the forward strand.
CAAGCAAGCATGCAGAATCTGACACACAACCTCAAGTGTGCACATGGCTCCCAATTTGGTTTGGGATTTTGGAGTATTTTTTGAAGCCACATCTTCATACATGCCTGAATCACATAATCGTGCACAGATGAGATCCTAAATGATTGTCAACTTTTTCTGTGTTTTGCATAGCAGTGACTAAACTGGGGGACCAACATTTTTGTGATAATAGTTTGCTGCCTGTATTGTTGATTTTTTTTTTCTTCAACTAACATTCCAAAGGGTCAACAACCAGAAATATTGGGTGCAATCTTACCCACCCGCTGCACCGGTTGATTGGCGTGGCGAGCCAGGAAGTGGCCAAAAAGCCGGTTCGTGATTCCTGCCCTGTTTTGCTGGTGGGGTGGTTACACTGCCACCGATGATTTGTGGGGGGGGGGGGGTGAGCGTGATGTCCATGTGGATGGGGTGGTGGCAGAAGGTCTCCCAGTGCGCTGGGAGATCGCGGCATCTGCGCAGTGGCACCCGAGCGCTCTGCAGTCAGCTTCCCCGGCCTGCATAGGCTCTGCCCCTCTTCCGGCATCAATCTCCCAACAGCCACAAAAATTGACAGAGTGTGGGAAGATTACAGTGTTAAACGCGACCATAACCGGAGTGAATTACTCCGGTTTCCAAACTTTTTTGACACTTAGAATTTTTTTGGGTAAGATTGCGCCAATTATTTCTATTCTTCACTTCACATGTGCGACCAGGCATACTGAAGATTTCCAACATTTTATGTTTTTATTTCTGGGGTTTTTCATTGCTCAAGTGTATTTATTTTCTCTCTGCCCACATAATGAGGATTGTGGGGCAGGATATTCAGGGACAGAGTCATTTACGGCACAGCAGAAAGACATTTGGCCCATGCCAACTCCCCACAGGGCAATCCAGTAGTTGTGCTCACATACCCCTTCAAACCATTCTGTTCTAGTTTGAACATTGTTTGCTGGTGAGGGAACAAATTTGCTCTTTAAGGATAGCATTTGTTGTCCTGAGTGCAGCTGGTTGACCTAGTTTTGCACCTGGCGACCAGCCAGTTTGTAGGCTTGACTCCTTGCACACAATCTTTATTTGTTAAGAGCCTTTCTAAATAAAAAGACAGAGCCTATAATCTCAAAATTCAACACAACCCATGCTGCAGGTTTGTATAATCCCTGGTTTGTCAGAATTGCAGAATTGACTCTCCAGTGTTATGGTTTGTTAATTAGCTGAAATGAGCAATGTAACCATACTGAATCATTGAGAAATAGATCCCACAGGTTCTCAAAGAAATGTAACCTCTATTTAAAGTCTACAATTTCATTGAATTACATTGAATTATTTTTTTTCAAAGTGGCTCCTGCTGATATTTTTATTTCTGGTCCAAGTGAACACACAATCCTAATTGGCTTGCAAAATATTTAATAATTCACTCATTATTACTTAAAATAATTACTTAAGTTACCAGAACTTTGTAAGTGTCTTGAACAATGTTTCTTCCAGAACCAATGCTCATGGCAGCATGTGAAACATGTGTTTGCTGGACTTCAGTTTCACTGTTTCTTGTCTGCATTTAATTATTTGCTTTTGTTCTTTGGTGCTTCTATTTTTTTCTCTATATTTTGCAGATTTAATAAAAAATCAATCTATGCTTACTCGTGTGACCTCACCTTAGCTGTGGTCTGCCACTCCCTCAAAGGAATTGGCATGCTGTTCAGTCAAAGCGCTCATTCTGTATATTTTGACAAACACGATATAGCTGCTGTAAGGGTTGGAGCAATAGAATTTTTAGGATTTCACAATTAAGTTGGATCACTGGGGTATCTTTATGTTTTGGATGTTGCATATTCATACAACGAATGGCCCAATCATTGTGCATTAGAAGCTATATTGTTCTGTGCCACAATATGTTCATTAAAACCAAACTACTGGTGATGCTGGCAATCCAAAATTAAAACAGAAAATGCTGAAAATACTCAAGAGGTCAGTTTTAGCATTTGTGGAGAGAAAGAGTTAATGTTTCAGGTCAATGACCTTTCATCAGAGCATAGAAAATAGGTGCAGGAGTAGGCCTTTCGAGCCTGCTCCGCTATTCATTATGATCACGGCGGATCATCCAACTCAATAACTTGATCCCGCCTCTCCCCCCCACCCCCATATCCTTTGATCCCCTTTGCCCCAAGAACTGTATCTAACTCCTTCTTGAAGACATACAATGTTTTAGCCTCTTTGTGATAGTGAGTTCCACAAACTTACCACTCTCTGGGTGAAGAAATGTCTCCTCATGTCACTCCTAAAGGTTTTACCCCTCATCCTTAGACAATGACCTCTCGTTCTGGACACTCTCACCATCGGGAACATTCTCCCTGTATCAACCCTATCCTGTTAGAATTGTATAGGTTTCTATGAAATGACCCCTCATTGTTCTGAACTCCAGCAAATATAATCCTAACCAACTCAATCTCTTCTCAGTCTGGTATTAGACTTTTAATTCCAGTTTCATTTTTGCTGAATTCAAATTTCACTATCTGCCACAGTGGGATTCAAACCTGGGTCCCCAGAGCATGACCCTGTGTGATGAAAGTGCAGATGATATATGTATATATTGTGAGTATTTTTATGTTTCAGGAGAATATTTTAAAGTTCAGCTTTTTTCATCAGGTAGTCAGTATGTCTCGAAGGTATACAGCTCAGATGCTGTGAAGCAGGATAATTACTCATTTCAACCTTGTAAGTGGTTATGTTAAGTAGAGTTAATCAATTTTTACTCAGTTAAGTTCTCTGGGATTTCAGATTAGAGTGATTGACAGGGTCATGTGATGTTGTCGTTTCTGTAGCAGAGAGAGACACAGGCTTTTGCAGAAAGAAGTTGGAATTTGGCTGTTCTAGTTGAAGTTACGAGAATTTTGCAGGTTTCTGAAAGCTCTATATATCTCTGAAAACTCCAAGGCTGTTTACACTCATTATAACAAGAATACTTGCAATTGCTAACTATATTTAAAGTGGGTTTTAAGTTTTGTAATAAGAATGTTGTTTATTTGGAATTGATAAGTGGTAAATTAGAAATTAGAGTTGTTTTTCACGTTTAAAGATTGGCCAACTGTTAAGAGTTAATTTTGTTAGAGTTATGCTTAAACAAACTGTGTTATGAATAAAGCTTGTTTTGATTATTTTTTTTAAATCCCTAATTTGTCAGTGGAATTACTCCTGGAGTGTAACATCCTTTCCTCACGTTTATGCCAAAATCAAAAAATTGTTGGGGTCTAGTCTGACTTCATAACAAACCTTGGAGTTCTGGTCTGGGACCTTAACACCTGGATCTCTGGATTACAAGTCCAGCAATAATACCACCATTCTCCTGCCTCCCTATATGTTACAATATTTTAATAGGTTTCATAAACTGCATAATATAGTGACGTTTCTTGTTTGTCCTCAAGACAAAGATGATTATGGGGTTCATCATCTGGGGTGTTTGGTAGGTTCCAGTGGGGTACGTAGGTTTCTGCTAAGGCCAATTTTCAGCCGTAGTTATCGGCTGCAAATAAGACAGGATACCTCAGGTGATTGAATTTTGCATAATTTGCTGGCTCGGGATTTCATCTTCTTACATTTTCTTTCTGCCTCTGAGATGTGCTTGCTTTCGGAAGGAAGCTACACTTTCTTTTAGCTTTGCTAGGTACAGCAATCCTGAGCAAGCTTCTCTAAAGGCATTCAATAGCATTATCATCGCTGAATTCCCCACTATCAACATCCTGGGGATTACCATTGAGCAGAATCTGAACTGGACTAGCCATATAAATACTGTGCCTACAAGGACAGATCAAAGGCTAGGAATTCTGTGGCTTGTAACTCACTACCTCATTCCCGAAAGCCATCTGCAAGGCACACACTCCTCTTGCCTGGATGGAACACACTCCTCTTGCCTGGATGAGTGCAGCTCCAACAACATTCAAGAAGCACAACACCATCTTGCTTGATTGACAGCCCTTCCACAAACATTCACTCCCTTCACCACCGAAGCACAGTGCAGCAGTGTGTGCCATCTACAAGATGCGCTGCAGGAACTCGCCAAGGCTTCTTACACAGCACCTTCCAAACCCATGACCACTAGCATCTTGAAGAAAAAGGGCAGCGGACACATGGAAAATCCGCCGCCTGAAACTTCCCCTCCAAGCCATGCACCATCCTCACTTGGGAATATATCACCATTCCTTCACTGTCTCTGGATTAAAATATTGGAACTCCCTCCCTAACGGCACTCTGGGTATGCCTGCACCACATGGACTGTAGTGGTTCAAGAAGGCAGCTCACCATCACCTCCTCAAGGACAAGTAGGGATGGACAATAAATGTTGGTCTAGCCAGCGATGCCCACATCCCGTAAATGAATTTTTAAAAAAGACTCAAGTTAATATCTAAATCCTAAGTAAAGCCTTCCAAGTATCCTTGTAGCCCTTCCTTTGACCTCCATGAGTGCACATCCCAGAATCAAGCTCTCCATAGAAGATTTGCTTTGGAAAAGTATCAGACATTCTGGCTACATGACCACCCTATTTTCTGGGTGGAAAGGCAGGCAAATAGGGTGGTGAAAAAGGCATATGGCACACTCGCCTTTATCAATCGGGGTATAGATTACAAAAGCAGAGAGGTCATGATGGAGTTGTATAGAACTTTGGTGAGGCCAATTCTGGTCGCCACATTATAGGAAGGACGTGAACGCACTGGAGGGGGTGCACAGGAAATTCACCAGGATGCTGCCTAGGATGGAATTTAAGTTATGAACAGAGGTTGGATAGGCTTGGGTTGTTTTCGTTGGAGCAGTGAAGACTGAGGGGCGAGCTGATTGAGGTATTCAAAATTCTGAGGGACATGGACAGGGTGGATAGGGAGCAGCTGTTATCCTTAGTTGAAGTGTCAGTTACGAGGGGACACAAGTTAAAAGTGAGGGGTGGGATGTTTAGGGGGGATTTGATGAAAACCTTTCTTACTCAGAGGGTGGTGACAGTCTGGAATACACTGCCTGGGAGGTTGGTGGAGGCGAGATGCCTCACATCCTTTAAAAATACCTGGATGAGCACTTGGCATGCCATAACATTCAAGGCTATAGGCCAAGTGCTGGCAAGTGAGATTAGGTAGGCATGTCAGGGCATTTCATGCGTCGGTGTAGACTTGATGGGCCGAAGGGCCTCTTCTGAACTGTAGTAATCTGTGATTCTGTGACTAGTCCAACTCAATGGTAACTGTCTCAACGTGCCAGCTCGGGTGAACACCTCAGTGGTATTTTGTCCTGCCATCTGATCTTCAGATGCTTCTGAAAGCAGCTCAAGTGGAAGTGGTTGAACTTCTTGGTATACAGTCCAAGTCCTGCCTGCATAGAGCACAGTGCACAGGACTGTAACTCTGTAGAGTTTCAGCTTGGTAGTTAAACTCTGTTCCCAGACTGATGTTTGAAGTCTGCCGAAGGCAATAGTTGCTATGGAAATTCATACATGTCTTGTCAATATGTCTATTTCAAGAGGGTATGCTGCTGAGATAAGTGAACTTATCCACTGCTAACAGATTCTGTTCATGGACTGACAACTTTTACATGAGGTAAAGCTTTCCTGGAGCAGCTGATTATATGCTAACCAATAAGGCCAAAGTTATCACGTGAATTGGAGAGCAAATCCACGCTACGTTACATGCCCTGCTATGAACTGAAACTTGGTGTGCAGTCATTGGTAAACAAGAAATTACGAAATATGTCATTGGAAACCTTGATCTCTGCCCAGACTCATCTCAGATTGACAACAAAAACAGAAAAATGATGGAAAATCTCAGCAGGTCTGACAGCATCTGTGGAGAGAGAATAGAGCCAACGTTTCAAGTCTCGATGACCCCTCGTTCATCTCAGATTGAACAGTTTTCTGTCCATGTGATATCTGATTTTAATGCCAGGATCAGCATTATGGAAGGCACCAGAGAGCATGACTGAGAAAAACAATGCTGAAGAAGATTGGATATAATGCATCACTGTTTAACTCCAGTTGTGACTGGTAATGGGTCAGAAAACTTACCACCATCCGGGACACACACAAGCATGCCATCTTGGAATTGTTGAACCATCTCAGGAAAGCCAAAATTCTCCATCACCATCCAAAGGCCCTCATGACTGATTGTGTTAAAAGCCTTGGTCAGGCCAACAAACATTGTGTGGGGACCCACCTCCTGTCCTTTGCTTTTCTGCTGAAGCTGTCTAACTGCATACAGCATATCAGTGATTCCTCCAAATCACGCACAAGACATGTTCATCATCTGATGGCCTGTGAGGTGAAGCAGGCATTGCTTAGGGGATTTTTTTTGGACCCCTTCTTCATACTAGAGAGGTGAGCAGTGTGGTCCTGAAAAGGGCTACTCAGTCACTTGGGGTTGCTGAGATCCACTTCTGCTTCTACTTAATGAAAAATGATCCCATGGCTTGAGCTGGTTGCGTGCAGGTTCGCAGTTACAGCTCCCAGTGAATCCACACCTCTGCTATGAGCATAGCCACTGTCACAGGACGTGTGGTAGTTAAATGATAGATGACAAATGAAAGAAAGATGATGAACGTGCACGTGAAAGGCAGATTTGTATGTGTATTGCAGTCTGTCTTGTACTGACCTATCTTGGTCCAGTAGCAAGACAAATCTAGATTGCTGAAGATGGACCTGGATGTAGTGGGTGATTGGGATGTCTTCTGTGAGTTGTCGAGCTTTATTTATTCCACAACACAATGCTGAACCACCTTCAAGGCTATACGGCTTTTGATTGGTCTCATAGACCCAGTCTTTGTACCCCAGAATAGACAAATCCATGAGTCACCAAAGGGAGGAGACCAGACAGCTACCCTCTCCTGGTTTGGCCCACCCATCAAAGCAGTTTACCAGAGTGTGACCACTGTTGCATGCTTAACAATTACTTGGAGCTACAGGTGACTGTTGGGTGACGGTGGAACATAGGAATTAGGAGCAGAAGTAGGCAAATTCAGCCCTTCGAGTCTGCTCCACCATTCAGTCAGATCCTGGCTGATCTCTCCCTGGTCTCAAATTCACCTCCCCACCTGTTCGCCATATCCCTTTATCCCCTTTTTTGTTGGAAATATATCTACCTCCTTCTTGAAACCATTCAACGATTCAGACTCCACCGCGTTATGGGGCAGCGAGTTCCACAAATTCACCACCCTCTGCGAGAAATAGTTCCTCCTCATCTCAGTTTTAAATCTACTGTCTCTCAACCTATACCTTGTTCTAGATTGCCCCATAAGAGGAAACATTTGCTCGACATTTACTTTATCAATCCCTTTTAAAATTTTATATACCTCAATCAGATCCCCTCTCATCCTTCTCAACTCGAGCGAGTATAAACCCAAACTGTTTAATCTCTCCTCATATGTCAATCCTTTCATCCCTGGAATCAATCTGGTGAACCTCCTCTGAACTGCCTCCAGTGCCACCACATCCTTCCTCAAATAAAGAGACCAAAACTGGACACATATTCCAGATGTGATCTCACCAACACCCCATACAGTTGCAGCAACACTTCTCTACTTTTATACTCGAGTCCCTTTGCAATAAATGCCAAAATCCCATTTGCCTTTTTTATTACACGCTGCACCTGCATACCGACTTTCTGCGATTCATGAATATAGACACCCAGATCCCTCTGCCCAGACACATTTTGAAACAGCTTTCCATTTAGGTAATAATTTGCCTATTTATTTATCCACACATCCACATTAAACTCCAGCTGCCAAATTTTGGCCCATTCTCCTAGTCTATCTATATCCATCTGTAAAATCTTTATATCTTCTTCACTGCCAGTTTCCCACCTATTTTAGTATCATCTGCAAAGTTTGCTATGTTACACTCTGTTCCTGCTTACAGATCATTTACATAGATTGTGAACAGTTGAGGTCCGAGGACTGACTCCTGTGGCACCCTGTTAGTTACATTTCGCCAGCCAGAGAAGGACCCATTTATCCCGACTTTCTGCTTTCTGTCAGTCAGCCAATCCTCAATCTAATCTAGTACTCTGCCCCAAATCCCCTGCGATCTCACCTTCTGGATCAGTCTTTTATGCAGCACTTTGTCAAACGCCATTCTGGAAGTCTAGATATACCACATCCACAGGTTCCCCACTATCCACCTTGCTGGTTATGTCATCAAAGAACTCAAGTAAGTTTGTCAAGCATGACTTACCCTTCATATATCCTGTATTGAGGATCAATACAGAATGAACCACTCCAAAGGGAGCAGCCAGCCACTTATGAGAGGTGCTACCGCTACCTCTCCCTTACACCCCACTGATTTAAAGTGTTGAAATAAGTCAAGTTCTATTGCTGTTATAGGAGTGTTAGCAATAGTTTGGAGTTAAGATATGACGTGCATATTTTCATGCAAAAGATTTGTTCGGTTCATTTTGTTTATTAACCCTCTTTGAATGAACAGAATACAAAAGGTGATATGGTAGATGTTTGTGATTGAAGGTAAGGTAACAGGAAGTGTCTAACAGTTGCTGGGAAATGAAGAGGCTTTCTGCATGCGGGTGAAGGTAAGGTGGAAGGGTCTGGTGAAATCAGGGGAGGGATTGAAAGGGGAATTAGGATGCCTAATCTAGGATGGGTAGTTAGGGTATCTAGTGAGTCACAGTGTTAAGATTTGATAGAAGTGGCAAAGGGTTGTAAGGATATGGCTGGCAGCACAGGGAAACCTGTATTATTTAAAATAAATGCTGCTGAATATTAATTTTAGATGATGCAGATTTCCTTTTGATTGTGAACTCTCCTTTCACATCCCTCTTCCCATCTGACTGTATCTCAAGACTCTTGGGTTAAAACATCAGCATTTGGATTCCTGTCAGAGCAAGATACGAAAGCAATGGATGAGGTGGAGCACAGAATATTTTAAAATGTTATTCTTTAAAATACTTTGCTCTTGTTCTCTTCACTTGATTCAACTTGAAAGGACCGTAAATCTCTTTCTCCCATTAATCCTAAAATGCTAATAACAATATTTTTGTTTTGGAAAACTGACTGCAAACTCACAAATCTTTTAACAATCAGTGTACGGTCCAAGAGAGAGAGGCAGATTAGCTTAAGGTTAGAGATTAATTATGTGGCGTATAAATAGCAATATAGTAGGAACAATAATTAGGGAATACCCATGATTGGACTTGGTTCTGCTGCATTCTGTGATTAAAATAGCCTCTGGGCACTCAATCCACAGATGAGGTATCGAGGGTGGTTGATTCCTGCATAACTACTACAACAAGAAGAGGGGGAGGGAAAAATTTTATGGGGGAAAAATAAAAACAATTCGAGTCCGTGCATCTGAATTTGAATGTGAATAGTTTTGTAAAATGCATATTTTGGAAAACTGATCTAGCCAGCAGCTATGTTTTACATAAACAAAACCAGTTGTACATTCGTGGATCTCACAGGAGTGATCTCACAGCTCATATGACACTTCTTCATTGCTGAAAAGCAAAACACTGCGGCACTGGGATCCTAAAACAAAAACAGAAAATGCTGAAAATCTTTGGCGAGAGGAACAAAGTTAATGTTTCAGAGTGATGACCTTTCATCAGAACTTGAAAATGTTAGAGATCCACCGGTTTTAAACAAGTGCAAAGGCTGGAATAGAAGTGTGGGGATAAAAGCAAAAGAGAAAGTCGGCGAAGAGGTGGAAGACAGGAAAGACTTAAGTGACAAAAAGAAGGATGCTACAAAGGGGAGGCGATGGCCTAGTGATATTATTGCCAGACTGTCAGTCCAGAAACTCAGCTAATCTTCTGGGGACCTGGGTTCGAATCCCGCCACGGCAGATGGTGGAATTTGAATTCAATAAAAAAAACCTGGAATTAAGAATCTACTGATGACCATGAAACCATTGTTGATTGTCGGAAAAATCCACCAAGTTCACTAATGTCCTTTAGGAAAATAAATCTGCCATCCTTACCTGGTCTGGCCTACATGTGACTTCAGAGTCACAGCAATGTGGTTGACTCTCAACTGCCCTCGGGCAACAAGGGATGGGCAATAAATGCTGGCCAGCCAGCGACGCCCATGTCCCATGAATGAATAAAAAAAAGTTAAAGAAGCAAACAATGTTATCCTAAAAAATGAGGGTAAAGGTTCTGATCCAAAATTGTTGAATTCTGATTCTGGAAGACTGTCAAGTGTCTAATCGAAAAACGAAGTGCTGTTCCTGAAACTTATGGTGAGCTTCATTGGAACAGTGTAGGAGGCCACAGCTGGTTCATAGAAATCATAGAAACCCTACAGTGCAGAAGGAGGCCATTCGGCCCATCGAGTCTGCACCGACCACAATCCCACCCAGGCCCTACCCCCACATATTTTACCCGCTAATCCCTCTAACCTTCACATCCCAGGACTCTAAGGGGCAATTTTTTAACCTGGCCAATCAACCTAACCCACACATCTTTGGACTGTGGGAGGAAACCGGAGCACCCGGAGGAAACCCACGCAGACACGAGGAGAATGTGCAAACTCCACACAGACAGTGACCCGAGCCGGGAATCGAACCCGGGACCCTGGAGCTGTGAAGCAGCAGTGCTAACCATTGTGCTACCGTGCCGCCCCATGGTTATAATTAATTGTTTGCATGTCATCCAGTCTTTAATCTCCAGCTGCCGGTTCAGTGTGTTTTCTCTCCCTTTGGAACAGTAACGTATGTACAGATTTGAAATGTATTGAAGGCATTCTGAATAATAGTGTTCCTTTTTAGGAATTATTGTGAGCATCTCTGAGGGTCAGTACTTTGTTTCAAGCTGTGAATTTATTTTCAGTTTCAAAGTAATAACATCGCTGTTTAGACATCTTTAAGTTCATGCCTGATTCCTTCTGAAAAGAACATATATTTGCACAGTGCCTTTCATGACTTCAGGCGCTTTATAGCCAATAAAGTACCTTTGAAGAAAGTCACTGTTATGCTGAAGGGAAACACAGCACCCAGTTTGTGCACAGCATTATCTCACAAGTGGTGACAAGTACATTACCATATAATCTGTTGTGATGTTTGTTAAATATTGGCAAGGGCTCCAGGAAGCTCATCAAACAGTGCTATGGTTTTAATATTTCAAGGTCTCATCTCAAAGATGATACCTCTGACAGTAAATACAGCCTCTCTCAGCCATCTTAAATTATGTCTTCAAGTCTCTGGAATGGGACCTGACCCCATAGCTTTCTGACTCACAAGTTCTACTACTAAACCAAAGCTGACAATCTAGACTAGGAATTTAAGAGTATGGATTGTATTGTAAAGATTGAATTTCTTGTTCCAAATATCGAGTCTGATTGGGTCTGATTTTCATTGTCAAACTGAGTTTTTCCATTGGCCCTCTTGCTGAGACTGAGAAAAATGGCTCATAAAAAGTCTCCATGTAGTTTGTAAATGTATATTTGAAAGAAGGAAACTTTACCCAGTCTGACCCATGTGTGACTCCAAAGCAATGTGGTTAATTAATTTCCTCAATAAAAGTCTGTCGAGGAGTCAGACATGACTCTCCCTTAAGAAATTTGTGGTGAGACTCCTTGACTATCCATACCTTTCTGAATAACAATTTATACCAACTCAGAATTTTTTCCAGTAATTTGTTTAGACCAAGGAGAGGCTGACTGGCTTTTAATTACTCAGGCTAATGAGGGGGAAAATACAATGTGAAAGTAAAATAGCAAGAAAAGTAAAAACAGATTGTAAGTGCTTCTAAAGATATGTATAAAGAAAGAAGGTTGTGAAAATAAACATGTTTTCCTTCGAAGCTGACACAGGAAATTATAATTTGTAATAAGGAAAAGACAGATAGGTCAAACAAATATTTTGTGCCTGTCTTCATGGTAGAACACACAAAAAACATAACCAGAAATGGTGGGAACCCAAGGGTCAATTAAGAGTGAAGAACTTGAAGTATCTAACATTAATAAAGTAAAAATACTGGAAAAAATTATGGAACTAAAAGCAAATTAACCACTTGGGTTCCAAAAAAAAGTGGCTGCAGAAATGGTGTTTGTGATCTTCCAAAATTCCCCTGATTGAGTCAAAGGTACTTTGCTAAAATCCTTCTTTCATTCCTCCTTCTTTTAGCCATTTGGATGATTTTGTTTTTAAAAAAGCTGATTGCCTATCTCTATCAGCCACTCCCTGCCCCCTCCACATCACCCTCAAACTACAGTCGTGCCTCGGCACAATAAGCCCCTTTTTTACATTGGCTCATTAAGCTTCATTCCACGTTTTTGTCACAGATATAATGAGGCTGATACACGCACTTATTGGCGGAACTTCTGCTTTAGCATCATTTTGCACTGGAGCATGCATTTTGTCACGTGATCCAAACGGTGCCATTTTGAAGCAAGTGAGGGGGCGAGATCTTTGTCCTAATAAAAGCAAATTACGCGGATGCTGGAATCTGAAACCAAAAGAGAAAACGCTGGAAAATCTCAGCAGATCTGACAGCATCTGTAAGGAGAGAAAAGAGCTGACGTTTCGAGTTCAGATGACCCTTTGTCAAAGCTAAAAGGCATAGAAAGTGGGAGATATTTATACTGCAGGAGGAGGAAATGAAAGATGAGTCATAACCATAGAAACCAGGGGGAAAAGACTGCTAATAGCGGTCCACAGAGAGAATAAAGGGTGTGAAAGGCCAAACAGCAGAGAACTTGTAAACTGTGACAGTTGGAGATGTTGGGGGAGGGAGGGAATAGGACAGAGGTAGAATGTAGAAAAGGGGAAGTGGGGGGAGAAAAGATAAAGGAAGGGGGATGAAGTAGGGGGAAAGAGTGGGGGGGGGCAAAGAAAAATGAAGAAAGACAATAAAGAAATAAAAGGTAGAGAACAGTAAAAAATTAAATACAATAGAATGAAAACAAAGGGGGCCGAGGTGGAGTAGCGCAAATCATCTGAAGTTGTTGAATTCAATGTTGAGACCGGAAGACTATAAAGTGCCGAGCCGGAAGATGAGATGCTGTTCCTCCAGTTTGCATTGAGCTTCACTTAAACATTGCAGCGAGCCAAGGACAGACGTGGACATGGGAGCAGGATCGTGTGTTAAAATGGCAAGCAACTGGAAGGTGAGGGTCCTGATTGCACACAGACCAAAGGTGCTCAGCAAAGCGATCATCCAGTCTACGCTTGGTCTCTCCAATATAGAGGAGACCACATTGGGAGCAGGGAATGCAGTACACCAAATTGAGAGAGGTGCAAGTGAAACACTGCTTAACCTGGAATGAATGTTTTGCACCTTGGAGAGCTTTGTCCTTTCAGTTGAAATAACAGTGACTTTTCTGAAAATTCTGAATTTTCTGAAAATTCGGGGTGGCACGGTAGCACAGTGGTTAGCACTGCCGCTTCACAGCTCCAGGGACCTGGGTTCGATTCCCGGCTTGGGTCACTGTCTGTGTGGAGTTTGCACATTCTCCTCGTGTCTGCGTGGGTTTCCTCCGGGTGCTCCGGTTTCCTCCCACAGTCTAAAGATGTGCGGGTTAGGTTGATTGGCCATGCTAAAAAAAAATTGCCTCTTAGAGTCCTGAGATGCGTAGGTTAGAGGGATTAGCGGGTAAATATGTAGGGATATGGGGGTAGGGCCTGGGTCGGATTGTGGTCGGTGCAGACTCGATGGGCCGAATGGCCTCCTTCTGCACCGTAGGGTTTCTATGATTCTATGAGATATTAGGTACAGCATGCATTTATTGAACAGGAACAAGACCACATCAGTTTATTTTCTTTGGGAGTTTGACAGTTGCCTGTGGCATTTCAGAAAATAAATCCTTTTTAAAAAGATACGTTACGGTTTGCATATCCAAAAAATGTGCCACATGTAGGTTCATGTCTGCAATTTTCCAGACAGCCAGGTAAATGATCTTGGTCAGATTGCCATTGAGAAGGCCACATGCTTCACCATAGGGAATTAACCCTGTTCCAAACCACCTTATGCTTATCTCATAATCACAAGCTCATAGAGAAAATTAATAGAGACCCAGTAACTCCTACCTGATAAGCTCAATGCATTCTTTGCAAACTATGCCTGTTTAGAGCAAGAGGTCAGCGAGAGCACGCCCTCCACGCTGGAAGCCTCAGATGAACCTGTATCCAAGGTCACCAATGCAGATGTCAGAGCAGCCTTCTCGAAGATCAGCCCACGGAAAGCGACTGGCCCAGTGGGGTACCTGGACGAGCACTCGGATCATGCGCGGACCAGCTGGCAGGGGTATTTGCAGACATTTTCAACCTCTCTTTACAACAATCTGAGGTCCTTATCTGCTTCAAGAAGACGACCATCATCCCAGTACCAAAGAAAAGGCAGGCAGCGTGCCTTAATGACTATCGTCTGGTGGCTCTGACATCCATCATTATGAAGTGCTTTGAAAGGTTAGTCATGGCACAAATCAATTCCGGCCTCCCAGATTGCTTGGATCCATTAGAGTTTGCCTACCTCTACAACAGGTCCACAGCAGACGCCATCTTTCTGGCCCTGCACTCAACCCTGGAATACCTAAATAACGAAGACACCTTTGTCTGACTCCTATTTATCAACTATAGCTCAGCCGCCAACACTATTATTCCTACGAAACCCATCTCCAAACTCCGTGGCCTGGGGTTCGGCTCCTCCCTCTGCAAATGGATCCCAAACTTTCTAACAGACCGCAATTGGTAAGGATAGGCACCAACATCCCTTCCACGATCATCCTCAACACCAGTGCCCCATGAGGCTGTGTCCTCAGCCCCCTACTATATTCCTTATACACCTATGACTGTGTGGCCAAATTCCCCTCCAACTCTATTTTTAAGTTTGCTGATGACACCACCGTGGTGGGTCGGATCTCAAACAATGATGAGCCACAGTACAGGAATGAGATAGAGAATCTGGTGAACTGGTGTAACGACAATAATCTCTCCCTCAATATCAACAAGGAGATAGTCATTGACTTCAGGAAACATAGTGGAGGCCATGCCCCTGTCTACATCAATGGGGATGAAGTAGGAATGGTTGAGAGCTTCATGTTTTGAAGCTGTCCTGGTCCCCTCATGCCGACACTATAGTTAAGAAAGCCCACCAATGCCTTCTTTCTTAGAAGACTAAGGAAATTTGACATGTCAGCTACGACTCTCACCAACTTTTACAGATGTACCATAGAAAGCATTCTTTCTGGTTGTATCACTGCTTGGTATGGCTCTTGCTCTGTCCAAGACCGCAAGGAACTACAAAGTGTCGTGAACGAAGCCCAGTCCATCACTCAAACCAGCCTCCCACCCATTGACACTGTCTACACTTCACGCTGCCTCGGAAAAGCAGCCAGCATAATCAAGGACCCCATGCACCCCGGACATACTGTCTTCCATCTTCTTCCATTGGGAAGAAGATACAGAAGTCTGAGGACATGTACCAACTGACTCAAGAACAGTTTCTTCCCTGCTGCATCAGACTTTTGAATGGACCTACCTCGCATTAATTTGATCTTTCTCTACACCCTAGCTATGACTGTCACACTACATTCTGCACGCTCTCCTTTCCTTTTCTCTGAACGGTATACTTTGTATGGCGCACAAGAAACAATACTTTTCACTGCATAGCAATATGTGTGATAATAAATCAAATCAAAATAATTTTTGCCAGACCCAATGTATTATCCTTACCTGGTCTGGCCTACATTTTACTCCAGACCCACAACAATGTGATTATTTCTTAACCTTCCTCTGAAATTGCCTAGCAAGTCACCCAGTTCAAGGGCAACTATGGATGGGCAACAAATGGTGGCCTTGCCAGCAATGCCTGCATCCTGTGAAAGATTTTGTTTAAGAGTTGTGTTATACTGGCCAGCATGATCTAAGAATCACACTTATCTGATTTGAAAGTGCCAAATCTACAAATGGCATCCAGCAGTTTTATTCTATATTTTAAACAAAGACCAGCAATCTTACTATTTATTGAACAAAAGTAAGTCTGCACCATAAAATAACACTGACTGGCGAGGCAAATTACTTGCACTGAAAACTGGACCGTTAAAAAGTGACATCGACAAATATGAGTGCTTCAATGAGGATGAAGTTCTTTCATACATATGACCTGCAATCAGATTGGATCCTTTCCAGTAATTGAAAAATGTAATTTGGGATGAAGTAGTTGATTTAAATAACACCAGGAATAGAGATTTACTAGTTATACATCTCCTGACTGTAGGGCATTAGAATAGCTGTCATGTACACACTTCAGTCACTGCACTTCAAAAGTAACTTGAAATGTTTTGATGTTATAAAGCAGTATAAAATGCAAGCATTGTTCGTATGATTTTGATACCAGATCACCAGATAGATGAGGAAGATAATTTGGACTATTTTAGTAGATAAAACAATATTTGCTGATTCTTTAACGATTTCATTTTTTCCCTCTCTTTCCTAACTACAAATTCAGCCCAAGTGTTGATCACTCTGGAAGAAGAAATTGCTGATGTCAGGCCTAAATTTGCCAATTTTAAACAACCTCTTCTTCTCATATTTTAACCTAGAATAGTTTTCTGGATGTATTTCACTGTACACACTAGGTTATTTTAGAGTTTTCCTAATGACTTCCTTCCATGGATAAAGTACTCGTTTCTCCTGTTTTTCTTTATGACACAGCCTATTGATAATATAACAACATCGTTTACATCCTATTTGTTTTAATGTTTGCTGCTTCAGTGTTTTGACATGTTACGTGACAAATCTATGAACTCCCCACAATATCTTTTAACTTCACCCTTTTCTGTTTCAGCAATATTCAAAGAGTATATACAGGCGAGATTTTAACTCTTTTAAAACCCTTCCACTTGCACAGGGTTAAAATCAGACCCTATATGATGCCAGTCTTTATTCTATTGCTTGCCTGTAATGTTTATCATATTAAGAAGTCTCACAACACCAGGTTAAAGTCCAACAGGTTTATTTGGAGTCTCAGGCTCCTTCTTCAGGTGAGTGGGAGTTGTGTTCACCAACAGGGCATATATAGACACACACTCAATTTACAAGATAATGGATGGAATTCGAGTCTTTACAGGTAATCAAGTCTTAAAGGTACAGACAATGTGAGTGGAGAGAGCGTTAAGCACAGGTTAAAGAGATGTGTATTGTCTCCAGCCAGGACAATTAGTGAGATTTTGCAAGCCCAGGCAAGTCGTGGGAGTTCTCACCATCCACCAGGTACACGGTACATACTCTTGCGACTCGGCCGACGTTGTCTATCTGATACACTGCCGGAAAGGATGTCCCGAAGCATGGTACAATGGGGAGACCATGCAGACACTACAACGGATGAATGAACACCGCTCGACAATCACCAGGCAGAAGTGTTCCCTTCCAGTCGGGGAACACTTCAGCAGTCACAGGCATTCAGCCTCTGATCTTCGGGTAAGCGTTCTCCAAGGCGGCCTTTACGACACACGACAACGCAGAATCGCTGAGCAGAAAATGATAGCCAAGTTCCGCACATGAGGACGGCCTCAACCGGGATCTTGGGTTCATGTCACACTATCTGTAACCCCCATGACTTGCCTAGCTGGAGACAATACACACCTCTTTAACCTGTGCTTGGCCCTCTCTCCACTCACATTGTCTGTACCTTTAAGACTTGATTACCTGTAAAGACTCAAATTCCAACCATTATCTTGTAAATTGAGTTTGTGTCTGAATATGTCCTCTTTGTGAACACAACTCCTCACTCACCTGAAGAAGGAGCCTGAGACTCCGAAAGCTTGTGCTGCCAAATAAACCTGTTAGACTTTAATCGGGTGTTGTGAGACTTCTTACTGTGCTTACCCCAGTCCAACGCTGGCATCTCCACATCATGTTTATCATATAGCAGTGCTATATCCCCTTACAGATTTTATTAATGCACCCTTTGTAGGCAGATTATCTAACTTAATTTTAGTTTTGACTAACTCTAATATGCCCCAACAGTTCAGACAGCTGTAGTTGTAGTATTAAGATGACATAGGTCTATAAAAGATACTAAAATATTCTCTGAAGTGGCAGGAAAAACATCAACTCTGGCTGCTGCTCGTGAGTCACCGTCACCTGGTCAAAAATAGACTTGTAGATTCAGAACAAGAGCAGAACTCAGTCATGACTCCCTTTATGGTGGAATAACTTGGAATCCCAGTAGCCTTGAGGAACAAGTGATGAACATAGGAACAGGAGCAGGCCTTTCAGCTCCCTTGCGTCTGTTCAATGAGATTATGGCTGATTTACACCCTAACTTCCAAATTGCTTCCACCCTTTGTTTCTTAATTTCACTTCTGGTAAGTCGGACTGTACGTTTTTGACAATGGCCCCTTGTCTAAGGCTTACCAAAAAATTCATGAAGCAGAAAGATCAATTTTAATAGATGCATTGCATTAAAAATTATGTGTAACCTCTCGGTCAGTATGATTATTCTTCTTCAGTTATGATAGGCCCTCTTTTAATATTGCCCAGTTTGACCCTTATTTAATACAGCCCATTTTAAAGTTGTTTTGCTTTAGCATTGCTTTAGTATGGGGCCTGTAATCTCATTCAGCATTACAAAATCTATTTTATCATTGTTTCCTAATTGCCACCATTTTGGAGTGACCTCTCTCCATTTCTCAACTCAAGTTGCAGCCCCACTGCTCCCTGTCCCCTGAGTTGCAACCTTCCCCACTCCCTGACCTCCGAGTTGTGGCCTTCCCCATCAAGTCCTTGCCTTTGAGTTACAGACACTCCCTCCCTGATCACCCTCTGTTTGAACTCTAATTCCCTGACTCACCTTCCTGTCGCTTCTCTCTCTCGGACCTGTGTTACCATTTGAAGACCCAAGTCCAATTCAAAACTGGAGCTCCAGTGTTGTGCAAGTGCGAGGCCAGTTGGTGGAGAGGTGCTGAGCTGGGACTGCTACAATCCATGATTTTTTCAAATGCTCCTGCCTTGCTGTTCTTCACCCAAGCCCTCACTGGTGGGAGCATTTAAAAATTACATGAATTGTAGCAGCCCCATTTCTGCACCATTAGGCCTCATGCTTCCACACTATTGGAACTCCAGATATGGCTTGGATCTTCATACAAGAACACAGTTCTAGGAGAGGGGAGTGGCAAGAGAGTGAGTCAGGGAATGGTAGGTGCAGCCAGGGGTAGGTCGGGGAAGGCCACAATTAGGTCAGAGAGGGTGGAGGCCACAATTCCCCGTTAAAAGGAATGACATGATACCAAAACTTTTTGTCTTGCATTCATTAGGACAAATGTGAGAACACCAAATTTAGCATGATCACAGCAATCTATACTATAGGAGAAAAGGCTGCTGATTGGTTGGCAAGTCGACTCTGTTTGGCTCAGGTGTTGCCATAGAGAATGCAACAAGGAGCTAAGAGCTCCCCAAGCTCCCGGGTAATTCATAAAATCATAGAATCCTACAGTGCAGAAGGAGGCCATTTGGCCCATCGAGTCTGCACCGACCACAATCCCACCCAGGCCTTATCCCCATAACACCATGCATTTACCCTAACTAGTCCCCCGACACAAAGGGGAAATTTAGCATAGCCAACCCACCTAACCCACACACCTTTGGACTGTGGGAGGGAACCGGAGCACCTGGGGGAAACCCACGCAGCAAATGCTGCCCAATTGTGGAATCATATCTTGCAGTATTAATTTTATTTTGTGCAGACAGGTTGAGTGTGGTCTGTACTCTGCCTATTCTGAACAATCAAACGCACATACCATTTGATTTGATCAGTATGGGACTGACACTAACATTCATAAACGATGTTGCTCAATTATGTGATGGGCAGAATATCTTTTTGGATGGAAGGCAGCATCCTGCTGGTGGAAAATACCAGTCATATAGCCACAGGATAGTAGCTGTGTGAAACAGCTTATGTAACCTGTTGTCGAAATATTTTAGATACTTTGACTTTTCAGGGTAATTTGAAGTAGACCAGGCACTTTACAGGCCCTGGAGTCTGACTGTTTCGTGTGTTTGCACGATATAGAGCAAATAACGATCTGGTCAGGATAGCCATTGTTCCGCAGCACTGTATTTCTGTGTCAAGTTTGCAAGACGAGCAAATGGCCAAGGCCCTGTTTACAAGATTACTGATGAGGCAAATCTTATAGTGTGGAACAATAAAAATCCCACCATGTGTATTGATCAGTGAAGATAGACTTGCAGTAGAAAGTAATTGAAAACCCATTAGTTTGATCGAAGACAGAGGGTGGTGGTGGATGGAAAATTTTCGGATGGGAGGCAGGTTGCTAGCGGAGTGCCACAGGGATCAGTGCTTGGTCCTCTGCTCTTTGTGATTTTTATTAATGACTTAGAGGAGAGGGCTGAAGGGTGGATCAGTAAATTTGCTGATGACACCAAGATTGGTGGAGTAGTGGATGAGGTGGAGGGCTGTTGTAGGCTGCAAAGAGACATAGATAGGATGCAAAGCTGGGCTGAAAAATGGCAAATGGAGTTTAACCCTGATAAATGTGAGGTGATTCATTTTGGTAGGACTAACTTAAGTGTGGATTACAGGGTCAAAGGTAGGGTTCTGAAGGCTGTGGAGGAAGAGAGAGATCTTGGGGTCCATATCCACAGATCTCTAAAGATTGCCACTCAAGTGGATAGAGCTGTGAAGAAGGCCTATAGTGTGTTAGCTTTTATTAACAGGGGGTTGGAGTTTAAGAGCCGTGGGGTTATGCTGCAACTGTACAGGACCTTGGTGAGACCACATTTGGAATATTGTGTGCAGTTCTGGTCACCTCACTATAAGAAGGATGTGGAAGCGCCGGAAAGAGTGCAGAGGAGATTTACCAGGATGCTGCCTGGTTTGGAGGGTAGGTTTTATGAGGAAAGGTTGAGGGAGCTTGGGCTGTTCTCTCTGGAGCGGAGGAGGCTGAGGGGAGACTTAATAGAGGTTTATAAAATGATGAAGGTGATAGATAGAGTGAACGTTCAAAGACTATTTCCTCGGGTGGATGGAGCTATTACAAGGGGGCATAACTATAGGGTTCGTGGTGGGAGATATAGGAAGGATATCAGAGGTAGGTTCTTTACGCAGAGAGTGGTTGGGGTGTGGAATGGACTGCCTGCAGTGATAGTGGGAGTCAGACACTTTAGGAACATTTAAGCGGTTATTAGATAGGCACATGGAGCACACCAGGATGATAGGGAGTGGGATAGCTTGATCTTGGTTTCAGATAAAGCTCGGCACAACTTCGTGGGCCAAAGGGCCTATTCTGTACTGTACTGTTCTATGTTCTATATTAGTGGATTTCTCAACTAGCAAGTCGAGGAAAGGGTGCAGGATGGAGCATTTTAAGGTGGGCAAGAGCATTCTTAGACAAGGCTGCAGATTCAAAATTTGCAAATGTATCACTACATTTTGGGAATATACATGGTGCAGGAGATTGAGACTCATTCAAAAATGTGTTTCTCATGGAAACCGACCAAAATGCTAGTGAGCGCTGGACCTGGAGGGGACCTCAAGGCTACACCCTCTATTTGAACATACATGGTGTAATCAAAATTGAACTCCACTGCACGAGTTGCTAAGTTCATAAGTTCAGTGAATAGTGATTCAGAAAATGGCATGTCTGTATTGTCATGATTTGCCAACGCGGCACAAATGTCAATGACTTCCCTCAGCAGCAAGCTTGTAAATAACCTTGCAATGTCAATTGAACAGATAGATAAGGCATTGCTATCAAAATGTAAGGTTGAGTTTAGTCTTTGTAAAGGTGAAGGGATCTTCACTGTGTATGTGGAAAGTGTACTAAGAACTGGCTGTAGTAGTTCACTCAACCATTTGGCCAATTCTTGCTGCATTGAATTGATCACTGATAAAATAGGGTGTAGTTGGCATAATAGAATATCACTTCTGTGCATCTTCAGCAGCCTGTACACACGTAGATGCAATGAGCTACGAAGACAATGACCATCATATACGTTGCAAGACAGCTCATTATTTTTACACAACACTAACAAATGTTTTTGTCGCATGTTTTTGAGCAATGGTCACACTTAGCTGCAGATATGAATTTGGGACTGTTATTAAGAACATTGTGCATCTGGGTATCATAATCATGCTTGTCTACAATGATTATTCTGGTCCCTTTGTCAGTATTGCAAATATGTATACCTGAGTTGGCCTCGTAGCATCACCAGGCATTCATGCACAACTTAATGACGCTTCCAAAGGGTCAGTGCTGGGACCATTGCTGTCTGCAATTTACATGAAAGATTTGTATTATGGAATCAAAGACGCAATTTCTAAATTAATGGCTGGCACTTTAACCTGGTGTTGTGAGACTTCTTACTGGCACATAATTGGCAGGGGAGAGAGGAGGAGATAATAAATTTGCAGAATGGACATTCAATTGACAAATGAAATTCAAGTATCAGTACATTTTGGTAAAAAGAATAGAGAGGTCACACTTGCAAGGTGGAAGTCTAGTGGGACAGAGGAACAAAGGGATCTCAGAGTACAAATATATAAGTCACTGAAAGTTGCACCACAGGTTAGCAAGGCCATTAAAACAAAACAAACCAAACACTCAAGCTTTATTTCCAGAGGAATAGAATTGAAAAGTAGGGAAGTTGTGCTAAACATATATTGAACCATGGTGAAACCACACGAGTACTGCAGACAATTCTGCCCCATATTACGAAAAGGATGTTGGGGTACTGGAGTAGGTGCAGAGAAGCTTGAAAAGGCTGATACCAGAAATGTGGATGCATATCTATATCAGGAAAAGATGGATCTGTTTTCCCATGAAAAAAGAAGGCAGAGGGGCAATCAATGGAAGTCTTAAAAAATATGAAATGCTTTGAGAGAGTGGATACAGACAGAATTTTCATCTTATGGAGAAGAGTGTAACTAAAAGCCATCAATATAAGATAATCACCGAGAATTCTAATAGGAAACTTGGAAGAAACCTCTCCACCCAAACTATGGTGTGAATGTGGAACTTGCCACTACAGAGTATTGAAGCAAATAGTATAGATGCATTAAAGAGAGAGGTAGAAGGGTCATGATAGATTTAGATGAAGAAAAATGGATGATGCTCATGGAGCATAACACGGGCATGGACTGGTTGGACTGAATAGCCTGTAATTTCATGTGAAACTCAACACGGACCTATGCTCCTTGTCTGCTACTAGCTGGATTGGAAGTCTTGCTGCCAGCATCCAAAGTACTTCACTTTTATCTTTCTAGATCAGTTCAAGCTGGGAAATGTTTGGATTTCTGGGATAACCATTAGCTCTCAAACTCGCCCCTCCCCCTTCCCCTCCCCCACCTTTTAAGTTTTCCCACTTCCTGAGGATTGTAGTTCAGTGGAGGGTGTGTACCATTTGTCACAAGCCTTTAGGTTGGATTTTAGATCAAACATACTCAACTGCAAATCTAATTCTGTCCCTGCCTGACATTCACTCCTGCACACGTTTGGTGATGTTTATCATAAGCAGGAACCAATGGCTGTTTTTCCCTAAACTCCAACAGGCATGTGGAAGCTAGTTGTGACATTCCTTCTGCAGCCGCACCTGAGATCAGACAAACTCCTTCTTTGCATGGCCCAGGATTTTCTTTAGTGGTCATAAATTATATATCTAACTATGAGGGGACTCAACTATGGATGTCAGCTTCCTTCCTTCCAATAATCAATGACTTATTCAGGAAAAATACACGTGGGTGTTTCTTTTTTCCTTTGGGCTAGGCTACTTTCAATAATGAACATACTCACATTTCCTATGATGTTTCATTAACCAAATGTGAAATGTAGTTCTTGTGGGCACAATTTTCATTAGCACTGTAATATTTTGATTAAAATAATGGCTTAATGTATTGAATTAAAAGGTTCTGATAATGCTCCCTGGGAACAAATCTTCTAAACATTAGATTTAGTGGGCAGTTAAAAAGTTTTCTCCATCGTGCCTGCAGGCTTTCAGCTGTTTGATGGATTGCAAATAACTCAATGCTAGAAAAGCTCATAAAAAGGTTATTGATGGAATGCTTTTTTAAAAGCGGTGCATTATCCTGTATTTTTAAGGATTATTTAAACAACATCCTTGTAACTAATTGTTCTAATTCTAATTGCATCTATAATTTAGTTGGACATCTGTCCAAGGCATTCGTACTTTCTCTTGATCTTCCATTGTTGACAGTGACTTCAATTAGACAAAAGTGAACTTACCAGAAACATCTGAGGACTGCAGCTGAGCAGAAGAGAACATGCGATCTTGCTATTTGTAAGTGTATCGATTTCTAGAATTGTACACCTCAAAATTGCTATGTCTGCAACATGCTGGTTGAGTTCAGAAGACGCAAATGGAATTAGTTGAAGTATTGGCTAGAACTTTTCGGCTGGTCACGCTGGCAGGAACTTAAGGTCCTGCCGACGATTCTCCCCTGCTGTGAGTTTCACGGCAGTGAGGGGTGCATTCAGTGGAAAACCCCATTGACAGCGACGGGACTGGAAGATCCCACCGCCAGCCAATGGTGGGCCACCTCCTGCCGCCACTACGAAACACAAGGCAGGTTGTATGGTAAATCCTGCCCATTCTTTCTATTCAACATATAGAAGCCAATCATTTGGTAGGTCGAGCTGAGGTGCCTGTTCACTTTCTTGGCATGCTTCTTTCATCTTATTCCACTTCAGTGATTATATGCTATTTTGGGTTCCGTTTAAACTAAACATTATTATTAACATATGCCACTTACAAAGGACCCTGTAACTTGTAACATGCCTTCTGCCTCCCTCAAAAAATTGAAAAGTGCATGTTAATTGAAAAATGCATTAAAACTGAAAACATCTGTAAAAGAAACAACGTAAGACTAAAATAAATGCTCCAAATATTTCAACTAAACAAAATATAAGAAAGTAGAAGATAAGAAATCAGAGCAGGAATAGGCCAGTTGGCCCCTCGAACCTACTCCACCATTCAATACAATCATTTTAGGTTCTCAACCATTGTCCAACTAAGTGAGATTGCCCCCATTTCCATTCTTATCTATCCAAATACAGATACAGCATCTCCAACAATGGCTTCTCTTTTCTCCCACTGCGTCACGACCTCTGGAATCCCCAAGGATCTATCCTTGCCTTCCCACTTATCCATGTTTATATACCAAATCTGAAGACATGGCATCATAAGCACCCCAACAACTCCCAGTTCCATTTCTGCATCACCCCACTCTTGACTCCTTTACAGTATCTGCATTGTGAGACTACTTGTCCAACAGCCAGACTTTGATGAGGCACAGCTTCCTCCAGCTAACCATTGAGAAGACTGAAGCTGTTGACTTTTGACCCGGGCACAAACTCTTATCATTGCCACTGAGTTGATTTCTGCCCTTTGCAACTACCATGGATTAAACTGTTCTGTTTATTCTTGTGCATTCTCCTCTCCTCCTCATCATTTGTGACTGTGCGACAAGGACTTAAGAAATAGGAATGTCCAGCCATTGATCCTCCAGGAGCTGTATTCTGGATTTCCTTTGCTAAACCTTTCTGCCTCCCTCTCCTCTTAAAGATCATTTTAGAATCTAGTTTTTTGATCAAGCTGTTGTTTGATCCTTCTAATATATTCTTTAGCTCAATATCAGTTTTTGATTTTGCTGGGAAGTACCTTGGGATTTTACTTTTAAGGTGCTCTATAAATGCAAGTTGTTAAAACGCACGATATAAATGTAAAATCATCTTTGAGTGGGTATAGTGAAAATTTGTCTTTCGTTAAAGAATATCTGACAGTTGCTGATCTGTGTATATAATAGTTTAAATATTGTGAAACTCCGCTGGCAACATGGAGTCTTATTGACTCAGAGCTTTTATTATTGGGGAACGCCCATGCACAGTGCTGTGCATGTTGGAAGCAAAATAAATCTCTTGTTTTTTTTAAAGGCTGCACTATCAATCCTTGTCATATCACTTGAAATTTGTGCTGTTGTGCTCCCCAAAGCCCTTCTAATTGTAGTATTAGGGTAGTAAGGGTGAATGTGGGCACTGTGTAAGTAGCACCTCACATGATGACGATGTAAGAGACACGTGGCCAAGAGTCGTTTCAGCAGAGTAGTACCTAGTCTTGTATATCTGAATGTAAAAATTATATTGAATCAACCAGTTATTGTTTAAACATACCAATGTCTCATTCCTCAGCCAGTTTAACCAATATATAACATGGTGGCAGCTGCGAAGGACCCCAAAACTTTGAAAAGTCACTTTAAGAAAGATTGCAAGTCTGATTTGGGAAAAGTGGCACCAAAATTGCCAAACTTGGTAAGGCACAGTTTAAGAATTCCAAAGCTACTCCATAGATGAAGTGGAGGCAGGAAGAGACTGAAAAATCAACTGTTCAGGTCACCAAAGGGGTTCCAGCACAGCAGGTGGTGGTCCATTTAGAAAATCCCGATCTAGTGATCGTAGGCTTCAGGTTGGAGAACTGAGAAAGATTGTAGTACTGTTGAGGGTGCCCTATAACGATGAGCACCGTTGGAGTTTTTGGTCATTTGTGAAGCTTTTTAAAGCTAATAGTTTGTTTCATCAACATTTTACTTTGTGCATGAATACCTTTTTCTGCATTCATTGCATTTATTACATTGCAAACTTGTATTATCATTTCTTTCCCCACAATTTCTCTTGGAGCAGTGGTTTTATTGCAACAAATGTTATGAACATTCTCAAGTAGAGAACTGTTCCCTTGGCTGGGATTTTCCATGACAGGAACAGAAAGACTCAAGAGAGGCCCAAATCATGGCGAAGATTGGCGGGAAATCTCATCACGATTGTCCCCACCAGTGATGTAACAAGAATCATTATCAGGTCTCTATGCCTAGCCATTGCTCCCCCTTTGTTAGATAATCCATTAACGTTGGCATGAGGGCACACTAGCATGAATTCCGATTGGTCTCCCACAGAGTGCCAGACCCATCAGAGGAGTTCCAGTCACTTTGGAGGAGAGGGTCATCAGGGGGAAGTGCTAGTGGGCCAGGGGTGGACATGTTCCATTTTAACTTTTGTGCATTGGGGTGGCCTTTAAAAATGGTGCCCCAATCTTAGAAAAACTAAGTTGTAGAGGCTGCCCCGCCAACGTGACATCATGGGACCCTTCAACTTTTATGCACCAAGTTCTTAGCAGTAAGGTGGAGTAAACTGCGTTGGTGCTGGTGACTTCAACGCCGTTTTTTCCGCCCAGTGCCACACTCATCAATAAAAAGGTAAAACTCCACCCTTGACTTCTGTACTGTCTTGTGCAAATGGATAAGTCATCTTTAAATACTTGTGTCCTCTGAGAGACATGTTCCCAACTTGCAGGCAAGCCATGTGTCACTGCATGCACAATTCAGTGCAAAATTCCCAATGTTAGTGATTTGATTTGTGGAGTCCTTGGAAGATGTGAGTTTGCTATCCTGAAGCCAGACTGAAGTATGGATCATGCAAGTGCTACAACAATGGAACTGTAAGGGCAGCATATGTGTAACAGTTTGTAATTATTCAATACATAAGATGATGAGTTTGGAACGAATTGCACAGGAGTCAGACACATGGAAAGTTTTAAGGGTACATTGGATAGATTTTTGAAGGAGTGGCAATTGAGAGGTATTAGTTTTGGGATCAGCAGGATGCATGGCCAACACTTTTCCAGTTCTATATATTCCATGTTCCTTTGTGGCCTTTACATGGGCTGGAAAGTAATTTTGAGTCTTTAAAAAGATTCCATCACTTTTTATCCTCACATATGATCACTTCCCTTTAAGTGGATGCAATTAAGACTGAGTCGAAGACTTCAAAAGTGTCTATGATTACAGTTTCCATCACACTCCTTACTTGACAAAATTGGCCCCAATATGTAATATACATTGCTAGAACATATCCATAGATGGCTCTACAATGTCTGTATAAACTTGCAAAAAAAAGGGAGGAGTTTTTTAAGTGGAACAAAGGTAAACATAAAGTGTTGATCTAGATTCCAGAAATAAATGCAGAAAGGGAGAATGCACTGGAGTATTGCAGTAAGTTGAGCGGAAACATAAAGTTGACTGTGTGTCGCAAACGTCCAAACAAAATGCAGAGCTGAGAAGAGCAGAGTGTGGGAAGTTATTATTACGAAACATCAAAAAAAATTGCTGTACTTAGAGCTGAGCAAGAACTGACACGTAGGCCTGACATTTCCTTCCAACATTACAAATTATGCCCTTCTCTGAAAAGGGATATGATAGAAATAAATTGTTATTTATAATGTACAAATCTAAAACTGCTATTAATTTCAGAGGGGTTATTTGTTAAATAATTGACCATTCATTGCATTGATAAAGGTGTCACATCATGTAATGTACAATTTATTTTCTGCTGCTAATTTGAAGTTGTGTTAAAACTAACAGCCTCTCTTTTTAAGACCGCAAAGCTTAATTGCTCTAAATAAACACAAACTTAGTATTAATTAAAGTTTAGTTCCTTTCTGATGAGAAAAATTTTTTAGATTGCCAGATGTTTCCAAATTCCTGATGTGACCCAAAGCAGTACAGCAAGGAAAATTTGTAATTTCTTTAAGATGTCTGGAATCTCTAATTGTTTAAAAATCTTTGAAAGGGACTTTTGAGTGTTTGTATCAATTGTAAAGGGATCAGTCTTGGATGATAAGAAATACTGGTCCATGTAACCTGGCAATCCCCAACGCAGAAGCAGTAGCAATAGGAAGGAAGTTAAGATATGTAATGCTGTGTAGCCAGACAATGGAGAGCTGCAGACATAAAGGACAGCAATAAGCAACAGAGCGACCAAAGATAATGAGCATATAAATGCAGATACAGAGAAAGCAGACAGACACAGAAAGAAAGGCATACTGAATTCTTGAGGAGAGAAAAGAAATCACTCTTGGGAAGAGATTCGGTTTTCTGTTTGGCATCAAAGGAGATAAACTATGAGCTGCCTGGAAAACTGTGCGAACAACTGAGATGTTACAAAAAAAATGTGGGTATTTTCCCACAAGTGGCCAAACCATAAACTGGAATACTATCTATTGAATACAAACTCTGGAAAATTAACAGCATCAGGATTGTCATGACTCAGGGAGAGAGGATGCATGGGAGGGTGCATAGAAGTGTGCCTTGTTGTTGATAATTGTAGCTATAAGTTCAGAGGTAAAAGCTGTTGTTGGACAGGACCTTCTAACATATCCTATGTGAATAAAAAACAGCATGTTGTGTCATTTTGTTTTATGGTCCACCAAAGGGATTGTAACCATGTCCAGATTGATCTACACAATTCCCATAAAGGAATAGTAAAAATATGAAGCACAAGGGAAAATAATCCAAAACACAGCTTTTAAAATGCAGGGCATGAGATGATAGGGATGGAGGTGGGGGGTGGAGTAGAGAGAGGATGATAAAGGAAAAGTTATCTTTGGGAAGAGAGGCAAATGGCTACTCTTGAGTTTGGCCAATGATAAAGCCAGCTGAGAGAAGCAATTGGAAATAAGTCAGTAAATCTAAGGAGTGTGCTGCTATGTGGAGCAGTGTCATTTGTCCTGGAGGTGGAGGTAAGTTGACCTAATGAGAAGTAGATACAATGCACAAGTGAAATTTTTGAAGTTTTACAAATAGCATGAATCAAACATGATGACACAATAGCATAGGAAGGATCAAACATAGGAAGTGCATGCTTTATTCAACATGTGTCATACACCTAACTGATTTTGGAGCATGTTTTTGTGATGAATGATGCATCTCTTAGACTTTTATACAATATGTTCTAGACAAATATAACACCTTGCATTTTGATATGAAGATTAGTTCTGTAAACTTTGCCTGGCTGCAATTTAGTAACATTTCATTTACACTCAAAAGGTGAGAAAGGGCAAATATACAAGTTATCACAGAACGATTACAGCACAGAAGAAGGCCATTCAGCCCATTGTGTCTGTGTTGGCTCTCCAAAGGAGCAATTCACCTAGCGCCACTCCTCCATCTTCTCCTCATAACCCTGTACATTCTTCTATTTCAGATAATAACCCAATTTCCTCTTGAATGCCTCAAGTGAACTTGCTTCCACCGCACTCACAGGCAATGCATTCCAGATCCTAACCATTTGCTTCTTTTCCTTGTGTCACTATTGCTTTTTTTGCCAATTACCTTAAATCTGGACCCTCTGGTCCTACACCAATGCGAACAGTTTTTCCCTGATCTGCCCCGAGCAGCGGCTCTGATCAGGGAGAAGCTCCACATCCTGAACTTGGGCTGCAGCTACTGAGGCGGCTCCGATGGCTGGGCAGAATGTCACAATGATCTCCTCATTATCTGGGCCTACAGCAGTAGGTGATGCGATTAAAGATCTAGACTGTCAGATAACATTGATTGGTCCCAGCCTCCACAATTCCAAACAGAAACAGGATTTGGAGAAACTTAACAATTTAAAGACAAAAGCCCAACAGATTATGAACAAGATCAAACCTGCAGTTCTAATAAATTTAACAAATTTTCCCTCAATAAAACCTGATCCATCCAGTACACCACCTCCAAGTACGATGGCTAATAACACTGCTATGGTAAAGATATCTGGAACACCAGGCTCAGGAACGTGAGTCCAGAAGGCAATCAGGTTTTAAACAAGAAGAAACTGCAGGACCTGATCCAAATGAGCAATTTGATGAAGATATCAAAGAAATGCTTTTGCATTGATGAATTTATTGAAAGTATAGTGAGTGCTGCATATCAACTAGCACGTCACCGCTAGTCAAACACACTGCAAGTCAAGGATGTTCAACTGCATCTTGAACGTTAGTGGAACATGTGGATACCCGGATTTGATTCAGGTGAAATTAGGCTATATAAGAAGGCCTGAACAACAGAAGCTCATAAATAGAATGGCACGGATACGTAAAACAACTGATGAACAGACCATTTCTGTGATAAAGTTCTGAACATCACAAAACGTGTTCCTCCATTTCTGTTGAGGAACCTGCAAAGGGTGAAACAGTGTGTTTGTGAAAATGAACTGACATAGCTTTGTATTTGTACCAATATACTGTAGCAAAAATGATGCTCTTTCCTGAATACAATTGTCTTTATTTTTCTTTCCCCCACTCATTCCCCCTATTTTATCCCCTTTTTCCTCACCTTTTCTTCCCCCTTTGCTTCTCCTTTCCCACTTTTTCTCAATTTTACCTCCCTCCCCCAGCCCCCCCCCCCCTCCCGATTTCAGCTTCTCTGCCATTTGGCCATTCACACCTTCTATTCTCTCTATGGACTGCCATTAGCAGCCTTTCCCTTTGTTTTTGTGACTATGACTCACCTTTAATTTCCTCACCCTACAGTATAAATATCTCTCACTTTCTATGCCTTTAGCTTTGACAAAGGGTCATCTAGACTCAAAACGTCAGCTCTTTTCTCTCCATACAGATGCTGCCAGACCTGCTGAGATTTTCCAGCGTTTTCTCTTTTGGTTTCAGATTCCAGCATCTGCAGTAATTTGCTTTTAACCTAACTCATTTGCTTTTATACTCTTATTAATAAAGTCTCGGATTCTGCACCCTCTTTAGAATTGTACCCTTTGTTTTATATTGTCTCTCTGCCTTCACACTTCTCTGCATTAAATTTCAACTGCTGCATGTCCACGAACATGCCTATCCTTTTGACATTCTACACCACCTCTTCAGGGTTCACAACACTTCAAAGTTTTGTATCGTCTGCAAATTTTGTAAGTTGTGTTGAAACATGTTTAACCATAACACCAGCACAACACCCTCATGGTTTGGAACATAATTTACTGGGTAGTGATGACTTTCCAATGAAAATTGCAGCAGCTGAATATATGATGAATTTAAACTTTGGGTTGTTTGTAACTGATGTAGACTCTAATTAAAATGATTCAGCTGTGGATCATGTACTGTCAAGAATGCAGAGACAGCACCAGACTCTTCTGCTACACCCAGTGATTTATTAAAAATACACAGTGACTTGAGTAGATATACCTACTGGTCTTCCTGAGTTGAAACATGCAAACTGTTGATAAGGCATTAAAATCAAAAGTTACAGAACATTAGTCATGCTTCTTGTTTTACTACAGTAGTCAAATTCTATGCCTTTTTATTCAATTTTCAGAGTGAATTGCAGTTCACTTCATAAGCAGTTCTGATTTAAAATGTAAAGCCTTGGGGTTTGTCTTAACAATGCCAGGAATTGTCACGGTCTTTCTCGTTAAAACTTTCTGAATGGGGGGTAACAAAATTGGAGTTTGCAGATGTAAAATAAATGAATTAATGCCGGTGTGCCAGCTGAAGGTTATAAAGTAAGACAAAGCCTTCATGTGACTGTCTTCGAGTATCCCAAGCTTAACACACAGAAAATGTTTGATTCTTGAACACTGCTATTCTTTCATTTTTACCTGTTCTTTTTTGTTTCAACTTTTTCAACAGGAATAAATATATTTTATTCATGATGTTTTTTATATTAAAATGTTTGTGGAGATGTACGTTAGGAATGTAAAAAAGCCAACTTGCATTGATATTTTATTAAAAGGATTCACATGTGAATGTTGTCCTGTTTAATCCGGGATAGTCAGCACGGATTCGTGAATTTTTTGAGGAGGTAACTAAGTGTGTTGATGAAGGTAGGGCAGTTGATGTCATATACATGGATTTTAGTGAGGCGTTTGATAAGGTCCCCCATGGTCGGCTTATGATGAAGGTAAGGAGGTGTGGGATAGAGGGAATGTTGGCCGATTGGATAGGTAACTGGCTGTCTGATCGAAGACAGAGGGTGGGGGTGGATGGAAAATTTTCGGATTGGAGGCAGGTTGCTAGCGGAGTGCCGCAGGGATCAGTGCTTGGTCCTCTGCTCTTTGTGATTTTTATTAATGACTTAGAGGAGGGGGCTGAAGGGTGGATCAGTAAATTTGCTGATGACACCAAGATTGGTGGAGTAGTGGATGAGGTGGAGGGCAGTTGTAGGCTGCAAAGAGACATAGATAGGATGCAAAGCTGGGCTGAAAAATGGCAAATGGAGTTTAACCCTGATAAATGTGAGGTGATTCATTTTGGTAGGACTAATGTAAATGTGGATTACAGGGTCAAAGGTAGGGTTCTGAAGACTGTGGAGGAACAGAGAAATCTTGGGGTTCATATCCACAGATCTCTAAAGGTTGCCACTCAAGTGGATAGAGCTGTGAAGAAGGCCTATAGTGTGTTAGCTTTTATTAACAGGGGGTTGGAGTTTAAGAGCCGTGGGGTTATGCTGCAACTGTACAGGACCTTGGTGAGACCACATTTGGAATATTGTGTGCAGTTCTGGTCACCTCACTATAAGAAGGATGTGGAAGCGCTGGAAAGAGTGCAGAGGAGATTTACCAGGATGCTGCCTGGTTTGGAGGGTAGGTCTTATGAGGAAAGGTTGAGGGAGCTAGGGCTGTTCTCTCTGAAGCGGAGGAGGCTGAGGGGAGACTTGATAGAGGTTTATAAGATGATGAAGGGGATAGATAGAGTGAATGTTCAAAGACTATTTCCTCGGGTGGATGGAGCTATTACAAGGGGGCATAACTATAGGGTTCATGGTGGGAGATATAGGAAGGATATCAGAGGTAGGTTCTTTACGCAGAGAGTGGTTGGGGTGTGGAATGGACTACCTGCAGTGATAGTGGTGTCAGACACTTTAGGAACATTTAAGCGGTTATTGGATAGGCACATGGAGCACACCAGGATGATAGGGAGTGGGATAGCTTGATCTTGGTTTCAGATAAAGCTCGGCACAACATCGTGGGCCGAAGGGCCTGTTCTGTGCTGTACTGTTCTATGTTCTAATACCCACTTGTGCTTCTTTTAATTGATAGTAAGACTGTGGAGAGACGTGCTTTTAAAACAGAAACCTACCTGTTCAATTATTTGACATTGTACTTAAATATTGAATGTTTTGAGCATAATCCTATAAGGATTTATCGTTTATCCTCCAGGGCAGAAAAACTTCAGTTGTTGAATCACAGGCCATTGACTGCAGTGGAGATACAACTGGTAAGCTAAATTTCTTTAGCCACATCAAAAGATAGGAAAAGTAATTGTACGATTTGTGAAAAATACTCCTTTGGCTACCAAAGGAGAAGATGAAATTCTCTCTGGATTTGTGTATAAATGGGTCATGCAATGCGATATTGAGCCACACAAACCAGGATGGCTCACAGATTGCTCTTTGGTCTGTGATGAAAATAGATCATTTAGGGTGACAATGGCAATTCATCGAAGTGAGCTAGAGAGGGCAGTAATCAGCTGTGGATCCTGGTCCCAAACACTAGCCAGGGACTGCTGCTGGAAGAATGGGCTTAAGGACAGGATGAAGGTTTGGTTAAGTCAGAGCGTCGGCAATACCTGTGAAACATAACTCCAGAATAAATATACTGCTTTCAGGAAAGGAAGAGCAAAACATTTACAGTCAATTTAGTTGTTGTATCTGTCTTCCCATTTAAAATATAACCTATGATTGCTGATTTTTATGATATATGCTAAACATAGACTTAGACAAGTATGTTTATACAATGCAATGTTCTGAGTTATAGAATCTTTCTATTGTTTTCAGAAAATTAAGTTGGCTTCCCTACAATTTAAATACTTTTATATATTTATTTTTCCATTTGAAAGTAAGTGAACATGAGCCAACATTGACCTTTCGGTTCAAAGCTTCAGAAAGCATACACAGATTCAAAAGTTGTGTTATTCTTTGGGTGCATTTAAAATGATAACAAGTGCAGTATCTGACTGCTGCTGGATAGAATCTTTTGGCATTGTCAGCAAAGCTTCCCATTTTAATCGCAGCTTCCGTATGGCCCCATACTTAAGCAATGTAAATATTCCAGTTTGTGTAAACAATATGCAGACTGAACAGTCTCAGTGTTTATGAAGACGTGGCAGTTGGTTAACCATCTCAGGGAGTGAGTCTTCGAGAGGATTCCTTCAAGCAGTTGTGAAATCCAAGCTTTAATCTTTGAACACAATTTGGGAATGATTCAACATAATCTATGACATTTACCGGAATTCTCCAGCCGTTCACGCCAACGGGATTTTCTGGTTGGGCTGGCAGCGCACCCCCACCCGCGGGTTTCCCGGCAGCGTAGAGTGCCTTCAATGGGAAATCCCATCGACAGCGACGGGACCAGAGATTCCCACCGCCAATGAATGGTACGCTACCCTACCACCACCAAGAAGCGCGTGGCTGGGAGGCCAGAGAAGTTCACCCGTTATGTTTGCTAACCTTTCATTTCTTGTCTACAAACCATTTATCTACACATCAGAATAAAATTTTACTTCCTCCAAGCACTCTTGCATCTGGAGGAAGGGCATTTTCTTAACTTTTGCCTGGTCCATTGAACACCGCTTAGATTGTAAAATCAGTAAGTTCATTAACTTTCTCTGTCAGAGTGGAGTATCTTGTGCTTCTTCATGCCACCACTCAAACTTTCTGAGGGCCTTGGTGTGTTTTAGTTTTCAGCTTCAATGAAAGGTTATAGCTGAAACTTTACCCCCTCTTTCCTTTTTACAGAAAGCCCGTTTGCCATGTATTTCCAGAATTGGTTGTTTTTCTTTTATTTTACTGTTTTATATCAGGATACTTCCCTTCCAGGAACTTCAGCTTTCAAGAAATTCTCTTTCTCAGTCCTTCATGATTTACGTATGTCTATTTTATCCAAGACATCATCAGTGTTATCCCATTGCCTTGCTTGTGTCTCTTGCCAAGACCTATTTTTACAGCCATATCTCCTTTCTCAGCACCTGCTTTGAGTTCACGTGCATTCCACGCTGATCTGTTTTCTTTCAGACCTACTGATGATCAATCCTCAGTTCTGTGCAACCCCCCTCTAAATACACCCCACATGTGCTCTTGACATCTTTGTTCAGCAGTAAAAATCCAAATGCACCACATCCGCTGGTTCACCATTATCCTACAAGTTATACCCTCAAAAAATTCCAGTATATTTGTCCAACAGGATTTCCCTTTCATAAATCCATATTGATTTTAGTTAATCCCATTGATGTTTTCTAAATGTCCTGTTATCACATCCTTTATAATAGACTAACATTTTCCCTACTACTGATGTTAGGCTACATAATTCCCTGTTTCCTCTCTTCCTCCCTCCTTTTTAAAGTATTGGGGTTATGTTGGCCACTGTCCAATCTGCCAGGACTTTTCCAAAATCTACAGAGTTTTGGAAAATGACAGCTAACGCATCCACTGTTACCATGGGCACCTCCTTTAGTACCCTGGAATGTAGATTATCAGGCCCTGGGAATTTCTTGGCTTTCAGTCTCATTAATTTCTCCAGCACTATTTCTCTTGTAATGCTAATTCCTTTCAATTCCTATTCCCTACACCCCTGACTCCTTAGTATTTCTGGGAAGTTAATTGTGTCTTCCTCTGTTAATTGCTCTGCCATTTCCTTGTTCTCTATTATTATAAATTCTCCTGTTTTGGAGTGCCAGAGACCTACATTTATCTTCACTAATCTTTTCCTTTTTATATACTTATGGAAGCTTTTACAGTCCACTTTTATGTTACTTGCAAGTTTACTCTCCAAATTTGCAGATGACACTAAGATGGGTGGCAGTGTATGCTGTGAAGAGGATGCTAAGAGGCTGCAGGGTGACTTGGACAGGCTGGCTAAGTGGGCAAATACTTGGCAAGTGCAACATAATGTGGATAAATATAAGGTTATCCACTTTGGCAAAAACAGGAAGGAAGATTATCTGAATGGTGGCAATTTAGGAAAGGGGGAAGTTCAATGTGACCTGGGGGTCATAGTAGAACAGTCGCTGAAGGTTGGCATGCAGGTACAACAGACAGTGAGGAAAGCTAATGGCATGTTGGCCTTTATAGCAAGGGAATTTGAGTATAGGAGTAAGGATGTCTTGCTGCAGTTATACAGGGCCTTGGTGAGGCCACACCTCGAGTATTGTGTGCAGTTTTGGTCCGAGTCTGAGGACGGATATTCTTGCTATTGAGGGAGTCCAGCCAAGGTTCACCAGACTGATTCCTGGAATGGCAGGACTGACATATGAAGAGAGACTGGGTTGACTGGGCTTGTACTCAATGGAATTTAAAGTCTATTTTTCCTCTCTTAATCAATTTCTTTGTCCTCTTTTGCAGAATACAGGATTTCTCCCAATCCTTAGGTTTACTAATTTTTCTAGCAAATTTGTGTGATTCCTCTTTGGATCTAATACTAACCCTTAATTTCTTTTGTAAGCCATGGTTGGTCCACTTCTATTGTTGTGTTTTTGCACCAAAAAGGAATATATAACTGCTACAATGCATACATTTGTTCCTTAAACATGAGTAATTGCTTATCCATTGTCATGCCCTTTAATGAAGTTCCTCAGTCTATGTTAGCCGAATCACGCCTCTTGCCTTTGTAGTTTCCTTTGTTTGGATTTTAAACCGTAATTTCAGATCAGACTTCTTCACTTTTCATCCTAATGAAGAATTCTATCGTGTATTGGCCACTGTATCCTAAAGGACCCCACACAACAAGATTATTAATTAACCCCTACTGATTGCATCAGAACAAATCCAGGATAGCTCACAATCTTGGTCTCTTCAATCCAAGCATGAACTCCCACCCACATTTTGCATGGTGAACATTAGAATTTTACTGCCTTGCCTCTGCTCTCTCCCTCGGGTTCTTGCAGACTGACACTGAGGTGCAGTGATATTTTTAAGAAAACCTGTAAGCTGATCCTACAACTTCCTCAATGGCTTCCTATGGACTCTTCCCTCCTAAAGCCCAGCTCCGAGGCATCATGAATCACATGGGCCTTGTCTGCAGATAGAAATGCTCATTAATTATCCAATACCCTAAATTCATCCTAACCTGGAATTAAATTGACATTATACACTACAACTATTTACAAAACCTGACATTCCTAATATTTCCCAGAGACTCGGAGACTTACAGCCAGTCTACCGTCAGCATAGTCATTCTGGTCATTGATTACACTATATTCCCATAAAACAACCTGGGGACTTCCCTTAACTTTTAAGGTCCAAGCCAACAAATCTTGTCAGCAGAATTTAGAACAGGGCACGTGAGTCCCTTCATTCCACCCTTTTACCCTAAATTAAAGACACAGTCCCAAAGATTATATCCTTTAAAGAGACTTACGGATCTTCTCATTGGGGTGGCACGGTGGCACAGTGATCAGTACTGCTGCCTCACAGCGCCAGGGACCCAGGTTCAAT
Organism: Mustelus asterias; assembly: GCF_964213995.1. Lineage (NCBI taxonomy): Eukaryota > Metazoa > Chordata > Chondrichthyes > Carcharhiniformes > Triakidae > Mustelus > Mustelus asterias. The sequence goes on from NC_135812.1 coordinate 26,930,969, forward strand.
TCTGACCTTGAGTCACTGTCTGTGTGGAGTCTGCACGTTCTCCCTGTGTCTGCATGGGATTCCTCTGGGTGCTCCGGTTTCCTCCCACAGTCCGAAAGGCATGCTGGTTAGGTGCATTGGTCAGGCTAAATTCTCCCTCAGTGTACCCGAAGGCCTCGTAGTGTGGCAACTAGGGGATTTTCACGGTAACTTCATTGCAGTGTTAATGTAAGCCCTCCTGTGACTAATAAGTAAATAAAAACCAACACCCTACACAACTGCAGTAAAACTTCCCTATTCCTGGACTCAAATCCTCTTGCTATGAAGGCCAACATACCATTTGCCGCCTTTATTGCCTGCTGTACCTGCGCACTTACTTTCAGTGACTGATGCACAAAGACACCAAGGTCTCGCTGAGTATCCACCTCTCTCAATTTACACCCATTCAAATAAAAATCTACAATAAATCTACAATAAATAAAAATCTAAAATAAAATTTCAGAAATGCTTAAGTAACTGAAAATAAGCAATTTTTACATTGTTTAAGTTTTGTTTTCATTTGCCAGCAGACTTTTGAATGCACCTACTTCATATTAAGTTGATATTTCTCTACACCCTAGCTATGACGTAACATTACATTCTGCACTCTCTCCTTTCCTTCTCTATGTACAGCACGCAAGAAGTAAAGTTTTTTAGGCTTATTAGCAAGGAGGCTTACATTAACACTGCAATTAACTTACTGTGAAAATCCCCTAGTCGTCACACTCCTGTTCAGGTACACTGAGGGAGAATTCAGCATGGCCAATTCACCTAACCAGCACATCTTTGGACTGTGGGAGGAAACCGGAGCACCTGGAGGAAACCCAGGCAGACACGGGGAGAACATACAGACTCCACACAGACAGTGACCCAAGCTGGGAATCGAACCCGGGTTCCCGGCGCTGTGAGGCAGCAGTGCTAACTACTGTGCCACCGTGCTGCCCTAGAAACAATACTGCAAGAAACAATATTTTTCACTGTATACTAATACATGTGACAATAATTAATCAAATCAAAAATCAAAAGAGATAGTCAACTTTTAGATTAATATGTTTCTTGGGGCTCCCTAATGCCAGGTGGAGTATGTAGAAACTCTTCACGATAACTTGATGTTTTATTCACATTTTTATGTGCGATGGGATCAAATTTAATCATTTGCATTAATAAATGTCAAGTTATCTATCGTAATGTTTCAGATGGTAGAAGAGAGTGAAGAGAGACTAACAGAAGAACAGATTGAGGAGCTTCTACAGACCATCAATAGTATCCTGCCAGGAGACCCCGATGAGCAAGCTGCGTCTCAGCAGCAGGAAGAGGCGGATATGGTTGCTGAAGAGGAAGGAAACCAAAAGGCAGAATCTTAGCAGAATCAAGCCAATCCAATAAACACCATTTCAGTTCAGGAAACGTTCTAATGATTGATCTACCTTGGCTTTGGTATTTAAGCCCTACTGACTGCTCTTGGATTCAAGCCTGCAAAAATAGTATTTCAGATACTGTCCAGATGTTTTCCGTTATGTTCTGTACCGTACCTTGAGAAAGACATGAGCTGTGTTTAGCTAGTGTTGTCTTAACTCAGAACTAGTATATTTTTATAATTCAATGGTGCAAAGACCAAAATACTTCAACCTCTGTAGCTTTGTATTTAGTAAAAGCTGACAAAATGTGTACCTTGTATGTTTAGTTTATAGTTGTTAGTCTACGGAAGAAAATCTGCCAGGTTAGTGTACAAAGGGGTGTGTGTGCAGAATTGGAAAGAAAATGCTTGTTGATGGATTTGATAAACAAAATAAAAGATCTTATATTGAAAACTGTTTAGGTCAATAAACTGAAACAATACACCTTGTCGTACCATGTATGTATTGTAGTATTATAGACACAGACAGACACAGACACCCTACAGTGCAGAAGGAGGCCATTCGGCCCATCGAGTCTGCACCGACCACAATCCCACCCAGGCCCTACCCCCACATATTTACCCGCTAATCCCTCTAACCTACACATCCCAGGACTCTAAGGGGCAATTTTTAACCTGGCCAATCAACCTAACCCACACATCTTTGGACTGTGGGAGGAAACCGGAGCACCCGGAGGAAACCCACGCAGACACGAGGAGAATGTGCAAACTCCACACAGACAGTGACCCGAGCCGGGAATCGAACCCGGGACCCTGGAGCTGTGAAGCAGCAGTGCTAACCACTGTGCTACCGTGCCGCCCTGAAATGATCCTGAAAATATTTAAGTGGAGTTTTAAGTCATTTTGGGAACTGGCTAAAATAAAAGCCCATTGTTACATAAGATAAATGTTTAAAAATAAAGGAAAATTGGTTTGGGCAACAGCAAGTTGGAATGTAAATTCACTGATTATGAAATAAAACATTTATTATTGGTTCAACAACCTCACATTCTTTCCGTACTAAGATCTATTGTATCCCAGCAAAATCTTTGTGTTCCTCCAAAGAACGTGAAAGCTCATAAACAACTACACAGGTAATTTGGAAATGTAAATTATAAGATTATTGTCACTTCCAACATCCAAGCATGTTGCTTGGAAAAACTGGCGCGAGGTTTCATACAGAGCCAAGTGGAATCTAAAGAATCCCTTGAATACCCGCTGCTTTCTTCGAAGAATAGAAGGAGTATAAGACCATAAATTGTAGAAGTAGGCCATTTGGCCCATCAAATCTAGTGTGCCATTCAATGAGATCATGACTGATCTGATATGAAGATCCTCAACACCACTTTCCTACCTTATCCCCATGACCCTTGATTCCCTTACTGATTAAAAATCTATCTCCGCCTTGAACGTACTTACCCCAGTCTCTACAGTAAAGAATTCCACAGATTTACTACCATCTGAGTGAAGAAATTCCTCCCTATCTAAAATGGGCGACCCTTTACTCTGTAATTATGCCCCCTAGTCCCACAAGGGAAAACAACCTCTCGGCATCCACCTCGTCAAGCCCCCTGAGAATCCTATGTAACTCAATCAGCTCACCTCTCATTCTTCTAAACTTCAATGAGTACAGCCCCAAACTATTCAACCTCTCAAAAGAAAATCCCTCCATACCCAGCATCAACCGAGTGAAACTTCCCTAGACTACCTCCAATGCCAATTTCCTTAGATGTGGGGAGGAAAATTGTTCACAGTATTCCAAGTGTATTTTAACTAGTGCCTTGAATAGTTTCAGCAAAACTTCCCTGTTTTTACTCTCCATTCACTTTGAAATAAAGGCCAACATTCAATTTGCCTTCCCTATTATCTACCAAAATAACATGCCCCTGTCTATATCAATGGGGCAAAGTAGAAATCGTCAAGAGCTTCACGTTTTTAGGTGTCCACATCACCAGCAACCTGTCCTGGTCCCCCATGCCGACACTATAGTTAAGAAAGCCCACCAGCGCCTCTACTTTCTCAGAAGACCAAGGAAATGTCAGCTGCGACTCTCACTAACTTTTACAAATGCACCATAGAAAGCATTTCTGGTTGTATCACAGCTTGGTATGGCTCCTGTTCTGCCCAAGCCCACAAGAAACTATGAAAAGTCGTGAATGTAGCCCAGTCCATCACACAAACCAGACTCCCATCCATTGACTCTGTCTACACTTCCCGCTGCCTCGGAAAAGCAGCCAGCATAATTGAGGACCCCACGCACCCCAGATATTCTCTCTTCCACCTTCTTCCGTCAGGAAAAAGATACAAAAGTCAGAGGTCACGTACCAACCGACTCAAGAACAGCTTCTTCCCTGCTGCTGTCAGACTTTTGAATGGACCTACCTCGCACGAAGTTGATCTTTCTCTATACCCTAGTCATGACTGTAATACTAGAACATAGAACATAGAACATTACAGCGCAGAACAGGCCCTTCGGCCCACGATGTTGCACCGACCAGTTAAAAAAAAAAACTGTGACCCTCCAACCTAAACCAATTTCTTTTCGTCCATGAACCTATCTACGGATCTCTTAAACACCCCCAAACTAGGCGCATTTACTACTGATGCTGGCAGGGCATTCCAATCCCTCACCACCCTCTGGGTAAAGAACCTACCCCTGACATCGGTTCTATAACTACCCCCCCTCAATTTAAAGCCATGCCCCCTCGTGCTGGATTTCTCCATCAGAGGAAAAAGGCTATCACTATCCACCCTATCTAAACCTCTAATCATCTTATATGTTTCAATAAGATCCCCTCTTAGCCGCCGCCTTTCCAGCGAAAACAATCCCAAATCCCTCAGCCTCTCCTCATAGGATCTCCCCTCCATACCAGGCAACATCCTGGTAAACCTCCTCTGCACCCTCTCCAAAGCCTCCACATCCTTCCTGTAATGTGGGGACCAGAACTGCACACAGTACTCCAAGTGCGGCCGCACCAGAGTTGTGTACAGTTGCAACATAACGCTACGACTCCTAAATTCAATCCCCCTACCAATAAACGCCAAGACACCATATGCCTTCTTAACAACCTTATCTACTTGATTCCCAACTTTCAGGGATCTATGCACACATACACCTAGATCCCTCTGCTCCTCCACACTATTCAAAGTCCTCCCGTTAGCCCTATACTCAACACATCTGTTATTCCTACCAAAGTGAATTACCTCACACTTCTCCGCATTAAACTCCATCCGCCACCTCTCGGCCCAACTTTGCAACCTGTCTAAGTCTTCCTGCAAACTACGACACCCTTCCTCACTGTCTACCACACCACCGACTTTGGTGTCATCAGCAAATTTGCTAATCCACCCAACTATACCCTCATCCAGATCATTAATAAATATTACAAACAGCAGTGGCCCCAAAACAGATCCCTGAGGTACACCACTTGTAACCGCACTCCATGATGAATATTTACTATCAACCACCACCCTCTGTTTCCTATCCGCTAGCCAATTCCTGATCCAATTTCCTAGATCACCCCCAATCCCATACATCTGCATTTTCTGCAGAAGCCTACCATGGTGAACCTTATCAAACGCCTTACTAAAATCCATATATACCACGTCCACTGCCTTGCCCCCATCCACCTCCTTGGTCACTTTCTCAAAAAACTCAATAAGGTTAGTAAGGCACGACCTACCTGCCACAAAACCATGCTGACTATCACCTATCAATTCATTACTCTCCAAATAACTATAAATCCTATCCCTTATAATTTTTTCCAACATCTTGCCGACAACAGAAGTGAGACTCACCGGTCTATAATTCCCGGGGAAGTCTCTGTTCCCCTTCTTAAACAATGGGACAACATTCGCTAACCTCCAATCCTCTGGTACTATACCAGAGGCCAACGACGACCTGAAGATCAGAGCCAGAGGCTCTGCAATCACTTCTCTTGCCTCCCAGAGAATCCTTGGATAAATCCCATCCGGACCAGGGGATTTATCTATTTTCAGACCCTCCAGAATATCCTGCACATCCTCCTTATCAACTGTAATACTGTCTATTCTACTCCCTTGCAACCCAGTGTCCTCCTCAGCTATATTCATGTCCCCTTGCGTGAACACCGAAGAGAAATATTGGTTCAATGCTTCACCAATCTCCTCCGGTTCCACACATAACTTCCCTCTGCCATCTATAACTGGCCCTAAACTTGCCCTAACCAACCTTCTGTTCTTGACATACCTATAGAACGCCTTAGGATTCTCTTTAACCCTATCCGCCAAAGTCTTCTCATGTCCCCTTTTAGCCCTTCTAAGCTCGCTCTTCAACTCCCTCTTAGCCAATCTAAAGCTTTCTAGTGCACTACCCGAGTGCTCACGTCTCATCCGAACATAAGCCTCCTTTTTCTTTTTAACCAACAAAGAAACTTTTTTGGTGCACCACGGTTCCCTAGCCCTACCAATTCCTCCTTGCCTGACAGGGACATACCTATCACAGACTCGCAGTAGCTGCTCCTTGAAAAAACTCCACATGTCGGACGTTCCCAGTCCCTGTAATCTCCTAGTCCAACCTATGTTTCCTAATTCTCTCCTAATAGCCTCATAATTACCCTTCCCCCAGCTAAAACCACTGGCCCGAGGTTCATGCCTATCCCTTTCCATCACTAAGGTGAACGTAACCGAATTGTGGTCACTATCACCAAAATGCACACCAACTTCCAAGTCTAGCACCTGGTCTGGCTCATTTCCCAGCACCAGATCCAATATAGCCTCACCTCTAGTTGGCCTGTCTACATACTGAGTCAAAAAACCTTCCTGCACGCTTTGAACAAAAACTGACCCCTCTAACGAGCTAGAGCTATAACAATTCCAGTCAATATTAGTCAAGTTAAAATCCCCCATAACAATTGCCCTATTACTTTCACTCCTAAGCAGGATTGACTCCGCAATCCTTTCCTCAACCTCTCTAGAACTTTTAGGAGGTCTATAAAAGACTCCCAACAGGGTGACCTCTCCTCTCCTATTTCTAATCTCCGCCCATACTACCTCAACAGATAAGTCCTCATCAAACCTCCTCTCTGACACTGTGATACAATCTCTGACCAATAATGCTACCCCTCCCCCTCTTCTACCTCCTTCCCTACTTCGACTAAAACATTTGAACCCCGGGACCTGCAGCATCCATTCCTGCCCCTGCTCTATCCATGTCTCTGAAATAGCCACAACATCGAAGTCCCAGGTACTGATCCACGCTGCAAGTTCACCCACTTTATTGCGAATACTCCTGGCATTGAAGTATACACATTTCAAACCCTGCTCCACCCCACCTCTGCAATGCCGTGCATTGCAGTCCCCATCCATGCATCCCTCACTTTCAGCCCCACTACTCAGGATCCCTCCCCCCCCCCGAATCAGTTTAAACCTCCCTGCATGGCCTTAGCAAATTTACCCCCCAGGATATTGGTCCCCTTCTGATTAAGGTGTAGACCATCCTTCTCATAGAGGTCACACCTTCCCCAGTACGAGCCCCAATTGCTTAAGTACCTGAACCCCTCCCTCCTGCACCATCCCCTCAGCCATGAATTCAAACCTTCCCTCTCCCTATTCCTCTCTAAACTATCCCGTGGTACAGGCAAGAGTCCAGAGATAACCACTCTGTCAGTCTTGGCCTTTAGTTTCCACCCCAACTCCATAAATCCCTGCCTAATATCCCCTTCCCCTATCCTCCCTATGTCGTGTGTCCCCACATGTACAATAACTTGTGGTTTATCTCCCTCCCCCCTAAGAGTCCTGAATACCCTGTCAGACACATCCCGGACCCCAGCCCCTGGTAGGCAACACACCAACCCTGAGTCCCTACCTTTAGTTCCGACCCTCCTATCTGTCCCCTTAATTGTGGAGTCCCCAATCACAAGGCCCAGTCTTTTACAGCCCCTAACCACCTGAGCTTTCTCACTCGGCTCACCCCCAGAGATCTGCTCTCTATGCTCAGTTGATTCCTCCTCAACTGTAGCCTCCAGCACCGAAAACCTATTATGGAGGGGAACCGCCCCAGGGGATTGTCTTCCCGATTGCTTCTTACCCCTCCTCCTGGCATTGACCCAAGCCTCATTTCTAGGAGTTACTATTTCTCTATAACTCCTATCAACTTCCACCTCCGCCTCCCGAATTATGCGGAGTTCCTCTACCTCCCCCTCCAGCTCCTTTACACGCTCCTCCAGAAGCTGCAATCTAATGCACTTCTTACAACTAAAATCTCCTGAAACACTACTGGATTTCCTCACCACATACATCCCACAGGAGATGCAGCATACTGCCTGAACTGCCATCCCTGAAGCCATTACCAGCAAGAAAAAAAGAAAACAAAAAACTTCCCCACACTTATAATTAGGTTAGAGGAGGATGGAAGGGTGGGATCCTCTACCAGTGTAGAGGATCGGGTATCTCCTCTGCACCAATTTATAGGGCTAGGGGCCCGAGAGAAAAAAAAAACTACTACTGAGGGGGAACCACCCAGGTAACTGACTTTTAAAGTTAAAATAAAAACCCTTCCCAGACTCCTTTGCTGCCCACTTCTAGTTTTCACTTTAAACTTGAAAAAACTGCTGTTAAAGTAAAGGCCAAAAAAATACACACACTAGCTGACTAATTAAATAAATAAACAATTCAATTAATCCAATTAATCTCTTACCAGCACTGCTGCTTTTCAATCACCCCTCTCAGCTTGCTCCAGTGCATTCTGCATTCTCTCATTCTCTATGAACGTTATGCTTTGTATGGCACGCAAGAAACAATACTTTTCACTGTTTACCAATACATGTGACAAGAATAAATCAAATCAAAAACTTGCTAGCTGGCATTTTGTGATTTATGCATGAAGACCCCTCATCCTTCTGTGCTGCAGTTTTCTGCACTATTTCTCTGTTTAAATAATATTTAACTCCTTTATTCTCCCTACCAAAATGCATAACTTTACATTTTCCTGCATTATATTCCAGCTGCCAGGTTTTTGCCCACTCACTTGACCTGTCTATATCGCTCTGTAGACTATTTGTGTCATCCTCATTACCTGTCTTCCCACCTATTTTTGTGTCATCCCCAAACTTGGCAATTCACTTCCCTCATTCAAGTCATTGATATCTTCTTCTTTAGCAGTCCCTCAGGATTGAGGATGACTTGCTTCCACTCTGGGAAGGTGGGTTCTGCAGTGGCTAAATAGTCCAAACCTGGAACCATAGATTCTGCCACAGGTTTAATAGGTAGTGTTTGGTGTGGTGGGTGGGCAGGATGCTCTGGACTCTGTGCTTTCTTTCTGCTGTTCACACTTGGCCTCTGCATGCTCCACCCGGTGATACTCGAGATGATTGGCACCTTCGCAGATGGTGCTTCTTCAGTTTGTGCGTTCTAAGGCAAGCGATTCCTGTGCGTCGATGTGGATGTTGCATTTATTTAGGGAGGTTTTCAGAGTGTCCTTTTAGTATTTCCTCTGCCCTCCTAGTGATCACTCGCCATTACAGAGCTCGGAGTAAAGCACTTGTTTCGGGAGTCTTGTGTCAGACATGCAGACAATGTGGCCCACCCATCGCAGCTGGTTGAGTTGACCAATGCCTCGATGGTGGGGATATTGGCATGGAAGAGGACAGTCACATTTGTATGCCTATCCTGCCAGTGGATTTGTAGAGTTTTGCAGGAATAACATTGGTGATATCTCTCCAGAGATTTGAGGTGTCTGCCTACAATATCCGTGTTTCTTCAGCATACAGGAGGGCAAGAACCACGGCTGCTTTGTAGACCATGAGCTTAGTGCTGGTTTTGAGGTCAGTCTTTGAACATTCAGTTCGTTAGGCGTCTGAAGACTGGTGCATTGAAGTCCTTGGTTGTATTTCATCTTTAATGTCTGTCTGAGAGGAGTCTCCCGAGGTATGGGAAATAATCCACATTGTCCAGAGGCTCACCATGGATCTTGATGGCCGGTGGGCTGTTGTGTGTGGCAGGAGCGGGCTGGTAGAGAAACTTTGCTTTCCGGACATTTAATCCGAGGTTCATTTTCTCATCTGTCTTTGTCAATGCAACAATGATTGTTTGTAGCCCGGCCTCTGAGTGTGCGCGCACACAGGTATCGTCTGCATACTGCAGCACAATGACAGAAATTGGAATGGTCTTGGTTCTGGCCTGGAGGCATTGGAGATTGAACAGTTTCCCGCTTGTCCGGTAAGTTAACTCCACTCCAGCAGGGAGCTTCAAGGTGATTGGGGGAGTGTTGCTGCAAGAAAGATGGAGAAGAGCATTGGTGCAATAATGCTGTCCTGTTTGACCCAGTTTGTACTCGTATTGGGCCTGTCATGGTTCCATGGGTGAAGATCACGGCTTGCATGTCATCGTAGGGCAGGCAGAGAATGGTGACGAGTTTCTGAAGGCAGCTGAATTCGAGAGTGATGTTCTACAATTACTCATGGTTAACAGAGTTGAAGGCCTTTGCAAGATTGAAGAAGACTATGTACAGAGGTTGTCGTTGCTCCCTACATTTTTCCTGGATTTGTCACATGCTGAAGATCATGTCCATTGTGCCTCTTGATGGGTGGAAGCCGCACTGAGACTCAGGGAGGAGCTATTCAGCCACTGGGAGGAGGTGTTGAGGAGGATTCTTGCGATGACCTTTTCCGTGGACAGTAGGGAAAACACTCTGAAATGAGGCATTCGCTCACCCCTGAGGGGGGTTCTTTGAGACGAACGACCAATTTATTTTTTACGGCGAAGCCGACCCCATAGAGATGGCATCTTCTGGTTTGCCTTTCCAGAAGAAGGTGTAACCACCATCTTGTTCTTTAAGCTGGCCTTCACCTACCAATCATGTCTCATCAAGGCAGGATGACAATATTGGAATTATGATGATGTGGCAATTACGGTGATTTGGATGAAAGAAGGGCAGGACTGGCTGCTTAGCATTCTAGGATTTAGATGCTTCAGGCAAGATAGAGGGGATGACAAAAGAGGTGGCAGTGTTGCTTTACTGATTAGAGAGAATGGCGCAGCTATACAGAGGGAGACACCTTGGTGGGATCATGCTTTGAGGCCTTATGAGTAAAACTCAGAAACAGGAGCGGTGCAATCACACTGTTGAGATTGTACTACAGACCTCCCAACAGCCAGCGTGAAGTGGAGGAAATGATATGCCTCTCTCTGCGACTGGGTCCTAGACTGCCTAACCCACAGACTGCAATCAGTTAGGATACGGTAATGACACCTGTTCCATGATTATCCTTAACACTGGTACCCTGCAAGGCAGTGGCCTCAACCCCTTACACACCTCCTTATACACCTATGATTGGCCAAATTCCATTCCAACTCCATTTCAAGTTTGCTGATGACACCACCGTAATGGGTCAGATCTCAAACAATGATGGGACAGAGTACAGGAAAGTGATATAGAGTCTGGTGAACTGGTGCGACAACAATAATCTCTCCCTCAATGTCAGATAGTCGATAATCAGCGACTTCAGGAAACCTAATGCAAGAAGTCTCAGATTCTGTCTCTCCAACATGCACTGCTCCTCCAATCAAACGCTGCATTATTTTCCCACTCTCACTGAGACACCTCCTCCTGCAATTGTTCAGCCCCATTTGGATTATGCAGGAGCCATAATGTAAGCTAAGATGTGACCTTCCTTACATTTTTCATCCGCTCTGATTTTTCTGTGTGTTATGTGCAGTTGAGGATTACCCGCCATAGATAATTCAATGGCAATAATGAACTGACTCGTGTTGAAATCTCGGAGCATTACCAAAAAGATTCATCCATGTCAAAGGAAAGATTTTTCAGAGCTCCCCAGAATAGTTTAACATTTTGAAAGATTAGCAAGTGAGAAAAACCAGGAAATTCTAGACCATTGTTGTAAAATTGCTCGTCTCAAATTAAGGATAGGGTGACTGAACATGATTTTCAGGTGATCAAAAGGAGTCAACTTGAATTTTAAAGGATAGGTCTCACCAAGCAAACCTGACTGATATTTTTTTGATGATGCGACTATAGTAGTAGGCAGGCAAATATAAAGTTGAAGCTCATGAAATTATAGGTAAATTATAGACCTGGTTAGGAAATTAGCTGAGTAAGAGTAAAGAGTAGGGAATGGCAGGATGTGATTAGTGGTTTCTCACAAGGATCTCTCTTTCCGGTATTCATTAATAGCTTTGATGATGGGGCAGAAAGCTCCATATCCAAATTTGTCAATGACACAAAAGATGGTCCTGTTTGCAGTTTAGATGGAAATCAATTGTAAAAGGTACTGACAGATTAAGTGAATGGACAAACCTATAGCAAATGAATTTCAATGCAAACAAATTAGGTCCATTTTGGATCTAAAAAGGATAGAGTACAGTACATTCTGAATGATAAAAAGCTAGAAACAGTAGGATCCAAAGATGTGGGGGCCCAAGAATGTACATCACTAAAATCTCATGAACAGGTCCAAGAAATAATTTAAAAGACTAATGGATTGCTGGCCTTTATATCTACAGGGCTCGATTACAAAACCATGTTCAGATCACAACTGGAGCATGATGAGCAGTTTTGGTCACCACACCTTAGGAAGGATACACTAGCCTCTGAGAGAGTGCAGTCCAGATTTGCCAGAATGTTACCTGAACACCAAGGGCCAAGTTATTGGAGAGATTACACAAACTAGTGTTGTATCCCCTAGAATTTACTTAGTCAAGGGGTGGTTTGATTGAAGTTGAATAGTTAAGAACAAACAAAGAACAATACAGCACAGGAACAGGCCCTTCGGCCCTCCAAGCCCACGCCGCTCCCCGGTCCAGGATTGAATCCTGAATCCAGGATCCCCGCCCAATTTTCCAGCCTATCTACATCCTAATATCCTATCCACCGAGCTGTCCCTCACAGCTACGATGCTTTGTTCATCACAACCTATTAACTCACCCCCACCCCCCCATTCCAGACCATGTGATCTCCAGGGAGAGGCGAAAACCCAGAGTGAAAACCCCAGGGCCAATATGGGGAAACAAAATCTGGGAAATTCCTCTCCGACCCCCTGAGGCGATCGAAACGAGTCCAGGAGATCACACTGGCCCTGATCGGAAAATGCTTCCCAACCCTAAGGGCAACAGAGATGGAGAAACTATTTTCACTAATTGTGAAGTGGATAATGGATGTTGGAAGTTTGATTAATCTTTAAAAAAGGATCTGTAAGATAATAGTCAAGGTAATAATGTAGGATAAAAGAAAAATACCGAGGATGCTGGAATGAAACAAAAGCAGAAGGTGCTGGAAAATCTCAGCGGGTCTGACAGCATTTGTGGAGGGAGAATAGAGTCAATGGTTCGAATCTGGATCCACTATTGTAATGCTGTAGGAGACTTATTCATATTGCTGATTGATGTTCACAGTATCACACAATTAACATGGAGCAAACAGATTTCTGCGGTCAAATAGCCTGCAGAGATTTAACTTTTAATATGCTGAAAGTTCTTCAACCAGGCAAAACTGATTTTTGGCCAAAGTTGTTTTTTTTGAAGTTTGCTGGGATTACCTGTGGCCAAGTTGGCCTGAAACATATTAAAGGGCACAACGTGTTAAACCATGTCACAGCTTGTTGCCAAACAAAAGAGCTGAAGAAGTTGTTTCTAGAAACGGTACGGTAGCACAGTGGTTAGCACTGCTGCTTCACAGTGCCAGGGACCTAGGTTCGATTCCCGACTTGGGTCACTGTCTGTGTGGAGTTTGCACGTTCTCCCTGTGTCTGCGTGGGTTTCCTCCGGGTGCTCCGGTTTCCTCCCACATTCTGAAAGATGTGCCGGTTAGGTGCATTGACCCAAACAGGTGCCAGACTGTGGTGACTTCAGGGGAATTTCACAGCAACTTCATTGCAGTGTTAATGTAAGCCTTACTTGTGACAAATAAATAAACTTTAGACTTTTTTGGAGCCAGTGTTTCCTTGTATTGGCATTGGATTGTGGGCTGCGTGTAATAAGGCATGAACATGAGGAGGTCTGGTCCTGACCCTCTCTGTGCTGGCTCTATCTGATTGGCCTAATCGAACAATGCAATTTTTTCCTGATCAGTTCATTAGCCGGTTGCCAAGGAACCTTTGGGGTATAAGAATGCTAACACAAAGAGCCTGGCAGGGGAGAGTCAATGGTCAGGCAGGCGACAAGGCTAGCCCATTGCACTCAGGGTATGCTGACACCTGAGGGCGTGGTTTGTCTAATCTAGGGTAGAGTAATTAAAACTATTGTGACAAAAGGAGAATTTAAAACATATTTTGGGAGTGGAATTTGGAAATGTTCATATGACAATCATCTGGGGCAATTCTGCGGAGAAATCCGCAAACACTAACTTTGTGTGCTAACGAGACCATTGTGGCTTCAAATGTACTTTGTCATCCGTATTAATTGGCTGCAAAACTTGTGTGTAATTTGTTAAGCCAAAGGGTGAGGGGAGTAAAGGAGTATTATATTATAACCCATTCTTTTCTAGGTTTAATAATTTACTTTCCTGTTGTTAACACTAATCAGTGGTGCTCAGACTCTGTTCCTCCACATTTGATTTTTAAAAAGGTAAAAGTTACGGTCCTTTGAGCCAGGGTGCCACTCTGGGATCTTCCCATCCGGTTATAACATCAACTGGGTTCGTAACAGTATTGAATTCAGGGAAAAGCAACCATTCAAAATCTAGGTTAGAGAGAGAAAGAGAAGCAGGAGGTTTGCCTCTATATAATTATCTGCTATTTATTATGCTTGCAGAAATGTGTTGACGTATAATAGTCCACAAGATAAATTGGAGCAAATCTGAACTAACATATGGAAACCAAACTAATTGAAGATCTATTTTCTCTAATTCTCCATAGATATGGCTGGCAGGTGCTTTTGTCTACCATGTAATCAAAATTGTTCACACTCTAATTCCACACTAAACTCACATATGAGTAGAATTAATGGGATGATCTGGAATTATGACAGTAGCTTATGTGTTCTCTTTATTTTAAAGTCGTGTGAAAATGAAGATTATGCTGTGCTTATATATACTTTGAATACTTCCACTGGAAATATTATACAGAATCTTTAGACGTTCAACTAAGTTCCTCATTTGGAGAATACTGGAAGAGAATTTATGTAAAGATACCGTCCAGCCAGATATAACTAACCGATAATTGGGGACGCTCAATGTACTCTACTTGAAGATTTACATTCTTATAAATTAAACTTTGTCAATATATTGGTATAGCATTTGCTGTGCTAATGACAGTGAGGCTGTTGGTATACACTGCTGACAGGGTCTGCAACTTCAGCTGTGCACACATGGGTGCAGAGTGCTGTTTGGGCCATTCTGCACTGTTCCAGAGCGTTCACTCATCAACATCAACTGGAAGACTATGTGCTAACAGTGGAAGCAGTGGCGTATTGGTATTGTTGCTGGACTAGCAATCTCGAGACCCAGGGTAATGCTCTGGGAATCTGGGTTTGAATCCCTCTATGGCAGATGGTGAAATTTGAATTCAATAAAATTCTGGAATTAAAAGACTAATGATCATTGTCAATTGTTGTAAAAACGTATCTGGTCCACTAATGCCCTTTAGGGAAGGAAATCTGCTGTCCTTACCTGGTCTGGCCTACATGTGACTCCAGAGCTATTGCAATGTAGTTGGCTCTTAAATGCTGTCAGGGATAGACAATAAATGCTGGCCCAGCCAGTGATGCCCTCCTCCCATGAATGAATATAGAAAAAACCCTTGTAATGAGGTTACCCCAGCAATATTTTAGGGCTGGTGCTTCCAGGTGGAAAGAATCATAGAATCCCTACAGTGCAGAAGGAGGCCATTCGGCCCATTGAGTCTGCACCGACCACAATCCCACCCAGACCCTACCCCCACATATTTACCCGCTAATCCCTCTAACCTACGCATCTCAGGACTCTAAGGGGCAATTTTTAACCTGGCCAATCAACCTAACCCACACATCTTTGGACTGTGGGAGGAAACCGGAGCACCCGGAGGAAACCCATGCAGACACGAGGAGAATGTGCAAACTCCACACAGACAGTGACCCGAGCCAGGAATCGAACCCGGGACCCTGGAGCTGTGAAGCAGCAGTGCTAACCACTGTGCTACCGTGCCGCCCATCCAGAGTCAATTCAAAACACTTCTTTAAAAATTCAGCCTGATGAGGAGACCGATATTTCAACTTCCAAAATACTGAGGGAGGGATTTTGCTGTTTTATCTGACCTTTACAATTATTTAATTTGCATGGCTTTTTAAAATGATTTTGCTCAAATTTATCTTGATTGAAAAATAAATTGTTTCTATATATATGTTTCTGCTTTTTTTTAAAACTTGTTTTAATACAAAACCCTGTTTACTTGATAGGTTCTGCAACAGCTTAGTTTTGACATTCACTGTGTTTGACTTTTATTTATCATACCAAATAATCTCTTTTTTATGCTGGCATTAGAGAACATTGCAGAGCCGAGCCAGGGCTGAGACCACAAGGAAACCTTCTTGGCTTCCAAGTGAAATTCTCGCCTCCACCATCTCATTACCTGAGTAGGTACTTTAAGTCAAGGTCAGTGGTGAGTGCCATCACTTCAATGCTGACGCAAAAATCTGGACCATGCCTGATTTTGCAATGGTAATGACAGTCAGGCTGTCAGTGTTTGTCTTCATTACTCCACTGAAAACAGACAGGAACTTCAGCGAAAATCCAGAAGTTACTTTCAGTGATTCTATGATAATCCAGAAGATGCATTGTTGAGGGCCCCTGGAGTGCAACCCCAAAACAATCAAAGAATCAACAAAACTTCCACTTTTAGACTATATAAAAACCCTGGAAAAGCTTGGAGATCTCTTTGATTTGGTGCCAGATCTAAATTAGAAAGGGGATGTCCACAAACAAAGATCACAAGATTTTTATGAGAAACTTCCTGGATTGCTAGCTGTGAGAATACCTCAATGTGATTGGCTGTTTCCTCTGTTTGCTGACATCATTGCTCTTGGAGATCTCTTTGATTTGGTGCCAGATCTAAATTACCACTGGGAAAGGGGATGTCCACAAACAAAGATCACAAGACTTTTATGAGAAACTTTTAACGTCAACAGCAAGTGCTGTTGTTTTGTTGCTGACTGCAAAACCAAGTCCAAGGTGTGATTACTTCATGTTTCTAGGTATAAGTTATGAAATTCTTATGATATATCATTGTATCATGTAGCATAGAAAAGATAAACTTTCACAATACAGAAATGCATTAATTTAAAGATTACCACTCTATGATGCACAACACATCGCCCTTTCTTCCAATGCAAAACAAAGCAGCTGGAGTTTAAGTGAGGAACATGGGGTGATGGAAGTGTATGTTTCTTAACTGGGATGCAGACGGAGAAGCCTGGGTACCGGCAATTCTTCAAAGCAGAATCTAGATATTTCTGGCCAGCTCTATGAACATATTTAAGCTGCGGGAAATTCACTACTTGTTTTTCTGCCAAGTAAACAGTGACAGTCAGGATATATTTTTTCCAAGTCAGGAAGCTCTCTTGATTAAAAACAGTCAGAACCAACAATACCCAAGGACACCAAGAACAGATTGACCATCAGAGTCAGAAAACAAATGGGATACATATGGCAGCATCTCCTCTCACCTTGTACTAGAATCCAACGATCTTGAGATTCCCACAGTGCATGAACTAGGATTTGATAATAACAAGCACAGTGCAAAGTATTCTGGAGGGGATAATACTCTCTGTAGTTTCAGTTAAGAATTTTAGACAGCTAAAAGAATCCCACTCAAAATGTCAGCCTATAATTTTTGTTCAAATGCTGAGTAAACAGCAGTGCAGTAACACTATTTTCTGCCTTCCTGGATTTAACTATATAAATATTACCTATTAAACAGATTAAAGACGTTATTAAATAGAAGATAAGGGAAGTCATATAAGAAATGAGTGCCTTCCATTAATATCACCAACGGTAGCAGTTAAGCTTAAGTTAAGTTTTTATTTATTAGTCACCACTAAGGCTTGCATTAACACTGCAAGGAAGTTACCGTGAAATTCCCCTAGTCAGCACGCTCCGGTGCTTGTTCGGGTCACTGCACCTAACCAGCACGTCTTTCAGAATGTGTAGTTAACCTATCATAAAAGAACAATGTTGTGCCAGAATTTGTTGACAAAATGTCTAACAAGCATTTTGCTATTAACCTGTAAATCATTCAGCAATTTGTGGTGAAGAGATCTTCTGTCCATTGTGAATTGCTACAATTATTAACAATTTACATAATTCTGCTTTTAAACCAATGAAATTGGCAACTCAATGTCAACCTCCACATTAGTTTCAATAAATTTCTGAATTTGCACAGCAAATAAAAATCAAACTCTGGAGGTTAAGTTAGGAACTTACCAACATAAAGACTCTTTTAATGACAAGGTTCAAGTTCCTGCGATGTTACTTGAATTCTCTGGTCACGAAAGAAACAATTGAAGTTTCAACTCTGCAAGTGGTAAGTTTTTCTAGGAAATATTTTAAAATTTACATTCTTACTTTTCTTTGTGTTTTCCCTTTCTGCCTTATTTTCTTTTGCTCCCATAATTCAATCTTTCTTTTCTTCTCTATTTCCCTTTCTGTACCTGGTTTGGCTCTAATTTACCCACTCGAATCCACCCTCCCCCTCTGCTGCTTTCTCAATCCTTAAGTCTCATTGGTTTCATTGTTTACCACGGTCCCAGATGCCATGTTGCCCTCACTGTGCCATTATCAGCTTACATGTGGAATCATACAACAGTTACAGGATAGAAAATGGCCATTCTGCCCTTCATGCCCATGCTGTCTCTCTGTGAAGACAATTTGGCTACTCCCTCTCTTCCACCCTTTTTGCATAGCCTTGCAGATTTTTTTCTCTTTTATCCAGCATCCCGCAACTAGCAGGAGCGATATTTTTTAGAGCTGAAGGAAAACTCTGTAAATTCAAGATGCAAAGTTCTGTGAAAACTTATTCCTGTGCTTGTTCTCCAGCAACATCTTAAATTTTAGAACTACCAATAACTACTAGCATTATTAGTATTTGTACAACTTAAAGTTAACCTTGTATTTCAAACTTTCCTTGCAGATGCTGGCCATGATGGCACAGTGGTTAGCACTGCTGCCTCACAGCGCCAGGGACCCATGTTCGATTCCCGGTGTGAGTAACTGTCTGTGTGGAGTTTGCACATTCTCCCAGTGTCTGCGTGGGTTTCCTCCGTGTGCTCCAGTTTCCTCCCACAGTCCGAAAGACATGCTGGTTAGGTGCATTGGTCATGCTAAATTCTCCTTCAGTGTATCCAAACAGGCACCGGAGTGGGGCGACTAGGGGATTTTCACAGTAACTTCATTGCAGTGTTAATGTAAGCTTACTTGTGACACTATAAATAAGTATGAGCCAATGTGACAGTATTTATTATGGCGTCTAACCATATTAAGGTCTGGGTAGCACAGTGGACGCCGCATTTGGAATACTGCGTCCAGTTCTGGTTGCCACACTACCAGAAGGACGTGGAGGCTTTGGAGAGAGTACAGAGGAGGTTTACCAGGATGTTGCCTGGTATGGAGGGGCTTAGTTATGAGGAGAGATTGGGTAAACTGGGGTTGTTCTCCCTGGAAAGATGGAGGATGAGGGGAGACTTAATAGAGGTGTATAAAATTATGAAAGGCATAGATAGGGTGAACGGTGGGAAGCTTTTCCCCGGGTCGGTGGTGACGTTCACGAGGGGTCATAGGTTCAAGGTGAAGGGGGGAGGTTTAACACAGATATCAGAAGGACATATTTTACACAGAGGGTGGTGGGGGCCTGGAATGCGCTGCCAGGCAAGGTGGTGGAGGCGGACACACTGGGAACGTTTAAGACTTATCTAGATAGCCATATGAACGGAGTGGGAATGGAGGGATACAAAAGAATGGTCTAGTTTGGACCAGGGAGCGGCACGGGCTTGGAGGGCCGAAGGGCCTGTTCCTGTGCTGTATTGTTCTTTGTTCTTTGGCTAGCATTGCTGCTCACAGCGCCAAGGACCCGGGTTCGATTCCTGGCATGGGTCACTGTCTGTGTGGAGTTTGCACATTCTCCCAATGTCTGCATAGGTTTCATAGAATCATAGAAACCCTACAGTGCAGGAAGAGGCCATTTGGCCCATTGAGTCTGCACCAACCACAATCCCACCCAGGCTCTACCCCCATATCCCTACACATTTACCCGCTAATCCCTCTAACCTACACATCTCAGGACACTAAGGGGCAATTTTAGCATGGCCAACCAACCTAACCCGCACATCTTTGAACTGTGGGAGGAAACCGGAGCACCCGGAGGAAACCCACGCAGACACGAGGAGAATGTGCAAACTCCACACAGACAGTGACCCAAGCCGGGAATCGGACCCAGGTCCCTGGAGCTGTGAAGCAGCAGTGCTAACCACTGTGCTACCGTGCCACCAGTTTCCTCCGGGTGCTCCGGTTTCCTCCCACAGTCTGAAAGACGTGCTGATTAGGTGCATTGATCCGAACAGACACCAGAGTGTGGCGACCAGGGAAATTTCACAGTAACTTCATTGCAGTGTTAATGTAAGCCTTACTTGTGAATAATAAATACATTTTAGATGCAGAATTTCAATCCAGCCTGAGCTCAATAAGAGGCAATTAATCAAGTTAGCTGGGGGTTTATGTTACTTTCACACTGCTACCCATATTGCAATGTGGGTGAAAGAAATCATACAAAAAACAGAAGAGGAATCTAGTTTTTGTACGTCTCCCACTCAAATGATTTCCATCAACTTCAATTTTTTGAGTTATATAAATAAAAGTTCAATCCGGGTCTGCGCTGAATATGGTAAAATGCATGCCTAGATTGTGTAGCACTTGCTTAGAACCTTTCTTGTGACAAATTTTAAAAAAACATCTGTGTGCTTCTAATCATTTATTTACTTTCATGCTCTACTCTCAGAATAAGTAATACATAAAGGCCGTCTGAGCCAGAATGTTAAGTAAGAGCACAATAAGTCTCTTTCGAAGCCAGAGAACTCCTCTAAGGCCATAAGCTTACGTGGCCAGGAACACAAAGAAAGAAAATACCCTGAACCTTTTTCAGGCAAACTTGCCAGACTGAGTTATTTTCTCTTTCTGTAATGTCTGCTTTCCTACAGAGTTTCAATCATTCTCCAGTACTTTGCAAATTTGTTTACATTAACCATATGTACAGATGTAAGTAAGCTCAGCTTTCTGCCTTCTAGATGTGCCTATCCTGCTAATCTGTCTCTCAAATCAATCTAGTCCTTTTCTTCAGACTTCAGAGCAAAAGCAGTATTGGAAATTGAAACAGGAACAGGAGTGGGGATACATTCAGCGTCATTATCCTATACTGAGCCACAGGATGCTGATTCCTGGGTTATTACAACTGCACAAAGTAACATTTTGATGCTTTTAGATATTAGGTATAAATGGCCTATTGATATTATTGCTAGACTATTAATCCAGAAACTCAGCTAATCTTCTGGGGACCCGGGTTCGAATCCCACCATGGCAGATGGTGGAATTTGAATTCAATCAAAAATACCTGAAATTAAGAATCTCCTGATGACCGTAAAAACATTGTCGATTGTCAGAAAAAACTTATCTGGTTCACTAATGTCCTTTAGGGAAGGAAATCTGCCATCCTTACCTGGCGTAGCCGACATCTTACTCCAGAGCCACAACAATGTGCTTGACTGTCAACCCCCATTGGGCAACAAGGAATGGGCAATAAATGCTTGCCAGCCAGCGACGCCAATCTTTCACGAATGAATAAAAAAAACCTGCTAACATGGTTGAAATAAGCACTGGAAATTAGTTGTCACCTGAGAACACTCGTATCATTCTAAATAATTCACATTTTTTCCTAAATTAGCTATACTTGTTTGACCTCTTAGTCTTCATTGCTCCTTGATCACGTAATATAGGTTCTGGTAGCTGACAAAATACTCCAGGTATGTTTGAAAGCTATCGGAATGCCACCTGTATCTATCAACCCTTTGGTCAGTATACCTTTTTAATATTTATTTTAAATAATGTACTTATATAATTAAAGCTTTCATGACTCCTCAAACATTAAGTGGTAAAGTAGCAAGCCAAACATACCAGCACTTTGAGATTTAGTCTTGAGGAATGGCTGTAAAAATCGATTTGCCTTGGTGCCCCTGACACTGTAGGAAACGATGAAAAAATAAATGAACCATTAACTCGTAACCACATCAGTTTTACACCTATAAGCATCAGATGAAAATAGGAATGAGCTTATCATAATATCCTGATGGGAAAATGCCTTACCAGCAAGTACTCATTGTACAGGATCATGAGGAACTTAGGCAAAATACCAGGGACAGCCTGTGTTTCTGCAGCAATGTCTTGGAAAAAGTGACTGTCATCACTAATCAAGGATAAACAAAGACAGTGCCTGAGTATTTTTGTAGTGTGGGCATTGTTATATTGTAGGAAACACAGTTCAGAAGTATATTTTTACAATTATTTCATAGCAGAACTGAAATTTGTGCCATTATCTTTTGGAAGCATTACTGTACTTGTTTGGTAGTATTTGTTGCTTGCCTGTCAGAGACTACTTTACCCACATTGTCTCTGCAAGCCTATTTATTTAGTGTTAATAATTGATTATCTTTTCAGAGTGTTTGTTCTGGTAACTTTCTTTGGCCTTAAACATTTTAGTCTGGAATAAATTCCACTTGTACAGAAACAAATGTGTGAATTAGGTTGGAGAAAACTACCAAAAGCAGTTAATGATTTGTTAACTAATACTTTAAATAATGCTGCACAGTCTGATCATTTTAATTGTCCCTGCAGGCTGTCCAATTGTCCAACACTGACTTCATATTACAAACTGTTGTGACTTGTGTTCAGCCTTAAACAAGGATAAACACATTACAGTGTTAAAGCAGTGGTTAAAATTGAGAATTATATTTCCTTTTGTATCTTGTGTAAAAGATATAATTTCTGTACATGCATCTTCCACACTCTGATGTCACAACCTCAGCTCTTTCCTCTGCAGAGAGGGATCAAGACCTCCATATTATACCCAAAAATAATTGTTACAAAATTCATTCTGTCATGTTTCCCCTATACACCCCCATTGGTCCAATCATAAATTGGATATAGATTGGCCATACATTGTCATGTAACCCCTTATCTCTGTTTGTAGTTTAAATGCAAACTTTATTTGTTCCTGCAATTGTTAGCTAACCATGTGGACTTTGCAACTAGTGCTAAGCTGTAGCTTTATTCTAGCTGTACAGAAATCCTAACCTAAACATCATTTTCTTTATTAATTCTAACAAAGAAAAAGAAGTACAATCTCAAAAATTTAATACAAAACTGCAATCTAGCCGAGGCTTTAAAATACTAAAATAATAAAAGGGGATTATACTTATTTATATTTCAACAAATAACAAAAGTTCTTAAGTTTGTATGACTGCACCGAGGAAGGTAAAAGAGATAATGTGGATAGCTTCATGTCTCAATTTTGACCTCCCTTGGCTTTCAATAACAATTTTTTGTGAACTTTGTCACCATGCACCTGCTGTCTAGAAAAATATGTCTATGATTTAAATGGGAAGGTTTTAATTCACTCAAATCCCACTCACTTGCACAGTTAGAACCATAGAACCATAGAAAATTACAGCTCAGAAATAGGCCTTTTGGCCCTTCTTGTCTGTGCCAAACCATTTTTTGCCTAGTCCCACTGACCTGCACTTGGACTATATCCCTCCACACCCCTCTCATCCATGAACCCGTCCAAGTTTTTCTTAAATGTTAAAAGTGACCCCGCATTTACCACTTTATCCGGCAGCTCATTCCACACTCCCACCACTCTCTGCGTGAAGAAGCCTCCCCTAATATTCCCTTTAAACTTTTCTCCTTTCACCCTTAACCCATGCCCTCTGGTTTTTTTCTCCCCTAGCCTCAGCGGAAAAAGCCTGCTTGCATTCACTCTATCTATACCCATCAAAATCTTATACACCTCTATCAAATCTCCCCTCAATCTTCTACACTCCAGGAAATAAAGTCCCAACCTATTCAATCTCTCTCTGTAACTCAGCTTCTCAAGTCCCGGCAACATCCTTGTGCACCTTCTCTGCACTCTTTCAACCTTATTTACATCCTTCCTGTAACTAGGTGACCAAAATTGTACACAATACTCCAAATTCGGCCTCACCAATGCCTTATATAACCTTACCATAACACTCCAACTTTTATACTCGATACTCCGATTTATAAAGGCCAATGTACCAAAGGCACTCTTTACGATCCTATCCACCTGTGACATCACTTTTAGGGAATTCTGTACCTGTATTCCCAGATCCCTCTGTTCAACTGCACTTTTCAGAGTCCTACCATTTACCCTGTACGTTCTACTTTAGTTTGTCCTTCCAAAGTGCAATATCTCACACTTGTCTGCGTTAAATTCCATTTGCCATTTTTCAGCCCATTTTTCTAGTTGGTCCAAATCCCTCTGCAAGCTTTGAAAACCTTCCTCACTGTCCACTACACCTCCAATCTTTGTATCATCAGCAAACTTGCTGATCCAATTTACCACATTATCATCCAGATCATTGATATAGATGACAAACAACAATGGACCCAACACCGATCCCTGCGGCACACCACTAGTCACAGGCCTCCACTCAGAGAAGCAATCCTCCACAACCACTCTCTGGCTTCTTCCATTGAGCCAGTGTCTAATCCAATTTACTACCTCCCCATATATACCTAGCGACTGAACCTTCCTAACTAACCTCCCATGAGGGACCTTGTCAAAGGCCTTGCTGAAAGGCCTTGTTAAAACCAAGCAGTCAAAAACTCTTCCATCCTACAATGATCCAACGGTTGTTAAGCTGATTTCCCAAAGGATTTAAGATGGCGCCGGAACGTGGCAATTTCTTGTGAGCTGTGCCCAGCATACCCTCTAATTATATCCCTCACTCTCGTTCTATGCTTCTATTCTAACTCTTTTCAACTCTCTAACAATGTACTATTACAATCTCGTAGAGATTTGGAAGTTAATCTTTCTCTACACCTTAGCTTTGACTGCAATGCTACATTCTGCACTCTCTCCTTTCCTTCTCTATGTATGGTATGCTTTGCATAGCGCAAGAAACAATACCTCTCACTGTATACTAATACATGTGACAAAAATAAATCAAATCAAATTAAATCAAAAGCTCTTTTAAGCCCTTATCCTCCGAAAATCCCCTGAGAAGAAATAATTGCTGTGGTAGTGGCACTTCATTTTAATAATTTTAGGACCAAGCTAGCTTGTTCCATGACTTGATCCACCCTATCAACGTTGTTGTAGATTTTACAATCGAAAATGATGAGAAAAATGATATTTATAGAATTGTGAGCACAGGGTGTAAGAATAAATTGAGGTAACTAATTACAATGTGACTCTACCCAAAGAGTGACTCCCATTAGTTCTGATGTATTACCTCTTGGATTTGGTTGCAGATGTGGGTGACAAACATCTCATGCAGGCCTATATGAAGAACAGCCTCCTTTTGGTTGGCCATTGCTTGTTCCTGTCTTTCAACTCTAGTCTTCATACATTGCTGAAATAGCTGTACTTCTCAGCATGGATATGCACTTGAAAATTAAATTAGCTATTGTATTCTGGATCTGATGACAGTGGAAGATGAACCCATTACAATATATATTTATTAGATTAATAAACAAAGAAGCATTGAAGTGATAAGATTCTCTAGGCAATATCACATTCACACATAAATTATCATTAGTAAGTACAGTAGCATAGCATGTATGTATTATGCATGTTATCTTGCCAACTCAGACAACCACAAGCCTGAGGTCAATCAGGCCACTGCTAAATTGCCCCTTGGTGTCAGGGGGACAGGATAATTGTGGATAAGACCAAAACATTGAATCTTATTCCCAGTTTGATTCCATAGATACCCCTGTGATAACTGGTGGCATCAATTCCAGGCAATAGACTGGTGAGAGTCTCCTGTTTCAAGTAGAACATGCAAGACATTAATAAACCAGTGAATCCCACAGTTATCCAAAATTCATGAGAGAACAGGCTGTATGTGGGTTACCCTGGCTGGCGGCTAAAACTGCTTCTTCACACAGGGACCAAAAACATTGCACTAATTACTTACTGACATGTGAGCATTAAATTTTCTAGGTTCCTGTCTCACCACATCTATATGACCTTGGGTCCTATCAAGATCACAAGAACACTATTTAATTCAGCTCAACCTGTACCCACGACATACCTTTTACAATATGTAAATATTGTCAAATGGGAAATATGTCAATAGTATATTTTCATAGATTCATAGAATGCTACAGTGCAGAAGGAGGCCATTCGATCCATCGAGTCTGCACCGACAATAATCCACCCAGGCCCTATCGCCATAACCCCATGCATTTACCCTACCTTGTCCCCCTGACACTAAGGGGTAATTTAGCATGGCCAATTCACCTAACTCACACATCCTTGGACTGTGGGAGGAAACCAGAGCACCCGGAGGAAACCTACACAGACACGGGGAGAATGTGCAAGCTCCACAGAGTGACCCAAACCGGGAATCGAACCTGGGTCTCTGGCACAGTGCTAGCCACTGTGCCACCATGCCGTCCCATTTTACTGAACGCAAATTATGCTTGTCCAGTGATGGTTGAGGGCTAAATGTTGACCAGAACACCATGAAAACCCAGAAACTCATTGAATCATTCACGTCCAACTGACCAGGCAGACAAGGTTGCAGTTTTACGTGCAGGTGTCTTTGCCCTTTTTTCGATCCTCTGAAGGGGCAACCAGATTGACCACAATGGCATTAACTTCCAATGCCTGCTCTCCAGAGTGTTCCTTGCCAATGACCATTAACTTAACTTTTGGCCACTGCTAAGGGGTGAAAACTGCATCCTCAATGTTTTCATGAGTCAATCCATAAGTAGGAGACTTCTGTAAAAGGAGCCCCAGCTCTCAATAGTTGCACTTCTGAGGGCTATTCCGTCTGTGTTTTGGACCTGTACCCTTGGGAGCTCCCTAATGGAATGAAATTACTGCTGGCTCTGGGGTTGCCTGCTGGTTTTCCAATCCCATTTGCATGACCACAGAAATTTTAAAACACCACTTCAGACATGTATTTGGCATACTATACAGTTATGATGTGAAGATTATCAAAATACTGCCTGAACTGCAGTAGATAAGAATTTGTGGGTCTTGCAGCAGAGGAACCGTTTTTATTCAGAGTGTTCCTGTTCCTGCTGCTCTTCAGCCTCTGATTACATGCTGTGCAGTGTCCATTACCAGTTGCTCCCTCTTGTCCCGGTAAGAATTCTCCAAGAAAAATGTCTCTGAGCTACAGTTGTATATGAAGCATTCTTGTGAGATAGTTCAGCTGTCTAATCATCTTGGGTGATCCCTACGTGAGGGGAAAAGGAACATGTGTTACCATGATGCGTGTGTTTCTACTCTACAGTGTGTTTTTAATGAGTGGATTTGTTTGGGTGGGGGTAGGAGGTGGCGTGCAGTCTGAAGAAGCAGTTTTTAAGGACACCATTTACAGTTGGCCTGCTAACAAGCCACAAGATTTTTCACTCACAGCTTCTCTTGGCTCAATGCCATCACTCCAAATTTCTGTTGTTCTTTAAAGACGGACAAAGGATATAGTTTTGACATTTTAAAGAACATTAAGAGTTGCCACATGCACACCTGTAGTGTAAACTGGATTAAACAAATATTGTATTTAACAAATAACAAGTAGTTTCTGATGGTAATTTGATTGCTACAATACTGTCTGCAACAGGAATGCACTTAGAAGCACTTCTAAGTGTCAGTCACAATTTAAATCTGAAACATTGTGGACGTGAAAACGCAGGTATGATAGATGCAAGAAATTGTGCTAGTGCTTCTGGTGTCAAGGCATTGCAATGTTTAGGTCATGGTGATTATAGTATGCATAGTATAGGCTTAAACTTAATTCGAGGAATCAGTCTGCAGACAGTCATCCTTCCACTTCTGTTCCAACGACTTGTGGGGAGCAGCTCTCATGTAATCACCGACCTCCTACTAAGCATAGAGTGAGAAGAAAGTTCCACAGTGAAGCATCTCTATTGTACCTTTTGCAGCAAAGCATCGGAACTGTCAACATTGCAGGTGTACTTTTGCCTATTTCTGCCATTCTTCTGCACCAGAACAAACAATTGGATTGAAATAGGAGTAGCAATCTATAAATTATTTTGTTTTTTTCCCCCTTAGTCTTGTTATTCATTGTGTTCTCTGTGCTAATGGAAATGTATGCTGAGCGCTTCTAAATTATGACATTGACTCAGGCAAGGTTAGCCTTCCTCCCAAGTTGCTTGATGGGTCATGGGAGCATTGTCATCTCGGTCCCGTTTTCACCAGGATTATTGAATCCATCTAAATATTCATGAGACACCATAGATGAATACAGACATAAGGGAAAGGGTCACAGAAAAGTTGTACATGAACAGGGCAGAGCATGGCAAGGGAGAAAACTGGGAGATTAAAAGAGAATGCTAAACATAGTTAGGATGTCAGAGGAAATATGACAATAACTTATCAAGGAACACAGAATAAAATATTAAACTAGCTACAGGCACATAAATGAGAAAAGGAAAGTTGAGGTGGAAATAGGGCCGTTGAGAGATGGACAGGATAAATCAAAGGCAGTGTGAACGCAAGCCTACTTGCGGCACTTATAAATAAACTTTTTTAAACAAAATGGCAGAAATATTAAATACTTTGCTTTAGAATTTACCAGGAATTTGGTTAGGTGGTCATGACAACAGAAGGGGAGATTAGAAATGGCACAACCACATTTTAAATAAAAAAGGAGAAATATTAAATAACTAATCTAACTCTTTGAAAATAAAGCCCCTGACTTGAATGGATTACATCCATGTAATTTAAGAGAACCTAGTGAATAGGAGGGGCACTATAACACATATTTAATAATTAGTTCAAAAATGTGCTGTGCCAGAGGATTAGAGAGAGCTAAGGTTATTTCTAGATTTAAGGTCGGAAACAGAAATGTCCAGGGCCTATAAACCAGTCAGCTCAACACTGGTGGGAGGAAAACTTACAAAATCTAAATAGAAATACATTTAGAAAGCAAAAATATAATAACAAATAGTCAGCACGGACTGTCAGTCAGGTGAAGGCAGGTTCAATTGAGGCACTCATGAGCGAATTGGATTATTATCTGAAAAGTAAGGATGTGCAGAGCTTTGGGAAGAAGGCTGGTGAGTGGCACTAGGTAAATTGCTCCTTAGGAGAAGCAATGCAGACACAATGGGTTGAATGGCTTCCTTCTGAGCTGTAACCATTCTGTGATTTTAAAAGGGATCCTCTTACCTGACCAACCTCATTGAACTCTTTGAAGAAGCAAGAAAGACTGGAGAAGGATAGTTCAGTAAATTAAATTTTATCTACATTTCCAAAAGACCTTTGATAAGGTGCCACAGAGTAGTTAGTGAGACTGGAGCAAGTGAAGTCAGGAAACAAGTAGCATTGTTCTATTACAAAGGCCACTTAGCCCAGCTCATCTCATCCATCCAGAATGACCTTAAAGATCCCCTCTTTCCCACAATATCCAATTGATTCTAAAACAATTCCAGGGTTTTCACTTACCATTTTCCAATCAGATTTTCAACCCTTGTGATCCTTGCTACAAGACGGAATTGCTGCTGCCGACCTCGGACAGCTTGGTGGTTTTCTGGCAATTTTCAAAAACATCGGCACCACGACACTTCCCGAAGATCAGGAGCAGCAAAGCAGCAACTTCAGTGAAGCCGATCTGAAAAACCGGCTTTAAAAATCAGAACAGTCAGGCTGAATGTATAGTTATTAAGTATTTCCAGCATAAATTTGCAAATGACACAAAATTGGGCAGATAATCAAAAAACAGAGCAAATCTGATCAAACAAATTACTGCCCATTTAGTCTACTCTTAATCATCAGCAAAATAATGGAAGGGGTTGTTGACAGTGCTATCAAACAGCATTTACACAGCAATGGTCTGTTTATTTAAAGTTTATTTATTATTTATTAGTGTCACAAGTAGGCTTACATTAAATGCAATGAAGTTACTGTGAAAATCCCCGAGTCACCACACTCCAGTGCCTGTTCGGGCACACTGAGGGAGAATTTAGCATGGCCAGTGCACCTAACCAGCACGTCTTTCGGACTGTGGGAGGAAACCAGAGCACGCGGAGGAAGCCCACGCAGACAGGGAGAACGTGCAGACTCCTCACAGTGACCCAAGCTGGGAAGCGAACCCGGGTCCCTGGTGCTGTGAGGCAGCAGTGCTAACCACTGTGCCACCCTGCCACCCTTATTCATGCTCAGTTTAAGTTCCATCAGGCTCACATAGCTTCGGACCTCATTGCAGTATTGGTCCAAACTTGGAGTCAAAAGTTGAATTCTAGAGGTGAGATGAGAATGACTGCCCTTGACCAAGGCAGCATCTGACCAAGTGTGGCATCAACGAGCAAAATTCAAGTCAATAGGAATGGGGCAAAATTCTCCACTGGTTGGAGTCGTACTTGCACGAAGGAAGGTTGTTAGTGTTGGAGGCCAATCATCTCAGGCCCAGGCTTTCACTGGTTCACTGTTAATGTCCTAGGGCTCAGGAGGTGTGTGTGTGGGGGGGGCAGGGGGGGAGGGGGTGCACATGGTGCAAAACACCAGGGCCTGGGGGTGGGGAGCAATATTCGGTAAATGGAGTTCACATTGTTGTCCAGAATGAGCAGCGAGAGTTTCAGACCTGAAAGACCAACTTTAAGAAAAAATTTGGAGTTGTCAGCCTGACAATTCCAATTTTTAAAAAGCTGGTCTTTCGGGTCAGTTTCACTGCCAGTTACTATGTGCTGCTTCCAACTTTGGGAAGCTTTGTGGTTCCCATTTTCTTAAACCATGCCTAAAAACCATGAAATTGCCTGAAAGTCAGCAGCAGCAGTTCCTACTCGCAGCAACTGTCACATGAGTGGTCTTGGTTGAAAATCCGGTTGAAGAATTGTAAGTGAAACTCCTGGAATCATTTTAGATTCAACTGGATACTCTGGGGGCAGGGGAGACTTTTAAAGGTCATTCTGGATAGATGAGGTGAGTTGGGTTAGAGGGCATTTGTAATCCATAATTATCTTGCAAATAGAGAGTGGAATCATGGCTAGAGTTCTACAGATGTTGTTGCTACTGGAAGTTTACTATGAGCAAGTTTTATGGGGTGAAATTGCCAGGAGTGCTTAAAAAGCTCATAGTGAATCAGTAATTTGTTTTACACTGCACATGATACTCAAGAGTCTTTTCCATTGACTTTAATCTTGTCCTATGTGTCTACTTACCTATTATCTCACTTTATCTTGGTGTTTTTATGAATTTTTGAACGATTGAAATATTGTATTAAAGTGGTGTTTCATAGTTGATATTGAAAATATATATTGCAGTGAGAAGCAGCATTCAGCAGAGTCTTCAGACTCGCTGATCAAGAAAACTCAGATAGAAATTGTGGAACATTCAATCTTTCTCCTCTGGCCTTTTAAAAGTTGTATTGCACAGAGATGCCTGGGGGCTCCAATACTTCTCACTGACAGGGAAGACCAATGTTGCCATTTGTTATTTCTATTCTGTGAGATGCTGATAAAGTGGAATCCATTAAAACCCCTTGTATGAAATAATTATATTGAATAATATCATTTATCTAGGCAGCAATAACTTATTTGATTTTGTGAGAGAAAGTAAGGAAGTTAACTTTTGAAACTGAATGAGACTCTGAAATACACTGAATGGTAGCATATAGAACCATAGAAAATTACAGCTCAGAAACAGGCCTTTTGGCCCTTCTTGTCTGTGCCAAACCATTTTTTGCCTAGTCCCACATCCCTCCACACCCCTCTCATCCATGAACCCGTCCAAGTTTTTCTTAAATGTTAAAAGCATTTACCACTTTATCCGGCAGCTCATTCCACACTCCCACCACTCTCTGCGTGAAGAAAGATCTTGTTAATTGGAGTAAGATCTTGCATCTTGTTAATTGGAGTATTTGCTCCTGCACTGGACTGGCTCATTAGTCCTGCACCGGCCTGTGCTGCAGTGATCATTGGGTGGTTTTTCCACTTCATTCCTTATCAGCAAGTTTCATGTTTGCTCACCTCAAGACACACATCTTAATGTTGATCATCTTTACCATCATTCAGACAAGAGGTAAGCTTGGATTTCAATTCAGCAATTATTCATACAGGTGTGTTTTTACAAGTTAAGAGCACAAAAGCAGTGATGAATTTATGTATTTTTGTAGCTTGCGCCTTTATGCTTTGTGGGACAAGAGTGGGCAGGATTGGGAGGGGTGTGACATCATGGGGAAAGGGGGATAAGGGGATAATCAGGAGAAGCAACAGGGCCCATGAATTCTCTCACTGGTCCTGCCTAGAACCAACCATCTTCAGCTGCTTCTAAAATGACCTTTCCTCCAACAATAGATCAGAAGTGGGGATGTTTGCTGATGGTTGCAGTGTTCAGTATCATTTTCAACTCTTCAGATACTAATGAGGTACATGTTCATATGCAGCAAGACTTGGACAACATTCAAATTTGGGCTGATTAATAGCAAGTAACATTTTCTCCATATGAGCATACAAGTGCTAAGCAATGACCAAGTAGAGAATTTTATCAATGCCTGTGATGATATCAGCATTACTGAATCATACACCAGTCATATCCTGGGGATTACCACTGACTAGAAATTTAACTGGACTACCATTAAATACAAGACCAGGTCAGAGGCTGGGATTTTGTGTCAAATAACTCGCATCCTGACTCCTTAAAGTCCCTTTACCATGTACAAGTTTCCATACCCATAACCCCACCATCTAGAAGAACAAGGATAGCAAGTGTACGGGAACCTCCTCTCATAAGGTACGGGCAATCAATACTGGCTGAGCCGGTGACACTCACTTCCCAAGAAAAAGTAAGAAAAACAGGTTAATAGTGCATAAATGAAGCAAATCCAGCACTG
The DNA here is from genome assembly GCF_964213995.1 of Mustelus asterias. Taxonomy (NCBI): domain Eukaryota; kingdom Metazoa; phylum Chordata; class Chondrichthyes; order Carcharhiniformes; family Triakidae; genus Mustelus; species Mustelus asterias. Next base: position 26,963,436 of record NC_135812.1, read on the forward strand.
TGCTTTATTTCTCAAGGAGTAGAATTGAAAATGAGAGAACTCAACTTATAATGGACCTTGGTTAGGTCACTTCGAGTGTTGTGTACCATTCTGGTTACCATATTGTGAAAAGGACATAGAGGCAATGAAGAAGCATCAAAATATTTACCAGGGTGGTACCAGAAATACTATCAGGAAATGATAAACAGACTGGGTTTATTTTTTTCTCTTGAAAAGAGGGATGACCTAATAAAGATCTTTAAGATTCTGAAAGGTTTTGATAACAGTAGACAGAGAGAGACAAAGCGTTACTCCACCGGAAGATCAGAAATAGAGGCCCTCAACTATTACTCCATAGAGACAGTGGAAAAACAAACCATTGGATTGTGTGCAGAGACCTAAAATTTTGTGTTATTTTTCAGCAGCTGCCAGGAATTACTGTACTGGCAATTGAATAGCACAACCTTGACTCCGTGGAGAAGTGGGCAGGTTTTCACATAGGAGGAGATTTCACCTTTGTGGGCTTGCAGAGATGTGAACAGGATTTCATTTCCAGCCACTTCCAGTTTATTATTCTCCCCTTGCTGGTCTCCCTGTTGTGATTTCGATAGCTGCCATGGAACAACGGTATGGTCTGTATTCCATTGTAGAAATTGTAAATGCTGACCTGATATGGTGGCGGAAAAATCTGAATTCATGTCATCTTGATAGGATTTGTTAAGGATCTCACTCAAAAGGAACATAGGCCTAGGCCTGTTCACATGGTGATATAAATTAATTAAAAGAAATTATATTTCTGGGACCAACATTACAATAACATTTGAATTAATTTGGTTAGCAGGCTCCAAGATATTGGTTGAACAAAGCAAACTTCATATGAATGTGTGAACTAAAACACATTAACTGAGATGTATTATTGAAAGAAGGGCCAATTCAAAGAATATTCAAACCTTTGCAATAATTTATATATTTATGATAAAAGAAAAGGAGACAATTTTCCAAGGGGCTTTGTCCATTTCCGAACATAGCCTCTATGGACTGGGATGGCGATATGGCCGAGGAAATATTCTGCTGGTTGTCTGATGCCCAGTCCTACATCTGGGATTTTCCACTTAATCAGTGCATTTCACGTCATTAATGTCATATCGCTGGCATGTAATGGTGCCATGAAGAGCAGAGAGTGATCAATAATACTCCTCCAAACTTTAATGCACAATTCAACAAAGAACTTTCCCTTTCAGCTGCCATGGAAACAATTGGCTCAAGTATACTGCTGCAAGCGCCCGAGGTGTGTAGCAGTAAGTTTTCAGCCTCCCGCACTGCTGGGACCCATGATACAGGCAGGAATTATTCTCATAAAGTTGACACTGGATAATAGCCAGAGTCAGTGGCAAGCCAATGACGAGAACAGAATTGGCACAGGGAAAATCTTTGTGACAGTAATGATCATGTTCTCAACTGTCAGATAACCCACTGGCATTAACTGCCAAGGTTCCTACATGTAGGAAAGCCATTTGGACAAGTTAATAGAGGAGTGCAAACAGGCACTGGATTTTTAAAGCATATAAATTGTGACGGAAAACTGAGGGGAACTAATAAGCATATGGGGAACATACTTACAATATTATGGATTTTCAAAAGTCAAATGGCTTTCTCATTTAATGGCCAATACAGTAATATAAAGTGATGGTTATTGTTGTTGGCATAGTATTTTTGGAACTGTTCTGTGCTTTGCTTGGCAGAAAAAAACATGCACTATCTTCTATATCAAATCCATGAGTGAATTATAATGTAACTAGCATCTAAGAAGTTTCAATCATCACTGTAGAACTGTAAGATGATATGGTTGCAGCTGCTTCTAACACAGTCTCAGATCTGACCAAGGAAAAGGCAATCAAATGTAAAAGTGCAAGAGAAAGCTTTCTTTAAGTTGCATGTGAGTTGGCAGTATGACATCACCAGTACGGTATTGCCATATTCAGAAAATTTTTTTAGTGTGCTATTGAATAACCTGAACTGCAGATGTTTTACAACAGAAAACTCGAGGCATGATTTTCAAAATGTTTTCAGTAAATAATGTTTTAAGGAAATTTCAATTGTACACAGCTCTGTAATTTCTGTTATTTTTAAGTTAATATTATACAACAGTGTTCTTGCAGAAAATATGTGGAAAAGTATCATTTTTTCCTGTTGACCCCTTATTGAATTAATTTCAAGCCATTTGATACGGTGAATAACTATTTCTGACAAGTTCAGTGTTTCAAGTAGACATTACAATTGCTTAAATAAAATAATAAGGAAAGATTTGCCTGTACATAGTACCATTCACAACCACAGGATGTCTCAAAGCTAATAAAGTATTTTTGAAATCTAGTCACCGTTGTAATGTAGGAAACGTGGCAGTCAATCTGTAAGCTCCCACAAACAGCAATGTGGAAATGACTAAATAAGCCATTTTTGTGCTGTTTCTTGACACATAAATATTGACCAGGATGTCTGAGAGAATCTTGATGCTCTGCTCAATATGCTGTGGAATCTTTTATGTCCACCAGATGAGATCTGGATTTAACATCCCATCTGAATGACAGCAGCTGCAATTCTCCAGCTGTTCATGCCCTGCTGCCGCTGCCAGCAAGAAAGGAAAATCTGGCGCCTAGCCAAATCTCCATTCACTGCAGCGAGACCAGAGCTGTGGGCAAGGTCGGAGAATCCGGCCCAGCATCTCCAATGGTATAGCACTTCCTCAAATCACAGCCTAGATTTTTCTGCTCAAGTTTCCGGAGTGAGTCTTCAATCACAAACCCTTCTGACTCAGGTAAGAGTGCTGCCAATCGAGTCACAGCTGACAGCTTAAAATAATGGCCAATCATTGTATTCCTACAGTGCAACAGTGACTGCACCTTCAAAATGCACCTCACTGGCTGTCAAGTGCTTTGGGACATCTGGTGGTCATGAAGGGTGCTATGTAGATAATGGAGTTAAGGCTTATGGGGAGCAGCCAGGAAAGGGGAGCTGAGACCACAATCAGATCAATCTTTCTTTTTTTTTCAAATTTTTATTCCATCCAAAAAAACCAAATTCAAATTGAATTCAATTCATGGTCCCCATAAGAGAAACGAACAAGATCTAAGCTGAAAAAAGAGACATTGCATCCCATCTTGGGCTTGATCAGACGCATCAGGCAGAATTCTCCCCAAAAAAATTCTAAGTGTCGAATTTGCGTGAAAACTGGAGTAATTCACGCTGGGTTTTTTTCAGTGGGAGTTCAGAGAAGAATCTCCCGCACTCTGTGCACTGCAGAGGCCACCAGCATGAATATCATTAAATTTCAAGAGGTGGTGCCTATTCCCGCTGGAGAGGCTGAAATCAGCGTGCTGAGCAGGCCACTGCACAAGTGCCGATTTGTTAGTGCCGAGATCAGCACATGCACAGTGGCCCCGCACTACTGACCTCTCGATTGCTGGCCAGCTCAATCACTCCAGAGTGACACCGGGATGCCCCAGCCTCACTGATCGCCCCCTCGGCCCTGTCTCCATGCTCCATCCCCTTGGCACTGTCCAATGCCCGATGAGCAGTGCCAAGGTGCCCCCTGGGCATTGCACTTTGCCCCTTGGGCAGTGCCAGGGGGCACAGGCTGGCACTGTCAGGGGGCCAATGCTGAGGGGGCAATGCCTCCCTGCCCGATTGCGGGGCCCTGATTGCCCCCCCCCCTTTACTCCAGCCAGGTAGGGCTGCTAGTTTCTCATTAGTGTAATCCCCGCTAGACTGAAATACTCTGGCGGGGTGGGAGATGCTAGCGGGCTCGGAGATTTCAGTCCCGGGCCCACTAATCACATGCAAATGAAATTGAAATGACCATTTAAATGGTCTGTTTGTCTCCCCGGCGATTTCTGGCACAGAGCAGACGCCGCCGGAAATCCGGCGCTGGAAGACGCAAGTGGGGCTTAAACACTCACGGAAACCCCATGAATCAGCCACTGCGGGATCTCCCAGCCCGCTGCACTAATTCTTTTAGCATAGTGGGATGGGAGAATTGCAGTCTTCATCTTAGCCAAAAGGCTGAGATGGTTCAGAAAAATTGCATCAGGTAAAACCTCGGTTAAACCTGATCATTGACTCTACCCAAGCATGGAAGATCAACCTGCCTGATCATTGATTTTCTCCTGCCAGGTAAGTTCTTATTGAATGGTGGAACAGGCTCAGAGGGTTGAATGGCCTGCTCCTAAGTCCTAACGTCTTTCTTTCACCTTTAAATCCCACTTTCTTTCCCTCAAATCTCTCAATTAGCATTGCAAAAAATACTATCTGATCTTGGTCCTATTTCTGTTTGCGTGAGCGGCAATTAGCTGCCATGTTGCTTACATTACAACAAAAAAGTACTCAGTTGGATGCCAAGCACTCTGGGGCATTTGGGGATGGTTTATACCAGGGGTCTCCAAACTACGGCCCGCAGCGGGCCGCATCCGGATCGGAATTTGGAGACCGCTGGTTTATACAAGCACTCCATCTACACTTCCTGTTGCGTCGGAAAAGCAGCCAGCATAATCAAGGACCCCACTCACCCCAGATATACTCTCTTCCATCTTCTTCCATTGGGAAAAAGATACAAAAGTCTGGGGTCATGTAACAACTGACTCAAGAACAGCTTCTTCCCCACTGCCATCAGACCTTTGAATGGACTTACCATTTATTAAGTTGACCTTTCTCTGCACCCTAACTATGATTGTAACACCACATTCTGCACCCTCGCCTTTCCTCCTCAATGAACAGTATGCTTTGTCCATATAGTGCGCAAGAAACAATACTTTTCACTGTATCCCAATACATGTGATGATAATAAATCAAATCAATTAGCATTGCAAAAAAAATCTGATCTTGATCCTATTTCTGTTTGTGTGAGCAATAATTAGCTGCCACGTTGCCTATTATAACAGTGACTATCCATCAGAAAAGGCACTCAATTGGGATGCCAGGCACTCTGGCGCATTGGGGGGGGGGGGTGGTTTATACAAACACTGGCACAGTGGTTAGCACTGCTGCCTCACAGTGCCAGGGACCTGGATTTGATTCCCAGCTTGGGTCACTGTCTGCGTGGAGTTTGCACGTTCTGCCCAGAGCACCTGGTTTCCTCCAGGTGCTCTGGTTTCCTCCCACAGTCTGAAAGATGTGCTGATCAGGTGCATTGGCTATGCTAAATTCTCCCTCAGTGTACCCGAACAGGTGCGGGAGCATGAGGCGACTTGGGGATTTTCACAGTAACTTCATTGAGGTGTTAATGTAAGCCTATTTGTGACACCAGTAAATAAACTCTAAACTCAAATCTCACAATTAGCATTGCAAAAAGATGATCTGATCTTGATCCTATTTGTAGACAGGGGCATGTTCTCCTTTACGCTCCCTGAAGTCGAAGGAGATTGTCATCAACTTCAGGAAGCGCAAAGGAGAACATGCCCCTGGCTACATCAATGGGGATGAAGTAGAAAGGGTCGAGAGCTTCAGGTTTTTAGGTGTCCAGATCGCCAACAACCTGTCCTGGTCCCCCGATGCCGACACTATAGTTAAGAAAGCCCACCAATGCCTCTACTTTCTCCGGGGCCTAAGGAAATTTGGCATGTCAGCTAAGACTCTCACCAACGTTTACAGATGAACCACAGAAAGCATTCTTTCTGGTTGTATCACAGCTTGGTATGGCTCCTGCTCTGCCCAAGACCACAAGGGACTACAAAAAGTTGTGAATATAACCGAATCCATCATGTAGGCCAGCCTCCCATCCATTGACTCTGTCTACACTTTCCACTGCCTCAGCAAAGCAGCCAGCATAATTAAGGACCCCATACACCCCGGACATTCTCTCTTGCATCTTCTTCCTTCGTGAAAAAGATACAAAAGTCTGAGGTCACGTAGCAACCGACTCAAGAACAGCTTCTTCCCTGCTGCTGTCAGACTTTTGAATGGACTTACATTACATTAAGGTGATCTTTCTCTACACCCTAGCTATGCCTGTAACACTACATTCTGCACTCTCTCATTTCCTTCTCTCTGAACGGTATGCTTTGTCTGTACAGCGCTCAAGAAACAATACTTTTCACTGTATGTTAATACATGTGACAATAAATCAAATCAAATTTCATAGAATCCCTGCAGTGCATAAAGAGACCATCCGGCCTATCGCGCCTGCACCGACAACAATCCTGCCCAGGCGGTATACCCGTAATCCCATGTATCTACCCTGCTAAGCCCCGACACTGACAGGCAATTGAACATGGCCAATCAAACTCGCACATCTTTGCAGTGTGGGAGGGAACTGGAGCACCCGGAGGAAAGCCACGCAGACACAGGGAGAATGTGCAAACTCCACACAGACAGTGATCTGAGGTTGGAATTGAACTGGTCCCTGGCAGCAGTGTTAACCACCGTGCCACAACGTGCCACACAACTGTCTGTGGCAATTAGCTACCCACATTGCCTACATTACAACAGTGACTATACACCAGGAAAGGGACTCAGTTAGCTCTGGGGCATTGCAGGAGGGGAGGGGGGGGGGGGGGGGTTTATACAAACACAACCCTGTTGTCCCTCATGCGGCAGCTTCCAAAGGGTTAAGCCACCACCGAGCTGCCTCTGACCCCGCCCCCCTCACCCTCTCGCCCAATCAGCAGGCGCGGGCTGGTGGGGCCTGGCGCCGGGCTGTCAATCAGCGGCGGGGGACAGGCTGCAGGCGAGAGCGGCGAACGGGCGCAGGGGGAAAATCGCAGCGGAGTGAACGGGCGGAGAGATGGCGGGGAGGCCGGCGACGGCGGCGGGCGCTGAACTCCCGGGGGGCAGGGGGCGATAAGCTTCGGATCGGGAACCACGGTGAGTAACGACGACGGCGGATCGACGGTTAACGTGAGAGGAAAGTGGAGTTTGTCGGCGGTTGGCTTCGTTTATTAATATTTATATATATATTTATTTGGGGGAAACAACAATAATAGTGGATGGGGGGGGGGCTCCGCTGCCGGGTGGGCCGTTACTGGCCGGGCGCCGTCCTCTTCAAACGGACCGCTGACCGAGCCTCCCGCTGGCTGCAGCCGCTCGGGCCATGGTCACTCACTCTGACCAGGGTGGACAGTACTTTGGCCGGAGTCTTGGAGCCTGCACTCGGACCGTTGCCCCGGGGGGTTGGGGGGGGGGGGGGGGAGAGCTCTTCGTGTGTTTTCCCTTCGCCTCCTCCTCATTAAAAATGATCCTCTTGCCTTTCTCATTTTTTTCACACCTCAGTTGTGAGTATTTATCTGGCATTGAGCTGGAAGTGGTCGCTGTTTATAATTTTAACGCGGAATTCGACTGTGGAGGGCATCACGGCTGAATCTGATCACCACTCCCCTCCCCATTGATAGGAACTGAAAGACCTAATTCCTCAAACCAGGGTCCTTGGGGCCGCTTTTCACTAATTAATTATTATTTTCCTTGACAGCAATGAACCAATTCAGTATCAATTGGCGGCGGGCGGGGGGGGGGGGGGTGAGTTGTGCCTGATGAGGATCCTCTCTGTCTGTCTGTGAGATGTATCTATTCACTGACTTGGCCAGCTAAATTACAACATTAATATGACCACCTCTTTTCCCTCCCTCTGCAGTGGCTGTGGGTTTATTTTGGTCGAAGCCCTTGCTGCTAAATCCTCAACCCTGTTGATTGTGATGTGAGCTGTTCATACTGATCAGACTCAGCTGGTCTCTTCCTCCTTGTATTTTTCTTATTTCTTTTCCTCCCACCATTTGGTTCAGTTTCGATTTAAAGTGGAAGTGCAGTTTGGAGGACAAGTGGTTGGAATTTTTCTTAATTTTTTTTTACAATTCTTGAGGTTGTTGACATATGGCCATTAGAAGTTTATAATCCTTTCCTGCAGTGTGACATTTTGAAATGTCAGCATGTCTATTTAAACTGACTCTGATTTTAAATATGTGAAGAGATTTATTTGTTGCAAAAGGACAATCCAGTTCAACTGAGTTTGAGATCTACAAGTCTGCATTTTGTCACAAGTTCAGCTGCCAAACTTTAATTTACCAATTGTAATAAATATGCTGGTGTGTTTCGGATTGATTTGAGGATTCTTGGGGCAAAATTGATGAGTAAATCCTGGGAAATAAATGATCGTTTCTTAGAAGTGCAAATAGTCCTATATGTTTGCACTTTAGGTTTTTTTTTTGTTTCTTATCCTTTGCTGTTGGCAGCTGTTGATGGTTGGCATCTGCACTTCAATTGTGTGGTTACTTCCACTTTGAACGATTAGTAGTTATGACATGAGTAATTTTTTAAGTGGAATATTTTTTAAACTTGTTCAGGCAATGTGGCCATTTCTAGCAAAGCCAGCATTTATTTATTGTGTGGCCCTATTTGCCTTGAACGTGGTGATGAGCTGCCTTCTTGAACCACAGTAAGAGTTTTAACAACACCAGGTTAAAACCTGATTTTAACCTGGTGTTGTTAAAACTCTTACTGTGTTTACTCCAGTCCAACGTCGGCATCTCCACTTCTTGAACCACAGTAGGCTATGTGGTGTCGGTACTGCTTCAGTGATATTAAGCAGGGACTTCCAGAATTTTGATTGTGACTATGAAGGAGTGGTAATATATTTCCAATTCAACATGGTGTGAGATCGGATGGGAACATGCAGATGGTGGTGTAACCATGCTCTTACTGCTCTTGTTCTTTCAGGCAGTAGAGGTCACTGGGTTGGAAGTTCTGATGTGGAGATGCTGGCGTTGGACTGGGGTAAACACAGTAAGAAGTCTAACAACACCAGGTTAAAGTCCAACAGGTTTATTTGGTAGCAAAAGCTACTCGTGGCTTTTGCTACCAAATAAACCTGTTGGCCTTTAACCTGTTGTTGTTAGACTTCTTACTTGGAAGTTCTGACACAGAAGCCATGCAAGTTGCTGCACTGCATCTTGTGTCTGGCGTCCATTGCTGTCACTGTCCGACAATGTTGAAGGGAGTGAATGTTAAAGGTGGTGAATGGGGTAGTGATCAAGTAGGCTGCGTTGTTCTGGATTGTTGAGCTGCTTGAGTGTTGAAGGAGCGAGTGGAGAGTCGCAATCCCAACTTTTGCTTTGTTGGTGGAAAGGCTTTGGGGTGACAGAGTTGGGTTACTTGTCACATGTTTCCCAGCCTCTCACCTGCTCCTTGTCACTGTTGTATTTCTGTGGCTTTCCAGTTGAGTTTCTGGTAACTTATGACTCGCCAGGATGTTGATGGTGGGGGATTTAGTAAAGGTAATTTCTTTGGCAGTTAATTACCAATAATTAACTGCCTATATTATAAATTGATTAAATTTTGTTTTACATGGAAGCAGAGGAATTTGTGCGTGCAGGGGAATTTCAGTATATCCCCAATTCAAGAGGAAGGAAGCAGTGTTGGGGTTGGATTTGAGAAACAAAGTGGGGCAAGTGGAGTGTGCTACTAGGCCAGTTATTGAGCCAAAATTGAGCACCATATAATTTGGAAGGGAAATGATAGAGAATCCAAAGCAAATGCACCCTTGCTGGTAAATAAAAAAGGCTCATGACAAATATCAGAAGCAAGATTTGCTTCATAGCCAGGAAGATTGTAGAAAGCACAGGTAGGAATTGAACAAGTTAATATGGGAGGAAAAATGAACAGGCAGCCTTAAGTAGGATGCAAAACATTTTAGAAATGTATCAAGTTTGAGTGGTTGGCTAGGGGGAAAAAGTGAATATATTAAAGATCTAAAGACTCAATCATTATGGCACAGTAGGAGGCCATTTGGCCCATCAAGTCTATGCTGGTTCTGCGGAGCAGTTCTGTCAGTCCAATTCCCCTGCTGTTCCCCTTCCAACCCTGCAAGTATATTTCCCTCAAGTGCCCCTCATTTTCCTTTTGAAATCATTGATTATTTCTGCTTCGACCAGCCTTGCAGGCAGTGAGCTCCAGGTCATTACAACTTGCTGTGTAAAAAAAGAAAGTTCTTCCTCGCATCCTCCTGTACCTCTAGCCCAAAACCTTAAATCTGTGACCCCGTGTTCTTTTACCTTCAGCTACTGGGAAACAGCTTTTCTTTGTCTGCTTTATTTAGATCTAAGCTAACCTTCCCATGTCTACCAGATCATCCCTCATCCTCCTTGCTCAAAGAAGAACAGCCCCAACTTGGCCCAGCCTAACCTTGTAGTCAAAATTCTCATCTCCAGACCATTTTTGTAAATTTCTTCTGCATTCTCTCAATGAGTTCTATCCTTCCTAAAGCTTTCACCTTCAAGTAGAGACGTAGGACATGGTTGAATTGTAAATTGAGTATTTTGCATCTGAGGGAAGTCGATGATGAATAAGATATTAGGAGCAGATGGGAGCTATGCCCTGAGTCAGTGCAGACTTGATGTGCCGAATAGCAGCCTTCTGCACTGTAGGATTCTATGACCCTTCGTCAAATTGTTTTAGCTGCATTTATCTGATTTTTCTTTGATTTTGATTTGATCTGTTATTGTCACATGTATGAGAATACAGTGAAATGTATTGTTTCTTGCATGCTATACAGACAGCATACCATTCTTCGAAAGGGAAACGAGAGTGCAGAATGTAGTGTTACAGTCATAGCTAGGGTGTAGAGAAAGATCAGCTTAATGCAAGGTAAGTCCATTCAAAAGTCTGACAGCAGCAAGAAGAAACTGTTCTTGAGTCAGTTGGTACGTGACCTCAGACTTTTGTATCTTTTTCCCAACGGAAGAAGGTGGAAGAGAGAATGTCCAGGGCACATGGGGCCCTTAAGCATGCTGGCTGCTTTGTCGAGGCAGCGGAAAGTGTAGACAGAGTCAATAGATGGGTGGCTGGTTTGCGTGATGGATTGGGCTACATTCACAACCTTTTATAGTTTCTTGCAGTCTTGGGCAGAGCAGGAGCCATTTCAATGTGATACATCCAGAAAGAGTGCTTTCTATAGTGCATCTGTAAAAGTTGGTAAGAGTCGTAACTGACATGCCAAATTTCCTTAGTCTTCTGAGAAAGTAGAGGCGTTGGTGGGCTTTCTTAACTATAGTGCTGGGTGGAGTGGGGGGGCGGGGGGCGCAGGACAGGTTGTTGGTGATCTGGGCATTTAAAAACTTGAAGCTCTCGACCCTTTCTACTTTGTCCTCGTTGATATAGATGGGGCTTGTTCTTCACTACACTTCCTCAAGTCGATGACAAACTCCTTCGTTTTGTTGATGTTGGGGGAGAGATTATTGTCGCCGCACCAGTTCTGCAGTTCAACTTTAATCTTCCCAGACCTAAAAAGTACCTCTAAAATATTACTATGAACCATGAACTAGGTATTTATAACAGTGTGAGGTGATGAACTTTGGGAGGATAAATATGGAAAGACAGCATGCTATGAATGGCATAATTTTGTAAAGTGTAAATGGGCAGAGAGACCCTGGTGTTCGTAGGTATAAATTATTTAAGGTGGTTAAAGCATATGTGTTGCATGGGTTTATAATTAGAAAAATATAATATAAAAACTAAGAGACAATATGTTAGAACTCTATAAATCACTGGTTAGGCCTCAGCTGAAGGATTGTGGACAATTCTGTGCCCCACACTTCAAGAAAGATGTGAAGTCTTTAGAAACAGCACAGAGGAGATTTATCAGCATGTTACTAGGGATGAGGGGTTTCAGTCATGAGAAAAGATTGGAAAACGTAAGACTTTGCTGCTTGGAACAGTGACCTAATTAAGGTTTTCAAGGTGAGAACTTTTGCTAGAATAGAGCAGAAGTATTCTTTCTGGTGAGTGGATCAATAACCAGAGGTCAGAGATTTAAAATAATTGACAAAAGATCTAGGGGGAAGATGAGCTTTTTTCACGAGTTGTCATCATCTAGAATGCTGAACCTGGAAAGGTGATACATAAATAATTGTAAAAAGTGATTGGCACTTGATCCAAGAAAGCATGTACTTGTCATTGAGGGAGTGCAATGATAATTTACCAGACTGATTCCGAGGATGGCAGGATTGTCGTATGAGGATAGACAGGGAATTTGGAAGAATGAGAGGGAATCTAATTAAAACACGTAAAACTTCATTTCACATTTTCTCACAATGAAACCCATACATGCATGTAGCTGAACATTGACAATATTTAGGTTTGGGCTGATAATGTGTCAAGTAATGTACCCACAAGGGTGCCAGACAACCACTTCCAAGGGGAGAGCTGGATTCCTTGTCTTGATGTTAAATTACCTTTGCTTTGTTCCCCACAATCGACTTCCTGGGGTGGGTGACCAGCATTGACTGATTAGTAGTCAATAGGATCAGCTACAAAAAAAAACAAATCGGAGATTGGATGTTCTACAACCTTTCAATTCCTGAAATCCTTTCCATCACCAACTAAGCACTTCAGGCTTGTGACAGAATACTCTTCTCATGCTTGGATGGGTGGAGCTCCAACTTTGAAGAAGCTTTGCAGCACCTAGGCAAAGCCAGTGTGCTTGATAAAATCAAGTAGGAGGGTTTAAACTAATGTGGCAGGGGGATGGGAACCAATGCAGGAAGTAGGAGGGAGGTAAAGTGGTGACAAACAAAAGGCATTAAGGGGAAAAGTGGAAGGCAGAGAAACCAAAGACAAAAATCAACAAGGGCCATAGTAGAGTACAGAGACTGTGGAGAACTCAGTGAATGGGTCCAGTAAGGCTAAGAGAAATAAAACACAAGGAGAGTGTACAAAGCATGACAGAATAGATGGTCTGAGGTGTGTTTGCTTTAATGCAAGGAGTATGACAGATAAGGCAGGTAAACTTAAAGTTGGATTACTACATGAAACTATGATTTGTGGCAATTACGGAGATTTGGATGAAAGAAGGGCAGGACTGGATGCTTAGCATTCCAGGACTTAAATGCTTCAGGTGAGATAAAGAGGATGACAAAAGGGTTGGGGTGTTTCTTACTGATTAGGGAGAATGTCACAGAAGGAACAGGAGCGGTGCAAGCACACTGTTGGGACTGTACTACAAACCTCCCAACAGCTGGTGTGAAATGGAGGAACGGATATGCCAGCAGATTATGGGAAGATGTAAAAACAACAGGGTTGTTGTGATGGGTGATTTTAACTTCCCCAATATAGACTTTAATTCCTTTAGTGCCAGGGATTGGACGGGGCAGCGTTTGTTCAGTTTGTCCAAGAGTGTTTCTTGAGGCAATATGTAGATAGTCCAACTCGAGAAGGGGCTATCTTAGACCTGGTTCTAGGAAACGAGCGTGGACAGGTGATTGATGTCTCAGTGGGGGACCATTTTGGGAACAGTGATCGCAATTCTATAAGTTCACGATACTTGTAGAAAAGGATAGAAGTAATCCCAGAGTGAAAGTACTAAAGTGGGGGAAGGCTAACTATAACAGTTTTAGGCAGGAGCTAGGGACATAGACTGGGGGCATCTGTTTGAGGGTAAATCCACATCTGAGATGTGGGAGTCATTTTAAAAGTCGGTTGTTAACAATCCAGGACAAGTGTGTCCCTGTAAAAATGAAGGATAAAGATAGCAAGGTTCAGGAACCCTGGATGACAAGGGAGTTTGAGAGCTTGGTGAAAAAGAAGGAGGCATAGATAAATTTCAGGACATTGAAAACGGATAAGGTTCTTGAGGACTACAAATATAGCAGCAAAGAGCTTAAACAGGAGGGCAAAAAGGGGCCAGGGCAGGCAGGATTAAGGAGAATGCCAAGGCTTTTTATGCATATATAAGGAGGAAGAGGGTATCTAAGGAAAGGGTAGGTCCACTCGAGGACAGTGGAGGGAATTTCTGTGTGGAGCCAGATGAGGTGGGTGAGGTCCTTAACGAGTACTTTGCATCAGTATTCACAAAGGAGAAGGATGCGGTGAATGCTGAATGTAGAAAGGAGGATGTTGACATTCTAGGACATGTTGAGATAAAAAGGGAGGAGGTATTGGAGGCTTGTAAAAACATTAAGGTGGACAAGTTCCCAGGGCCAGATAGGTTCTATCCCAGAATACTGAGGGGCGAGGGAAGAAATTGCTGAGGCTTTGGCCAAAATCTTTGTATCCCCTTTAGCCATGGGCGAGGGACCAGAGGATTGGAGAGTAGCTAACATTGTTCCTCTGACTAAGAAGGGCAGAAGAGACAATCTGGGAAAATTACAGGCCTGTGAGCCTTGCATCAGTGGCGGGAAAATTATTGGAGAAGATTCTTAGGGACAGGATGTACTCACATCTGGAAGAGAATTGACTTATTAGCGATAGGCAGCATGGTTTTGTGAAGGGGAGGTTGTGTCTCTCAAACTTGATTGAATTCTTTGAGGAAGTGACAAGAAAAATTGGGCAGGGCAGTGGATGTTGTATACATGGACTTCAGTAAAGCCTTCGATAAGGTTCCACATGGCAGGCTGATACAGAAGGTGAAGTCATATGGGATCTGAGATGAGCTGGTAAGGTGGATACAAACTTGGCTTGGGCATAGAAAGCAGAGAGTAGCAGTGGAAGGGTACTTTTCTAACTGGAGGTCTGTGACAAGTGGTGTTCCACAAGGATCAGTGCTGGAGCCTCTGTTGTTTGTAATATATAATGATTTGGAGGAAAATGTAGGGGGTCTGATTAGTAAATTTGCGGATCATACAAAAATTGAGGGAGTAGCGGATAGTGAGGAGGATTGTCAGAGGATACAGCAGGAAAGAGGGCAGGTGGAATGTAACCCAGACAAATGTGAGGTGATGCAGTTTGGGAAAATCTACTGCAGAAGGAAAGTGTACAGTAAATGGTACAGCCCTTAGAAATATTAGCATACAGAGGGAACTAGACGTGCACATCCCCGAAGGTGGCAAATCAGGTGGTCAAGAAGGCATATGGCATGTTGGCCTTCATTGGTCGGGGCGTTGAGTATAGGAATTGGAAAATCATGATCCAGCGGTATAAGACTTTGGTTACGCTGCATTTGGCGTATTCTGTTCAAGTGTGGTCACCACACCACTGCAAGGATGTTGATGCATTGGAAAGGGTGCAGAAGAGATTTACCAGGATGTTGCCTGGTTTGGAGGATATGGACTGTGAACAAAGGTTGAACAAACTTGGATTGTTTTCATTGGAGTGTCGGAGGATGAGGGGGGACCTGATAGAAGTTTACAAGATTATGACAGATTTGGATAGCGTGGATAGTCGGAGTCTTTTTCCCAGGGTCAAAGGGTCAATTACTCGGGTCATAGGTTGAGAGTGAGAGGGGCAAAGTTTTTAAAAGAGATCTAAAGGGCAAATTTTTCACAGAGTGGCGAATCCCTGGAATGCACTGCCGGAGGAGGTGGTGGAAGCAGATTTTATAACAACGTTCAAGTGGCATTTGGATAGATACATGAATAGGCAGGAAATAGAGGGATATGGACCATGTAGAGGCAAGAAAATATAAGATTAGAGAGGCATCTGTGTCAGCACAGACTTGGTGGGCCAAAGGGCCTGTTCCTGTACTGTACTGTTCTTTGTTCTTTTTGTTGATTGGAACTTTGCCCATGAGCTTAAATAATTCGCCCTCCGTCATCGGCACACTGGAACAGCGAAGTGGCTGCAGTAATACACTGAAATCACTCAAGTCAGATTCCCCACCTGAAAGCTTCATGAGCACTGTTCAGTGATGTAAACTGCATTTGTGATGGGGTTTTTTTGCTTTTTATGCATCTAGCAATATTTTGACCTGCAAGTTTCACTGTTGCACTTTGTATCTGAGGTGTATAAACTATATCCATGGATCATTTTTAGCCTCAAACTCATGAAGTTCTGGCAGCTGTTCTATTTTATGCTTTACTTTGTGTGTCCTGTTCGAATTTCTTGTGCCTGATAGTTTGGAAAAGTTTATTCTTGGGACAGATGCCGAAATGGTGGATAAATCTGAAATGAAAACAGAAAATGCTGGGAAAACTGAGCAAATCTGGCAGCATCTGTGGAGAGAGAAATAGTTAATGTTTTGAGTCCATTTATACAGACTTGGAAGGTTAACTTGTTTCTTTCTCCACAAATGCTGCAGGTATTATGTGGAGATAACTTCAGCCTGAGCATTTTGAAAATGAGAAAATTGAATGGAAGAAACAAAAAAGCTTTGAAGTGGTGGTGAAGTTATTTTCTAAACAAGACATCATGGGCACCCACCTTTACTATTTGTATCATAATTCTAGAGATATCTTGAAGGAATTCTAATAATCTTTCATTTCAATTGCTTTAATTTTTATGCAATTGAATATCACCTACATCATTGCTTGTTGTTCTAATATTCATAAACTGACATTTTTATTTTGTTTTATAATGCACATCATTGTGGGTTAGGTATCGGAGCTACTTGTTGAATTGGGTAGTGAGGCAGAGCAAGACAAAAGTGTCATGATGGACAGAGGTTGAGTGGGCTGGATATGTGCCCATATTCAAAGGCTAGGAGATTTAAGTTGACCAAAGTAGAAAAACTGAGCAGCTGGTTTTGTGAATAAAGGGAGAAAAAAAATTGAGTGGCTAAATAAAATGGTATCTTATGCATTCTTGTCCAAATTTGATTTTGCTTCAATATTGTGTAATTGGCTCAATGGAGAGAGAATTTGCATTAGCATCTTACTACATCACTGTATTGACATTTCACAACCAGTTAATTACTTGAGAAAGGCATTCATTCTCATGTAGGTCATTACAGCAACCATTTCGTGCACAGAAAGGTCCCTCAAATGTCAAATACAATAAACACAACAGTCAGGAAAGCAAATAGCCTGTTTCTTGTAAGTTGGTTGAACTACAAGAGTACAAGAAAGTCCTGTGGTCTCTTTAGTTAAGGAAAGGTGTACTTGCTATGGAGGAAGTGAAGCTTCACTGGACTGATTCATGGGATGAGAGAATTGGTTGCTCTTGTACGAGAAGCCGAGTAGAATGGACCTACATAACCTGGAGTTTAAAAGACTAAGCGCTGATCTAATTGAAACATAAGCTTCTCAGAGATCTGGAAGAGGTAGCTGCTGAGAGGCTGGTCCCTTGGCTGGAGAGTCTAGAATGAGGGGGCATAGATTCAAGATTAGGCATTGATCAATTAGTGAGATGAATTTCTTCAGTTAGAGGGCTGTGAATCTTTGGATTTTTCTATACTAGAGGGCTCTAGATATTCAATCATTCAGTATGATCAAGGCTGAGAGATCAAGGGATATGGAGATCGGGCAGGGAGATGGAGTTGAGATCAAAATAAGCCATGATTTTGTTAAATCACTGAGCAGGCTTGGGGGTCAGTATGATCTACTCCCATTTCTTGTGCTTTTGAGCTTCCTCCTTGAATAATGCCACGCAGTTAGAAATGTTATGCAAACCTGTGTGTTTTAACCTTGAATAGAGAATAAAGACAGTGAGTCAACTTTAATTGCTTAAACATGATTTTATTTGTTTTTGTAGTTACTTAGAAAATAGTCAATACTTGCAATGCATAAGCTAAATACTCACTATTCATTACTTAACTTCAGGCTGATTTCCACTCGCTAATGAAACCTGGCCAGGGTTTTGACGCATGGCTGTCAGCCTTTCTCTTCATCTGGATGATTGTCTTCTGTGAATGTTGGTCTTGGGTTTTCTGAACACAAGCTCTTTATTTTTGGTACATTTCAGTACTTTAATTCTAATCAAAAAAGCCATTTCAAATTAAGTCCAATCATGGTCCCCTCACGAGGGACAAACCAGATCCAAGCTGACAAGAAGAGACATTGCAACTCATCTTGGGCTCGAGCAAACAAGATCCAAGCTGACAGGGTGAGGCATTGCACCGCCTCTCGGGCTTGATCGAATGTTTTATCTTAGCCAAAAGGTCGAGATGGCTTTGAAACATTGCATCAGGCAAAGCCTCGGTTTAACCTCATTGGTTGCCCTGATCCTTTACTCTACCCTTGATCAGGAAACCAGGCTCTCAGGTGTCAGCACATCCTGGGTGTAATGGTCCCTTGCCAGGCTCTTTGTGTTAGCATTCTTGTACCCCAAAAGTTTCTTGGCAACTGGCCAATGAACTGATCAGAAACCAATTGCATTGTTCAATTCAGCCAATCAGATAAAGCCAGCACAGAGAGGGTCAGGACCCTTCAGAACCTCCTCATGTTCATGCCTTATGACAGATAGCCCACATTCCAATGTCAATACAAGGAAACACTGGCTCCAAAAAATCAGCTCTTTTTGAGAATAAGTTGTGACATGGTTTAACACCTTGTGCCCTTTGATATGTTTTAGGCCAACTTGGCCACAGGTAATCCTAGCATACTTAAAAAAAACCCAACCTTGGCCAAAAATCAGTTTTGTCTGCTTGAAGAGCTTTGAGTATATTAAAAGTTAAATCTCTGCAGGCCATTCGACCACAGAAATCTGTTTGCTCCATGTTGATTGTGTGATACTATGGACACCAATCAGTAACATGAACAACTCTAGAGTATTACAAAAACAGAAAATGCTGGGAAATTGCAGCAGGTCTGGTAGCATCTGTGGAGAGAGAATAGAGCCAATGATCCAGTCTTGAACCGTTAGCTTCATTCTCCCTCCACTCATTCTCCCTCCACAAATACTGTCAAGACATGCTGAGATTTTCCAGCATTTTCTGCTTTTGTTTCATTCCAGCATCTTCAGCAATTTGTTTTTATCATACAGTATTACCTTGACTATCATCTTACAGATCCTTTTTTTAAAGATCCACTTTAAAACATGTAAATAGTTTATTAAATTTCAATCAAATCACCCCCTTGATTGTGTAAATTGCAGGGGATACAACACTGATTTGTGCAATCTCTCCAATAACTTAACTCTTGGTGTTCAGGTAACGTTCTGGCAAATCTGGACTGCACTCCCTCAGAGGCTAGTATATCCTTCCTAAGATGTGCTGGCCAAAACTGCTCACCGTGCTCCAGTTGTGATCTGAACAGGGTTTTGTATTCGTGTCCTCTAGATATAAAGGCCGGCAATCCATTTGTCTTTTTGAATTATGTTTTGGACCTGTTCGTGAGATTTTAGTGATGTACATTCTTGGGCCCCCACTTCTTTGGACCCCACTGTTTCCAGCTTTTCATTATTTAAAAAAATACTGTATTCTATCCTTTTTAGATCCAAAATGGGCCTCATTTGTTCACATTGAAATTCATTTCCTCTTGTTTTGTCCATTCAGGTAATCTGACAGTTTTTCTTTTTAATTCGTTTCCATCTAAACTGCAAACAGGACCACCTTTTGTGTCATTGACAAACTTGGATATGTAGCTTTCTGCCCCATCATCAAAGCTATTAATGAATACAGAAAAGAGTTTAGGCCCCGATGGAGATCCTTGTGAGAAACCACTAATCATATCCTTCCATTCCCTACTCTTTACTCTTACTCAGCTAATTTCCTAACCAGGTCTATAATTTACCTATAATTTCATGAGGTTCAACTTTATATTTGCCTGTCTACTACTATAGTTGCATTGTCAAAAAAAATCAGTCAGGTTTGCTAGTTGAGACCTATCCTTCAAAATTCAAGTTGGCTCCTTTTGATCACCTGAAAATCATGTTCAGTCACCCTATCCTTAATTTTCGACTAGCAATTTTACAACAATAGAGCATAGAACATTATAGCGCAGTACAGGCCCTTCGGCCCTCGATGTTGTGCTGACCAGTGAAACCAATCTAAAGCCCATCTAACCTACACTATTCCAATATCATCCATATGTTTATCCAATGACCATTTAAATGCCCTTAATGTTGGCGAGTCCACTACTGCTGCAGGCAGGGCATTCCATACCCTTACTACTCTCTGAGTGAAGAACCTACCTCTGACATCTGTCCTATATCTATCACCCCTCAATTGATACTATGTCCCCTCGTGTTAGCTATCACCATCCGAGGAAAAAGGCTCTCACCATCCACCCTATCTAATCCTCTGATCATCTTGTATGCCTCTATTAAGTCACCTCTTAACCTTCTTCTCTCTAACGAAAACAACCTCAAGTCCCTCAGCCTTCCCTCATAAGACCTTCCCACCATACCAGGCAACATCCTAGTAAATCTCCTCTGCACCCTTTCCAATGCTTCCACATCCTTCCTATAATGTGACGACCAGAACTGTACGCAATACTCCAAGTGCGGCCGCACCTGAGTTTTGTACAGCTATAACATGACCCCCTGGCTCCGAAACTCAATCCCTCTACCAATAATAGCTAACACTCCATACGCCTTCTTAACAACCCTATCAACCTGGGTGCCAACTTTCAGGGATCTATGCACATGGACACCGAGATCTCTCTGTTCATCCACACTACCAAGTATTACTCTTAGCCCAGTACTCTGTAATAACTTAACTTAGCCCAAAACTCTGTACCCAGTCCATTAGCCCAGTACTCTGTAATCCTGTTACTCCTTCCAAAGTGAATCACCTCACACTTTTCCGCATTGAACTCCATTTGTCACCTCTCAGCCCAGCTCTGCAGCTTATCTATGTCCCTCTGTAACCTGCAACAACCTTCCGCACTGTTCACAACTCCACCAACTTTAGTGTCATCCGCAAATTTACTAACCCATCCTTCTACGCCCTCATCTAGGTCATTTATAAAAATGACAAACAGCGGTGGCCCCAAAACAGATCCTTGCGGTACATCACTAGTGACTGAACTCCAGGATGAACATTTCCCATCAACCACCACCCTCTGTCTTCTCATAGCTAGCCAATTCCTGATCCAAACCGCTAAATCACCCTCGATCCCATGCGTCCGTATCTTCTGCAATAAATGGTCTAGAAATATAATGGTCCAGAATTTTCTGGTTTTCCTCACTTGCTAATCTTTCAAAGTTTTGGGGAACTCTTTAAAAAAAATCTTTCCTTTGCAGATGGATGAATTTTCTTTGGTAATGTTCCTAGATTTGAATACAGTTCAGTTCATTATTGCCATTGATTTATCTGAGGGTTAGGATTCAAAATATGCGGCAGGCGAATTTTGCCTCAACTTAACAGAGCCCGCAAAGAAGGGATGAAAAATGTAAGGAAGGTCACATCTTAGCTTAGATTGTGTCTTCTCCATAGTCCAAATGGGGCTGAACAATTGCAGGAGGAGGTGTCTCAGTGAGAGTGGGAAAATAATGCAGCATTTGATTGGAGGAGCAGTGCATGTTGGGGAGACAGAATCTGCGAGGAGTTGTTCTTCCAGTCGCAGATTCTCTGTCACCCCTGCTTGCTACTCTGGGTCTTCCATTCACAGGTTCCCTCCCTCCCACTCTTGCACTACCTTTAGAGATAGAATCTATGATTGTAGGAATAGCAAAGGCGAGAGGCAGGGAACCTGTGATTGAACATTGATTTTTCTGGACGAAGCATCTGACCCATTTGACCACCCATTTTGGAGGCTGAGAATAGGAAGGAGAATGAAACAGATGATTGAGGAAGCAGTTACAACCCAGTAATGATGTTGGGAGCAAACCTGGGAGAGTCACTTATACTGAAAGTGTCTTCCAAGGTCAACAGCCATTGGAGGGTAGGTCAGTTGTGGTGGTAATTATAGGAGCCCATGAATAATAATCAGGTGGTGGTGGGTGGGCATTGACAAATGAGAAGAGAAATTATGAACCATGCAGAAATTCACTTATTTATGTTACATTATCAAATAGTTGGAGATAAATCTGATCTTAGTTCATTATTGTAAATTGGGAATTATATTTAGGTGATGAACAGAGACTTTTTGGGTGACAGGCTACATTAGCCTGGGGATGATGGCTTGTCCCCTTGCTGAACGTTCCCTGCCAATTATTTAATCTAGCAAGGTGATGTTCTGTTGTTAGTATGCACTTCAGCAAACCAAGTTTTGTACCATTTGCACAATTATTGTGAACAATATATTTTCTCTGAGGAATTAAAGATTTAATTGTATGTAATCCTTCCATCTGGTATCAGCACGGTGGCACAGTGGTTAGCACTGCTACCACACTGCGCCAGGGACCCGGGTTTAATTCCCGGCTTGGGTCACTGTGCAGGGTCTGCATGTTCTCCCTGTGTCTGCGTGGGTTTCCTCTGGGTGCTCCCGTTTCCTCCCACAGTCCAAAAGACGTGCTGGTTGACCATGCTAAATTCTCCCTCGGTGTAGCCGAACAGGTGCCAGAGTGTGGCGACTAGGGGATTTTCACAGTAACTTCATTGCAGTGTTAATGTAAGCCTACTTGTGACAATAATACAGAAACTTAAAGTTAATTGTCCAAAGAAGGAAACGCTAAAGAAAAAACCAAGACAAATGCAAAAGGTAATGTGACTAGGTGACTGCAACACCCTTTGGGGACCCCTCAGTGAGAATATTTGATTCTTAGTTTTGCATGAAGAGAAACATCCCTATCAAAACATTAAGAAAGAGGATGTGTTGGAAATTTTGAATAGCATCAAGATAGATAAGTTGCCGGGACCGGATGGGATGTACCCCAGGTTACTGTGGGAGGCAAGGGAAGAGATTGTAGAGCCTCTGGCGATGATCTTTGCGTTGTCGATGGAGACGGGAGAAGTTCTGGAGGATTGCGGATGTGGTTCCTATATTCAAGAAAGGGAATAGGGATAGCCCAGGAAATTACCTCAGTGGTTGGTAAGTTGATGGAGAAGATCCTGAGGCTCAAGATTTATGAACATTTAGAGAAGTTTAGTATGCTCAAAAGTAGTCAGCACGGCTTTGTCAAAGGCAAATCGTGCCTTACGGGCCTGGTGGAGTTCTTTGAAAATGTGACTAAACACATTGACGAAGGAAAAGTGGTAGATGTGGTTTACATGGACTTCAGCAAGGTGTTCGATAAGGTCCCCCATGCAAGACTTCTCGAGAAAGTGAGAGGGCATGGGATCCAAGGGGCTGTTGCCTTGTGGATCCAGAACTGGCTTGCCTGCAGAAGGCAGAGAGTGGCTGTAGATGGGTCTTTTTCTGAATGGAGGTCGGTCACCAGTGGAGTGCCCCAGGGATCTGTTCTGGGACCCTTGCTATTTGTCATTTTCATAAATGACCTGGATGAGGAAGTGGAGGGATGGGTTGGTAAGTTTGCCGACGACACAAAGGTTGGTGGTGTTGTGGATAGTTTGGAGGGATGTCAGAAGCTGCAGCGTGACATAGATAGGATGCAAGACTGGGCGGAGAAGTGGCAGATGGACTTCAACCCGGATAAATGTGTAGTGGTCCATTTTGGCAGGTCAAATGGGATGAAGGAGTATAATATCAAGGGTAAGACTCTTAGCAGTGTAGAGGATCAGAAGGACCTTGGGGTCCGGGTCCATAGGATTCTTAAATCGGCCTCGCAGGTAGAGGAGGTGGTTAAGAAGGCGTATGGTGTGCTGGCCTTCATCAATCGAGGGATTGAGTTTAGGAGTCGGGAGATAATGATGCAGCTTTATAAGACCCTTGTCAGACCCCACTTGGAGTACTGTGCTCAGTTCTGGTAGCCTCATTGCAGGAGGGATGTGGAAATGATTGAAAGGGTGCAGAGAAGATTTACAAGGATGTTGCCTGGATTGGTTGGCATGCCTTATGAGGATAGGTTGAGGGAGCTTGGTTTTTTCTCCTTGGAGAGACGAAGGATGAGAGGTGACCTGATAGAGGTGTACAAGATGTTGAGAGGTATGGATCGGGTGGATTCTCGGAGGCTTTTTCCCAGGGTTGAAATGGCTGCTACGAGAGGACACAGGTTTAAGGTGCTGGGGAGTAGGTACAGAGGAGATGTCAGGGGTAAGTTTTTCACTCAGAGGGTGGTGGGTGAGTGGAATCGGCTGCCGTCAGTGGTGGTGGAGGCAAACTCGATAGGGTCTTTTAAGAGACTTCTGGATGAGTACATGGAACTTAATAGGATTGAGGGTTATAGGTAAGCCTATATATAAGCCTAGGTAGGTAGGGACATGACCGGCGCAACTTGTGGGCCGAAGGGCCTGTTTGTGCTGTATTTTTTCTATGTTCTAAAAGAAACACGTGCTTAAAAGTTGCATTATATCTGCAGCTGAAAGCTGAGTTCCCTTAGTGAGAGATAGCTACTTGTACATAAATCACTTTAAATTTAGAAAATTAATGAATCGTACACTGCATTGTCATTCACTAAATAGAACACCAATTCATGAAACATCTTTTCGTGTCATAAACATTTGTGCTGCTTGAGGTTTTGAGTAACCCAAGTTCATACTGCAGTAAATTCTTGGATATCATTTGAAAGATTTGTATTGCTTGAATAGAGTTGAGACTTTCAATTTTCAACTATCAGTTTTCTTAAAAATGCAGGGTTGTTCATGTACCGTTGCATATTTTGAAGCTTTAAACATATGTACTTTGATTTTATGTAGCAAATATGTTTTTACATTATTTTAATAGTTTTTTTCCTATCCGGTAACTGGCACATACTTGGCTTGCTAATATAGAGTGTTTTAAACAGTGCATACTGGTGTGTTCGTTAAGTATACAAATGCATTTTTTAGTGCTATCCTCATTCCAAGCTTCTGCAGTGGAATAAATCTGTCATTGAGATTCCATTGAGCATGTGAATACAGGGATCAAGGCCTAACGGAATTAAATGTTTTAGGTTTGAAATGTAAATGATAAATGCCTTCATTCATCCATTATCATCCAACTTCATAATTGTGCTTCTCTAACTATTGTGAATATTGCATTTTTACAATTGTTTAAATTTAAAAAGTGTAATCTCGTCCATCATGCATTTGAATTGTGTCCTTTTAAGAAAACTATATTTAATTGCAATTGGATTTAGGTCATCTCAATCTTCACCAAAATACTGCAACTTTAATGATGAGGGAGTTCTGTAAATATGATAACTGCTGTTGACGATGAAGATCAAAGCCAAATCAAATTCAGAATTTTAATTGTGTGTTGATGGGGGAGCTATGTTGTTGTGGTAACATTGATCAGGGGGCAGTGTATCTTATTTCATTAACACTTTAATTATACATTTAGCTACAATATTTTAAACCTTTCCAGTATAATGGTATATTTCACGCTGAAAATGTACATGCTTTGGAGACGGGAGAGGTTTTGGAGGATTGTGGATGTGGTTCCGTTACTCAAGAAAGGGAGAAGAGATAGCCCAGGAAATTATAGACCAGTGAGTCTAACCTCAGTGGTTGGTAAATTGATGGAGACGATCCTGAGAGGCGGGATTTATGAACATCTGGAGAGGAATAGTATGATCAGAAATAGCCAGCACGGCTTTGTCCAAGGCAGATCATGCCTTACAAGCCTAATTGAATTTTTTGAAGATGTAACTAGACACATAAACGAGAGAAGAGTGGTAGATGTAGTTTATATGGATTTCAGCAAGGCGTTTGATAAGGTGCCCCATGCAAGGCTTATTGAGAAAGTGAAGGGGCATGGGATACAAGGGGACATTGCTTTGTGGATTCAGAACTGGCTTGCCCGCAGAAGGCAAAGAGTGATTGTAGATGGGTCTTTTTCAACATGGAGGTCGGTCACCAGTGGAGTGCCCCAGGGATCTGTTCTGGGGCCCTTGCTCTTTGTGATTTTTACAAATGACCTGGATGAGGAAGTGGAAGGATGGGTTGGCACGTTTGCTGATGACACAAAGGTTGGTGGTGTTGTGGATAGTGTAGAGGGATGTCAGCAGTTGCAACGAGACATAGATAAGATGCAAGACTGGGAGGAGAAGTGGCAGATGGACTTCAACCCAGGTAAGTATGTGGCGGTTCATTTTGGCATGTCGAATAGGATGAAAGAATATAATATTAAGGGTAAGACGCTTGGCAGTGTGGAAGATCAGAAGGATCTTGGGGTCTGGGTTCATAGGATGCTCAAAGCAGCGTTGCAGGTAGAGGCTGTGGTTAAGAAGGCGTATGGAATACTGGCCTTCATCAATAGAGGAATTGAGTTTAGAAATCAGGAGATAATGCTGCAGCTGTATAGGACCCTGGTCAGACCCCACCTGGAGTACTGTGCCCAGTTCTGGTAACCTCATTACAGAAAGGATGTGGAAGCCATAGAAAGGGTGTAGTGGAGATTTACAAGGATGTTGCCTGGATTAGGTGGCATGCCTTATGAGGATAGGTTGAGAGAGCTAGGTCTTTTCTCGGAGAGGCGAAGGATGAGAGGTGACCTGATAGAGGTGTATAAGATGTTGAGAGGTATTGATAGTGGACTCCCAGAGGCTTTTACCCAGGGCTGAAATGGTTGCCAGAAGAGGTCACAGGTTTAGGGTGCTGGGGAGTAGGTACAGAGGAGATGTTAGGGGTACGTTTTTCACTCAGAGGGTGGTGGGTGCGTGGAATCGGCTGCCGGTAGTGGTGGTGGAGGCGGATTCGATAGGGTCTTTTAAGAGACTTTTGGATAAGTTCATGGAAGTTAGTAAGATAGAGGGTTATAGGTAAGCCTAGTAGGTAGGGACATGTTCAGTGCAACTTGTGGGCCGGAGGGCCTGTTTGTGCTGTAGCTTTTCTATGTTCTTCTATGTTCTACTAAAGGGAGAGGTTTTGATGAGAATTCAAAAAAACAAGGTTGATTTTTGATGCGCTTGATTTTTTAAAACTGGTTTGTTATTTACAGCTTGCGGTTCATAAATAAAAACTCAGTTTGGAATTAATTTGACTTGGCAACATATCACAAACTTAATAGCCTTAAATTGACTATTAAGTATAATAGAACATTGTTGACATTGTGCGATATTACTGAATGTATTACGTCCTAATATTTTTTCCCATGTTTTTAAGATAGAGTTT
This sequence comes from Mustelus asterias, assembly GCF_964213995.1. Taxonomy (NCBI): domain Eukaryota; kingdom Metazoa; phylum Chordata; class Chondrichthyes; order Carcharhiniformes; family Triakidae; genus Mustelus; species Mustelus asterias. Next base: position 26,990,077 of record NC_135812.1, read on the forward strand.
TGTTGCATGTTTAAGATAAACGTTGAAACATGATCATAGCTAAGAGAACAGGGATAAATGGTTCTTTTTCAAGATGGCAAACGTTAACTAGTGGAGTGCCACAGGGATCAGTGCTGGGGTTTCAACTAATTACAATCGATATCAATAACTTGGATTAAGGGACCAAATGTATAGTAGCTAAATTTGCTGAGGATACCAAGATAAGCAGGAAAGTAAGCCGTCAAGAGAGGGCAATGAGTCTGCAAAGGAATATAGATGAGGTTAAGTGAGTGGGCAAAAGTTTGGCAGATAATGTACAATGTGGGGAAATGTGAACTTGTCCACTTTGGCAGAAGGAATGGTAAAACAGTGTGCTAAATATTTGGAGAGAGATTGCAGAACTCAGTGGTACAAAGGGACCTGGCTCTCCTGGTACAAGAATCACAAAATGTTAGTATGCAGATACAAAAAGCAACTAGGGAGGCAAATAGAATGTTGGCATTTGTTGCAAAAGAGGGTGGAATAGACAAGTCGAAGTTTTACTGCAGCTGTACAAGGCCACGTTTAGAGCATTAGGTCTTCTCCTCAAAGTTTAGGTCTTCTCCTCATTTGAAAAAGGATGTAATTGTGTTAGGAGCAGTTCAGAGAAGATTCACTGACTCAGTGCTGGGATAAAGGACTTGTTTTATGAAAAAAGGTTGAACAGAGCAATGGCCTACCCCATTGGAGTTTAGAATGGCCTACCCCATTGGAGTTTTAAAAAATGAGGTGATCTTACTGAAACATACAAGATTCTGAGGGGATGTGAAAGGGTGGACACGAGGAGAATGTTTCTATTTGTGGGGCAGACTAGAAATAGGGGGCACAGTTTAAACATAAGAGGTCTCCTTTTTAAGACATATGAGAAGATTTTTTTTTCCTCTGAGCATCATCAGTCTGTGGAATTCTCTTCTCCAGAAAGCAGTGGAGGCTAGGTCATTGAATTCAAGGCAGAGTTGGACAGATTTTTGATAGACAAGGGAGTCATGGGTTTGGGGCAGACAGGAAAGTGGAGTTGAGACCACAACCAAATCAGCCATGATCTGATTGAATGGCAGAGCAAGTATGAAAGACCGAATGGCCTACTCCTAATCCTATGTTCCTACAGTCATGTATTCTCTACTAATCTATTATGAAACTACAAGTTTTTTGTTTTCTCGATGGTAACCTTTCAGACCTTCCATGTTACAGCACGAACAGCCACTAATACCTGTGATTGGCACAGCAATGTACACGGCCCTTTTCACTTTGACCCCAACAACCAAAGTAGATGTACTTGCGAAATGCAATTGTACTCAGAATATTCTGTGCTTTATTTGCATTTACTGCACTGGCATTACTTCCTGTAGTTCAGTTGAAAGCAGCAGGTTTTTACTTTATGAATTGCCGCAATTTAAAGCATAATTTTGTACATATAATATGAATAACCTGGCCTGAAATTCTATTCTGCCATTTCTAACCTCCTGTGAGAAAGTGGTGCAGGGATATTTTTTAGCCTGTCCCCAATTACTTGCATTTTTCCAATGGAGTTTTGATCTTGTATGGGTTTTTCCCCTTTAGCAAAGCTCTGAGGTAGTCCCAAGTTGCCATGGTGACGAGTAGTCTGTTCAGATATGAAAAGATAACATAAGGGTGCTTGGTTATGCAGTGTGAATGATTTGTTTGTGGTGCTGATGGCATAAAGTGGCAATGATATCATTATAGATGATGTTCACTACTGAATACCATTGTGATGCTAGCACATACCAAGAAGCGCATTCTGGGGTAGTTGTGGAAGTTATCTGGCTACAATCAAAGTCTGTGATCAGCCCATCATCAAATATGAAATCCAGGAAGAAAAAATCTAGATGGAGCTTGATTAGTGAAAGTTGGAAGTGTGTGAATAATATTTTCAGTTGATACCAACATGGTCCTTGTATGATAGAAGTGATGGCCAAGGATGTTGAGTGTAGTTTGCAGAGAGTTCAACATGTAATTCAAAAGAAATGGCAAAGCTGGACTTGTAGGTTCCGAAAATTACATACTTAATCAGAGGTATACTTTTAAGTAGATGAGATTGATTTCTTGTCTGAATTTGGGGATCCAGTTCTTCTACAAATTAAGCTGCACACCCAATGCAATCTGAGCTCTGATTCAAACATTGATGGCTAATTGTGCATTGAAATTCTTCGGTGCTGAATAACTTCAGGTTCAACTGAGGCAGCAGCTTTGTGTTGCTCAGCACATATTAGTTGAAAACGAGCATCTCTTAGCTCTGTATGGTGCTGCATATATATATATATAGCTGGCTGCAACTTTGTTGGAAGACTGAGAATGCTTTTCATCCAAATTATTTATCTGCTTACTTTGGGTCCAAAGATTTTTTTGTTTCTGAATTCTGTTGAATAAGGTGATCACGTTTCATTTCTTGATATTTGCTTTATTTGTGGAATATCTGAAGTTGTTTATCATCACAATTGAGGCCAAGTTTCCAAAAAATTTCCACCACTATGCAGGATTTTGTTCTTTTTATAACTTGTTTTGATAGCTATCAAGGTGGGACAAAATCTTTTATAAAATGATTTGAAATCATTTGAAATGGAAATAAGTGCAACGGGTTGTTGGATGTACAAATGTTTAGTGCTATAAATTCTAACCTAATTATGACCATGTTAAAGTCGTTTTCTGCTGCTCAATAAACCTAATGCATAAATTGTGCACCAGATGTCTAAGTTATTAACAGTTGATATTAACGTGAACATTTATTCTGGATCTTGTGGTTTAGCAGAAAATGTGGCTTTTGGAGTTATGTTCAAAGGCAATTCCTATATTTTAAAAGGGTGGAATTATATCAGAATGGCACAGTGGTTAGTACTGCTGCCTCACAACTCCAGGGACCTGGGTTCGATTCTCGACTTGGGTCACTGTGTGGAGTTTGCACATTCTCCACATGTCTGCCAGGTGCTCCAGTTTCCTCCCACAGTCCAAAGATGTGCGGGTTAGGTTGATTGGCCGTGCTAAATTGCCCCTTAGTGTCCCGGGATGCGTAGGTTAGAGGGATTAGCGGGGTAAATATGTGGAGTTACGGGAATAGGGCCTGAGTGGGATTGCTCTCGGTGCAGACTTGATGGGCTGAATGGCCTCCTTCTGCACTGTAGGGTTTCTATGATGACATGTGAAAGCCATTTTTTTAAAGGAAAAGGAAAAAAAATGTGTGTGGATGTTATGTACCTGATTTAATAATTCATTAGCATATTGGTTTACTTGAATTGTAGTAAACACAATATGTGCATGCTCCATGGAAGTTAATTGGGCATTGCTAATTCTGCAAAAGTTCCATGAATGAAATGGTGTTTGTAGATTGATCTAAAAGATCTAAAGCTGATGGTTTGTAATGTTTTTCGCTATCCATTTTCTTTTTGCCCCAATACCCTAAAAGTGATAACTTGCAACCTTTTGGTACCTTGCTCAATTGGTGAATCCTTCTGGGGGCACAGAAGTCAATGTAAACTGATTTCTTTAACAAAAAGGAAAGGCTCTCACAACCAAAACTGATTCTGCCTATGATCAACATCTAGAAATGCACTTTATATCATGAATCAGTGATTTTAAAAAAGCGTTTTGGAGTGGATTGCTTCATACTCTTCCCCTCCCCTTTCACTTTCCTGTCTTCTAGCTCAGGGTGCAGAGACCAAATATTGTACCCCTACTGCTGGTATAACTGGAACTTTCCTAAATTGTATGGTTCAGATCCACGTTATACTTTTAGACGAGTAGTTATTTAAGAACCAAGCAAAATAATTAGTTTTTTGAAAAGACCTGATCATGATTTGGAAACATTGCATTTTAAAGTAGGGAAGCTGTCCACTTGAGAACATGCATTGGCTAAGGACGTAATTATTATGAGAAGACAAAACGACAATTAATTCTATCAACCTGTCTCTTTTGGTCAGTACTGTTTGAGCATACCTCTTTACCCTACAGTTTTAGGGTTCCCTCCCTTTAAACCCCCCCCCCCCCCCCCAATCCCTCCTCTCTTTTTAAGAAGTTCCTTAAAACATACCATTGACCAAGCCTTTGGTAATTGCCCTATTATCTCCCTGTGTGGCTTGGTGTTAAATCATACATTATAATGCACTTGTGAAGTAGCTTGGGATGTTTTGCTGCATTACAGGTGCTATATTAATTCAGTTTGTTTTGAGTTGCCCATGATCTTTAGCTGATTGGGAGTGCATTCTATTTTCAGGCCGTATACTGCTCTGTTTAAATAGATTATTAAATACTGTGCAAAACCTGAGCACGTTTTCTTCCTCTAGGACACCCCCTCTTGTCCTGAGTAACAAAACATATAGCTTGTATTCAATATTTCCCTGCAATCGCATGGAGACTAGGAACACAATATGAAGAGTTTACTACCAAATTTGTGGCTTACAAGCAGATGCCCCTTCTTAAATTTTAAGAATTGGGTTAATTCACAATTTTGAACATTTACTCTTTAGAGTAGTCTTTGTTTCTTCCCTCCCCTATTTGATTACATTACATATATATAGTCAAACTGCAACCTTTGGCCTCATTAAAACCTGCCATTGCAATGGTCTGAATTTGCAGTTAGTGGCCAAATAATGGCTCTCACCAGTGACCGTGAAGAAAGCTACCCTCAAAGGTTTGGTGATCTCTCTGGTGTGGTTTTCACTTTTTCCAATGTCAGTTTGAAATTTGAGCCAAAATAAGGTGATCCCTTGGCATCCAACAAGCTTAACAATCAAGGAAGGTAAATGGCCAATGACTTTGAAGTATTCTCTCAGACCGCAAACCAGAAAGTTAAAGACATGAATTATCTTTCACTTTGTAGAGCACATAGAGATCAATAAAGATTGCGACATACATAATTTAGATCAGAAGCTAAATTATCTTAAACTTTTTGAAAAAACTTATTGAAAGTGGAAGAGTTTTCATCATAATGGTGAAATTTGACATTACAGGAAAATAAAATTAGTTTTTCAAGGCTAATGAAGTTGTTGGAGCACTAGTTATCAACTTTGCCATTTTGGAAGAAAAAAGTTTCATCTCATTTCAATAAGGTTTGATTTCTTCAGTGATTTTTACAGTGAGATTAACAGCGCAGAAATTGAAGTTCTGGGTCAGTTCACTGATTTTACAGTTGATTACAGTATGTGATGACTTAAACAACACACCCAATGCAATCTCTGGATTTCCACGTTTAAACTTCACTTGTGAGTACTCCAGAAGTTGCTGTCAGTTTCAGAGAATAAATGATTGTGAACATTACTAACCCAAAACCCAGGCTATTGAAATCCTAAAATAACAGCTTTTATTTTGAATGCTGAAAATGTTCTGAAGATCAATTATCATCTAAAAGGGGATGCAATTGACTTTTATTACATAACTGGATTGTTTCACGGTCATTACTACCATACAATCTGGGCTATTAAAATCCTAAAATAACAGCTTTGGTTATGAATGCTGAAACTGCTCTGAGAGTAATTAGCATTTGAAAGAGGATGGAGTTAACATTTGTTGCATAGCTAGAGAGTACTTCTAACAGATGAGAGAAACATGGAGATTATTTTGTGTACAACTGAATATTTCATGGAACCAAATCACTACACTATATTTGGGAGAAGGGTAAAGTTAATATTATAAATATTATTTAAGTTAATATGAATACAGCTTTTACCTGAATATAGTGTTGTTTGGAATTTCATAATATTCCTTGTCAAATACTTAGATTATGATTTTGCCTTGTAAAGATGTGGTTAATCCTTTTTGGATTGTGACCGAATCTGTAGGAACAAAACATGACCATGACATTATCCCACAAATCTCTCAACAAAATAGTGAAAGCAGCTGTTCTGCTTATACAGCATAAAAGAGACAGGCGTATGACCAAACTTTTCATTCTTTGCAGAGATTTTATAGTATAATTTTGACCGTAGCTAGTTTATCTTGGAGTTCATAGAATCCTGCAGTGCAGAAGGAGGCCATTCGGCCCATTGAGTCTGCACCGACCATAATCCCAGCCAGGCCCTATCCCCATAACTCCATGCATTTACCCTAGTTAGTCCCCCTGACACTTAAGGGGCAATTTAGCATGGCCAATCCACCTAACCTGCACACCTTTGGACTGTGGGAGGAAAAAGAAGCACTCGGAGGAAACCCACGCAGACACGCGGAGAATGTACAAACTCCACACACAGTGACCCAAGCCGGGAATCGAACCCGGGTCCCTGGCACTGAGGCACTGTATAAGCAGAACAGCTGCTAATCACTGTGCCATGGTGTTGCCCACACGGTGCTGCCCATTGTGCTGCCACCGCACTTGAACTGGTAACATGCTTAAATGCAGTTTTTAAAAGTGGTTTAAAAAATTGAGCTTCATTCTAAGCAAATATTTTATGGTTTGCAGTGGAAAGTAATTTAAAGACATGTTGCTCGGTGGTCTAATTAAGGTAGGTTTTCATTGTCTGATGTCGGACTGAAAGTATCACAAGTGTTTTTATTTCTGAAGTACTTTAGTCTTATCTGTTTAAGGTGCAAACCCATGCAGTTTTCCTTGACATTTTGTTTTCTTTTTCAGATATGTTTTCCTGTTTTGGTGCCTTGGAATTGATGAAAAGGCGAAATTATAAGGGACTATTTTGAAAATCTGGATCAGTAACTATCATAGTGATATTTCAAAATGTTAGGCAAATTAAAACAGAACTTACTATTAGCATGTTTAGTAATCAGCTCGCTAACTGTGTTTTATCTTGGACGTTATGCAATAGAATGCCACCACAGAGTAGAAGAGCACACCCAGCAGCATCCAAATGTTCTAGATAGTGGCAGGTCATTGAGTTACATTTCAAAACCTGGATTCAAAAACAGTTCAAATAAACTTGTTTACAACAAAGACATGCCATTAATATTTATTGGAGGAGTACCAAGAAGTGGCACCACACTCATGAGAGCCATGCTCGATGCCCATCCAGATGTTCGCTGTGGGGAAGAAACCCGGGTTATTCCTAGAATCCTTGCAATGAAGCAAATGTGGAGCAGATCAGGGCGAGAAAAGCAGCGATTGGATGAAGCTGGTGTTACAGATGAAGTGCTGGACTCAGCCATGCAAGCCTTTTTATTAGAAATTATTGTTAAACATGGAGAACCTGCTACATACTTGTGCAATAAAGATCCATTTGCTCTCAAATCATTGACTTACTTAAGTAAAATTTTTCCCAATGCCAAATTCATTCTAATGATACGGGATGGGCGTGCTTCAGTACATTCCATGATTACTCGGAAAGTTACCATAGCAGGATTTGACCTCAGTAGTTACAGAGACTGCCTGACCAAATGGAATCGTGCCATTGAGACCATGTATAACCAATGTTTGGAAACTGGATTTAATAAGTGTTTACCAGTGCATTATGAACAACTTGTTTTGCATCCTGAAACTTGGATGAAGAACGTTCTGAAGTTCCTAGGCGTTCCTTGGAATAAAGCAGTATTGCATCATGAAGAAATGATAGGGAAAGCAGGAGGTGTTTCTCTTTCTAAGTAAGTTTACATTTACATTTTCCTTGTTTATGTGTTGTGTAAAAAGTAATTCACAGAACTGTATTCTCATTTTATGACCAGTGAAACACAAACCAAAACATATCATTGTCCTGTACAAGAACATTTGATAGACCCCCAGCTTATGATACTTGTGGTTGCTAGAGTACTATTAAGAAATATTCAAAGATTCAGGAATCTTATTGTAAACCTGCCCTATTATTTAAATTCTCCAATATATCTGAAGTTGTTTGCTTTTAAGGCACAGAACACTGTTTCACATGATGTTTCTGGTAATACTTTTCCTGGACTTGTGGTTGGGTCCTGAATTTGATTAAATAGTTTGCGACGTGAAGCTCTTTTTGTATTGATCTTAAATGTAAATTATAACAGGACCATCTGAATAAATACGATTATTCAAACCTAAAGGGTGTAACTCAAGAAAGGAGTCATATCAGCATAATGGCCCAATCTTTTTTTTAAAAACTTACTATCTCAGACTTTGTCTGGTTTGCATAAATATGTTCCAGTCCTGCTCAGAGCATTTAACCCTTTGGGAGCCAAATTTTAACTTCAGTAATATTTTTATTGAAATATTTATTTTGAGAAACAGCAGAACTTAGTTTGTAGGGGCCATTGAATAGGAAGCTGGTTGTCAAGTCCTTTTGGCCACCTCAGCAGTCAGTGGTTAAGAGACAATTTATGAGAATGAGAAATGATGCATCTATAATATACAGAATTCAGTGCTTCTGGACATGCAATAGTCTTCAAAGAAATTACCAAATGTAGAGATCACAGGTGAGGGTACTCTATGAAGTGGCACTAAGATAAAGTATGTTAAAACATACCAAGATCTTCCTGATTGTGAAATTCCACAGTGGGACTATCCTGTTTACACCCAAGCTGAAAGTTTTTTCAGTATTCCTCTCTCTCAATGCTGCTGTCTCATTCATCTGATTGCTGTTTGTAGGATATTGTGCACAAAATCACTGTCACATTTACCCAATGTTTTTTGAACTAATTTGTGTGAAGCAGTTTGGGTTATCTGGCAAGTTTATAGTGCTATTTAAATGCATTTTTTTCAAGGAGTGGTCAGCTTGAGAAAATGATTCAGAACACAGTAGACAAATGTTATCTATGCGGATATCTGCAAAGCATCAGGATCTTTTCAGTGCATTTCTTTTTCCTCCTCTGTTTTAACAACTGAACTATGACCAAATAACAGCAAAAGCCATTTTATAGTACCTGCCGTGATTATTGACAGGTCAGGTAATGAAATACGTGAGACTTTGTGAATTTCTACAAAACTTTCAGCACAAATTAAAGAGCACAAAATTTATAGAACAGTCTCCAATTGCATTTTTGAACTTGATTGGAGTACCAGGACGAACACCTCTATATCACTGAAATGACACTCCAAGTTACTACATTGACTTGAAAGCTATTTGGAATTTTTCTGATATTGTGAAAGGCAGTATATAAATGCAAGTCCTCTATGGATTATATGCAATTTTAATGGCAGATTCCACAATAATCTTCTGACAGAGCTACACTTCAGAGCCAACCACCCTGAAAGTAGCAGTAAAGTTGAAGTCCACAAGATGTGCCACAGATGAGTCACAGTATACTGGAATGAATTGCCATTTTTGAGAAAATGTGTAATGTACTTGCTGCATGCACATGACCAGATCTCAGCACTGTGTACCAGTGAACTATGGCCTGAGCAAAGGAGGGGAAAAGTCGGCCAAAGTTGCATTCCTGATCATTATCCAGTGCTGGAAAGTATGCATATTTGATCAGTGAGGATTGACCTTGACGTCAAACTTCCCTTGGTTAAATAGTTGACTTAATGTTTGCTATTAAGGGTCATGCACCAAAATCGCTACATGATAGTAGTGGAATAGCATCCATGCATAGGCCATCACTTTAAGGAAGGGAAAAATACTTCTCGGAAGGTGTTATTAAATTGAATATGATATAATTAAAATCTGACCTGAAACCAAGTAATGTCTATTGTGTGACTGTTTTAGCTTGGTGTCTGAACACTAACATGCATTTCAGTGACCAATCCAGTACAGCAAATGAATGAGCAAGAGACAAAAGAGGGCACCACTGCCAAAACTGGAAAACAAGCTGAAATATTTTGCATTTTGTAGATTAAACCTTTTGGGGATTGTAAATGGAGAGGAGCTTTAAAGTCACATCAGGGATACACCAGAGGAGAGGCCTCAAAACATTTGTGAGATCAAAGCCTGTGGTTGTAGCTACAAACTTGCATTTGTAAGGGTTGGAGACAATGTTTTGTAAGACACTTTTCGATAACTGCAAGGTGATTAGCTCTAGCTGTAACTTGCAGAAGGTCAAGCATGAAGACTCCATGCTTAACACTGATGTGATGCTGCCAGTGTCTTTACATCCTGCCTCACTTGTGGTATTAATGCCACTTGCACCATTTATTATGAAATAAATATATATCGTAAAGAAAAACATTCCTCACTATTGCAATTCCAATCATCTCTGAACAAAGTGGAAAGGATAATATCAGATACGAATGTCAAGGCTTCAAGGAAAGCACAGAGGAGCAGCAGGGCTTTGGAGCATAAACAGCAGATTGGTAGTCTGAGCAGGAAAGAGGAAACAGTTCATGCCATAGAGGAGCAACAGTACCACCTGATGGTCAGACACTTGCAACTACAATGTGAGTGGCATATTCTGACATAAAAATATAACCCAGAAATTTTGACTTGGGCAATAAATTTATGATGTGGAGATGCCGGCGTTGGACTGGGGTAAACACAGTAAGAAGTTTAACAACACCAGGTTAAAGTCCAACAGGTTTATTTGGTAGCAAAAGCCACACAAGCTTTCGGAGCTCTTAGCCCCTTCAAACCGCTCGACAATCACCAGGCAAGACTGTTCTCTTCCTGTTGGGGAGCACTTCAGCAGTCACGGGCATTCGGCCTCTGATATTCGGGTAAGCGTTCTCCAAGGCGGCCTTCGCGACACACGACAGCGCAGAGTCGCTGAGCAGAAACTGATAGCCAAGTTCCGCACACACGAGGACGGCCTCAACCGGGATATTGGGTTCATGTCACACTATTTGTAACTCCCACAGTTGCATGGACCTGCAGAGTTTCACTGGCTGTCTTGTCTGGAGACAATACACATCTTTTTAGCCTGTCTTGATGCTCTCTCCACTCACATTGTTTCGTTTCTTAAAGACTTGATTAGTTGTAAGTATTCGCATTCCAACCATTATTCATGTAAATTGAGTCTGTGTCTTTATAAGCTCTGTTTGTGAACAGAATTCCCACTCACCTGAAGAAGGGGCTAAGAGCTCCGAAAGCTTGTGTGGCTTTTGCTACCAAATAAACCTGTTGGACTTTAACCTGGTTTTGTTAAACTTCTTAATAAATTTATGGGCAGGAACTATTTGCCATAAGAAAAATTTGACTTAATTACATCTTAAACAAGTTCTGTGTTTACCAATCAAAATTGAGTGGTTTTGCTAGTATGTCTGACCTTTTTTGCATTTCATGAAGCTAAAATTCCTCAGTGCAGTTCAGTGGCAATCAACTATCTGATTATAGATATTGCAGATTCCATGAATATTGGGTGCCCAGATAATGGAGTAATATGATTTTTTTGTTACCCTAAATATGTACAAAATTTGATCTGTGATTTCTAGTGTTTGACATTTTCCTCAAAAGAGAAAATGTGCAGAAGGAAAAAAAAGTTGAATATATTGAATATATAGAAACACATGAACTTATTCACTAAATATTTCTTCTGAATTAGTGGTGCTTTTTTGATCCTAATGAAGAGGTACTGTACCAAGTAGTTCCAGATGCCTAACTAAGTTGGTGAAAAATGTTCACTTCCTCAGCACTGATATCCTCAAAAAAAATCTAATGTGGTTAAGCAACAAACAGTTCTTGAAGTTTTGATGAAATAGTTCCTTGGAAAGTAGTCTCATGAGCCTAATTGTTGCTGTAAATCATTTAAAAATTGGTGATTGAGCAATAGACAAGCAGTTTAGGGGGTTTAAATTTAATCTTTCGCCCCATGGATGGTTTGCTTCAATTATACAGGGCATTGGTGAGACCACATCTTGAATATTGTATGCAAGTTTTGGTCTCCTTGTTTAAGGACGTATGTAAATGTGTTGGAGGCAATTCAGTGGAGGTCTACGAGATTGATACTTGGATTGACTGGGTTATCTTGTAAGGAAAGGTTGGACAGACTGGGCATGTTTCCACTGGAGACTAGAAGAGTGGGGGGGGGGAGGGAGGGGGGGTGACTTGATTGAAGTATACAAGATCCTGAATGATTTTGATCAGCTGTATGCGGAAAGAATGTTTCCTCTTATGGGTGAGTCCAAAACTAGGGGACACTTTCAAAATTAGGGGTTGCATTAGATGAGAATATTTTTCTGAGGGTTGTGTGACTTTGGAACTCTTTGCCATAGAGATAGATAAAGTTTTGTTCGTCAAGGTTATCGGCAGTAGATGGGAATGTAAAACTTGAAATGCAAACAGATCAGCCATGATTTTATCAAATGGTGGAGCAGCTTGAGGGGTGGAATGGTCTACTTCTGCTCTTATTTCATGTGTAAAATACCTGTAAAATAGTAGAATTTATGTCCGAGTTATTTTGTTAAAGGGAGCTGTCACCTAGTCGTGATATAATAGGTTTTGTAATATAACTTGCCTTTTTAATGGACACAAGAACCTTAAAAATGTCTGCCAAACATCACCTAATTTTTTTACAACAGCAACGTTGGTCAAGCTTTTGGAAGGCTCCAAGTAGATTGCAGATGGACATACCCATATACATGTGAAGATATTTAAAACTCAATGCACATTTCCACAAAGTAAACAAACTCATTGGCCACCCTGGAGATGTGAATAGCTCTTTCCTACCTCACCAAACATGGAAGAATGAGAACCTTCAAATTAATAGTGGAGATGTTTACAAGGTTAATTATTTCAGGCAAAAGGCAATTAATAGGATTACTCTCCAGACCTAGGATAACCCAATACCCAATATAGAAGCCTGATTCGCAGGTTTGGGATAGCAGCCATTTTAAGTTTTAAACTGTAGAAAGTCTGACTTAGGACAGCCATTTTGTGCAGAGCCCCAAGGAAGGCTCAGATCTCATCCGAGAAGGTTCTTGGCCAAGGGAGGCAAACAGGAAGGTTTCAGAAATCAATTGCTGTTCTGTCGAAAGACTTCAGGCAAACTGCAAGTGTTGTAACCACAGAACTAGTGAGGAATAAGAAACTTTGCTCTCCCTGAAACTTGCTGAATCACCTACAAAGGCAATTTCTGACTATTTGCTGGTAAAAGCCATTACAGTTGCTGAACACTTCAATTGCAACCTTTCACCACAGTAAAAACATTTCAACTGCAATACCCAAGCTACATAGTCATCCTATAGGACTGAAATTTCTTCTTTAAAGTATTATTTATCCTTTATCTGCATTTAATCTTGTTTGTTTATAGTCATTAACTTTATTGCTTAAGTAACTTACCACAGTAATTTTGTAATAAATTAATCTTTATGTGTCTTTTAGACAAACGTTCTACTGGTTATTTTTCAATTAAATTACTCTCTGTTTGAAGGGAACTGCAAACACAGACACACACATTCTTGGTTCATGGACCACTTTGAGCCAACGCCTTTTACGTGTGTGCTCCTTTCACGACCAATTGTTATATTCACATTGGTTTTGTAGTAAACCAATATTGCCCAACTGAAATGGCTGCTGAACTTAGCAGATCTTTATATTGAGAACATGGAGATCTGTGTTTTCTGTACAGAGACAAACATGAGTTACAGGTGTGATGAATTTATGCAAAGCATTAGTTATACAGTACTATTGCAGTATTGTGTATAGTTCTGAGAGTTCAATTCTAAGTATATTGGAGCCAGAAAAAAAGGTACAATGAAGATTTAGCAAAATTACTATATAGGAACGAGAGCTTGAAATTATCAGAGCCCCAAAATGTGAGTATTTTGAGGTTGGAAGGAGTTAAAGGTTTTTGGAGTATATAAAACTCAGTGCATGTTCTATAACAAGGAAGAAAATTAGAAATTTTATATACTGCACTTGTAACTGTTTCGGTAACTAAAGTTGAATATTTTCAATTTTACAGGGTTGAAAGGTCCACTGATCAAGTCATCAAGCCAGTCAATGTTGAAGCCTTGACAAAATGGGTGGGAAAAATTCCACACGAGGTAGTTCGTGAAATGCCAGTGATTGCTCCTATGTTAGCAAAGCTTGGATATGATCCATATGCAAATCCACCCAATTATGGAAAACCAGACCCAGCAGTTATTGAAAACACTAAAAGGGTAGGTGTAAGAGTTTAAGTATCTGGACCATCCTTCTCAAACACCTGAGTTTGTGATTACCCCTGCAGAGAGTAGTTGAAGAAAATATTCAGTTATTGCCTGGCCCACTGGCGACAGATGAGTTCAGTCATTTCCATTTATTGTTTTTGCTTCTGTTGTATCCCCAGTACCAGTGTTTACAGTAATTTGCTATTTTCTGAATTAAGTGTTTAAAATGAAAAATAAGTTGGCTTAAGGGAGTAGATGCAATGTTTTTAATTTGTGCATGTATATAAAACCAAAGATTTGCAAATAATCTTAGTCCTAATAATCCTGTACAGAGAAAATGAATTTTGTATTGAAGGAAAATTTGGTTCCATTTTGTAGCAAATTCTGGTCATTTAAAAAAAAATCCTTGTGTCAGGGTTGAACTAACTGAGGATTCTAAATAACACACAAATGTATTTTGTGTGCAGAAAATTGTTACAATAGAGCTGTACAAATTATGTTTTTCCGAGCCTCTAATGCATTCTAAAACTAATAGTTATCAGATAATTACAACATTTTTGAAATGTTCCAGTTCTAAAGTATCAAGTGTTGCAAAACTGTCCACCTTCTAGGAAGGCTGCGATTTACGTTAGTTTAAGTGTAGTATTGAGTATTTGGGAAACAATGTCCAGCAACAGGTAACCAACTTCATTTCACTGTGGACCTGAGGCTTGTCTTGAATGTGCCACAATTTTTTTCCAGTTTGTATTATTTTAAATGTGTTGTTGAGCTACTCTCAAAAAAAGTAAACCTTAAACATCTAGGAAATATGTAGAAATTCGGGATTGCAACAGCTCTAATCGTTTTACTTTACCATGATTTTTTTAAGCCTCCTAATAAATGTAGGAATATTGTTTAAATGTTTTTCTAAAGTTACAAATCTGGAGTTTACACTTTATCAGAGATGCTTCTCACTTAAGGTTACAAGCCTCTTCGTAAAAATAAATAAATACTGAAAAACACCATACAAATGATAGGAAGGACAACTCTGTCCCTAAACTGTTCTGTATATGTATGATTTTTTTAAAGTTGTAAAACTGTTTAAAAATTGTATCCAATTGTGAATTTAAACATAGCTACTTATAATTCAAACTTATAAAGTAATACTGTTGAAACTGAGAAATGCTTGATTTTATTTGTGCACGTTATGTTAAGTATATAATTTGTTTCCCTTAGAAATTGAAAGTATTTCTTGTATTGGAAAGGTGGCATTTTCTGCACTTTGTCTGAAACCTAGTCTGTAGAGGATTTTTTTTCTCCTCCTTCAAATCCAACTCTTTAGTCTGAAATGAAAATTCTATTCAGAATAGTTATGACCCACATATTTTAAGGAACCATGTTATTTCCTCCAACAGTGATAAAACATTGACTGTAAAATTGAATCACTTGTGCATCAGGTAGTTAATACTGTTATGGTGTGTTAATATGAATTATACAGTTTTCAACTATTTATCAGGTAGGTGAATAGAACATTCCCTCTGCATAATCTGCTGTAAAAACCACACCTTCATATCTTTTGATGTTTCCTAAACATAAAACAGTGACCTACAAATTTTAATTCTATTCAAATCGAAGCCTTTTAATTATGAGTTATGGATTTCACAGAAAACGCAGCATTGCATTAGAGCTCTTTTGTAACAATGCAGTAAAATACTATGTGCAATCATTTGCTACTTGTATGGCAACCTTAACCACTGGTTTGTTTTATTGCCTGTACTATCCCTGTAAACAATCCCATATAATCGATCATTTAATGTCAAACCTTGATGCTGAGTTTCAAATTTGTCAAATATCATTTCTGATAACCAGCAAAAAATGAATTTTACCTGTTTTTTTACCATAGTGACTATCATCTGAAATAATTGAACTCTAATTTTTTTAGAAGTATAACAAGGATGACAAATGCATCGGAAAGCAAAGTATAATGTTCTGCAGTATTATTGTGCATTCATTTTAAAAATTACTGCTTCTCCATTGAATATTTTAATAAAAAGGTTCCCAAGGACCATTTGAAGACCATCTAACATTTGGAATTTTCTACTGAATCAAATAGTGTTGCAGTGCTGGCTTATTTGCCTTTGTGAGGCAGTAAGAAAACAATTATAGTTAATTTTTACAATTGTCTGATAAATGTTTAAAAATATTTTGTAATGGCCATTAAATGTGTAAACTATTCCATATGGTAAATATATCATGGAATGGGAGTCTAGGATAAGATTGCTAGTTAATATTTACAAAAAGCATAACCTGTGATTGTTTTGGTTCATTGTATGAAATCGCACTGTAATGTATTTTTCTTTGTATTGTGCAATTTTTCAAAAAAATAAAGCAATAAAAAAATCAACTGTTTCATTTTTTATGAAACTTTCATCTACTTTAAATTTTTTAAGTTACTCATTTCATAAGTACTTTTTGCATTTTGATAAGAGTAATCTGTCAGTGTTAGTTCTACAATAATTCAGTTACAGTGAATGCCTTTTACCATTGTTTTTTTAAGGACATCTTTTTTTTTAAAAAACTGAAATTAGTTCAGAGTGTATTAACCAAAGATGGATGTTGATGTTGTACAAAAAATCTATTTGTGTTACTATTCTGCTAGAAAGTAGCTCAGCTGACATCTGCGATGTGGGTGCTTCTGATTAGGGAAACCCCTTTGTATGCACTTGCAGTGGATTTCACTTTGAATACCTTTGCACTATTGTAGAGATGGTAGAATTTATTGCCCTTTGAAGATCTTTGTATTTATTATATAACAGTTTTCATGACACCAAAAATTATACTAAAGCTCAGAAAGCATTGTAAATGACTGCTATTGCCACAATAGCCAAGTTTTCCAACTAACTAATGAGGACAAGATCAGACAGGCCTGCCCTTCATGGGAGAAGTACAAACCATGTCATTGCTTACCCATGCTAAATTCTTCCTCCGTGTACCTGAACTAGCGCCGGAGGGTGGCGACTAGGGGATTTTCACAGTAACTTCATTGCAGTGTTAATGTAAGTCTACTTGTGACATTAATAAAAATACACTTTAAATTTAAACAATAAAGAATGTCTTCATTAGTGTGGCACTTATGGACTGTCAGCATGCAGCTGTCCCCAACAAGGATGAGCACTTTCAGTAGAGGAGAAAAGGTTTTGGGACAGAGGAATGAGCTACGTAGTCACACAAATACAACTATCAAGAACACCCCTTAATGTTGTTTACTCTCAATACCCTTTAATTTTTCTACTCTCCATTTCTATTGCTGAGGAAAGCTATATCATACCAAATGGGTTGAATGGGTGGTCCTATTCAGTAGAGGGGAGGAAGTGGACTGGAAGTTGTAGAGCATTGCCTCAAACTGCTTGCCAAAATGACAGTGCAGTAAGTAATCAATAGCTGCATTTATAAAGCTGTTGTTTAAAAGTTGATGGGAGAGAACTGTCCTTAAACCTGCTTCATTCTCACCTGACCCCATACACATTTAGACTGCAGAATCATCAACCTAGAAAATGCAGGTGTATACTGTTTGTGGAGTCTACATCATTGTATGAATAATGGAAAAAGTGAACTGGCTGCATGGTGCTCCTTAACTACAGAAGTACTACATGTGCAAGAGCTTTATTCTTGCCCGACGTAAATTTTATATGCTTTCGCATAGGGATGCAACCCTCTTACCCCAGTTGTGAGAGCTTAGGCAAAAGTTAATGCTGTGGTACTGCTAGAGTTT
Source organism: Mustelus asterias (assembly GCF_964213995.1). Taxonomy (NCBI): domain Eukaryota; kingdom Metazoa; phylum Chordata; class Chondrichthyes; order Carcharhiniformes; family Triakidae; genus Mustelus; species Mustelus asterias. Next base: position 27,007,725 of record NC_135812.1, read on the forward strand.
AATTGCTTAAACTGCAGCTATCTGCAGAGGACTGGTATGTTACCTTCTGCTTTCAATTATCTCAAATGAAAGCACACAGAATTGAAGGTAATCTTGCAACATAGGTAATTGGTTACAAGGTATAAGACAGTGTCGGGATAAAGGGAATTTTGTCTGATTGTCAGGATGTGATGTGGTTTTTCTTTTCCAAATCCATACTTGCGTTCCTATATGTTCCTATAGATGCTATTTCAATCTGAAAATGCAATTGTGAACTCAGCTTGGCAAATCATTCTCAACAGGAAAGATTTGTTCTGTTGAACATAGAGTAATTACCCTCCTAACCTTCTACCTTTTGGACTCCACTTCTTCCAATTTGTCAATCTTTAATTTAACCCAGGTTTTTGGCTATTGCTTATTTGGATCTGCTTTGGGAATGGAAGAGTTGGAGGGGAGCAGGGGGACAGAGAAGGGGAAGAGCAATGAAATAATACCGTGCTTAATGTGCTTCAAACAAATGTTGGACTTTGGCCCCAAGTTCAAACCAGCATCAATCTCTCAGACATTGGTCTAGTGAATTATGATTTAGAATCACTTGATATACTTAATATTGTATGTCATTTCACAGACTGTAACTCTTCTTGATCACCCATGAAATGATTTTTGTTGGAATAGAACAAATACAGTATGGTCTGTGCCTTTTGTTCTGTGTAGGTTTATAAACTGTTTCAAGTTAGCTGGGCAGTGTTCTGGCAGGTAATTAGTGGCGGCAAGAATATATGATCAGAAGCAAATCTTGAGGTCAAAAATGACATCAAGCTTGGGAACAGTCTGGTTTAGCCTTAGATTGTTGCAAAGGTGAAGTATAAAATTGGCAACCAGGGAATGAGTTTGTGGTGAAGACTGAAAATAATGGGCTGGATTTTACAGATGCCATATTCCCTGAATTGTTGGCAGTTTTATAGGACCCAGCAGTGCCAGGTTCAATTGGTGGCCACTTGGCACCACAGGCCATTACTCAAGGAAAGGGAGGGGTGTGGGGGTCGGGGGGGGGTGGGTTGTGCAGGAGGAGGATATAAAGGACGGGTGATTCATTTACAAATTAAAATCAATTTAGCTCCATTCTCAGTATTTCATTTTCCCACATAATCTCATTCCAAGCTAGCTCTTATTTCACAACACTGCCTTCTCTTATTCTCCTTTCTAAAAAACAAATGACAAAAAAAGCCATATGTCCTGTCATCCAGGTGCATGTTTAAGTTAATGATAACAGACTTCTGGAAGTGAAAGTCTATCTTGCTGAACTTTAGTTGAAAGTGCATATATCAGGTTACTTACCAGCATTTCCATATTGAAATTTTGAACTGCTTTAAGACCAGTGTTTTAAGTCCTCCAGGCCTATAGCATTTTGTGATTATTCTTGTCATTACTGGATTCAATCTGTACATCACCAGGAGTTGAAAAGTAGAAGGGTGTTTAATCAGGCCTCCAAATATTCTACTTTTCACTGTAATTGCTTCTCTTCCTGCTCCATCACTATTAAGTTGGTGTCCCCAAGATGGTGGAGGTGTCCTTAGGCCTATTGAGGCACTTGGTCTTAAGTAGCCATTTAATGGCCAGCCAAGCAGGTAGCCCAGCAGCTTTAACTAGACAAGGCACTGCCTTCCTTTAGAGGTTTGCGATCTCTCCAAGTTCATACCTGTCCTTTATATCCTCCCCCTGCACAACCCCCATACCCCTCCCCTTTCCTTGGGTAATGGCCTGTGGTGCCAACGGTGGCCACCACTCGAACCTGGCACTGCTGGGTCCTATAAAACTGCCAACAAATCAGGGGATACGGCACCTGTAAAATCCAGCCCATTATTTTCAGTCTTCGCCACAAACTCATTCCCAGGTTGCCAATTTTATACCTCACCTTTGAAACAATCTAAGGCTAAACCAGACTGTTCCCAAGCTTGATGTCATTTTTGACCTCGATTTGCTTCTGACCATATATTCTTGCTGCCACTAATCACCTATTTCCACCCTCATAATGTCAGCCAACTCCACCTCACAGCTCTGTTGCTGAAACTTACAATCATGCCTTGTTCATTATTACATCTAGATTTGCCTAGCCATCCATGTTCTACACTCTGTAAGCATCAGGTCACCCAAAACTTTCCCCATGTCCTAAATTGCACCAGTTATTGTTCACTCCACTTGTTAACCCGCATTGGCTCCCAATTAAGTAGCACTTGGTTTTAAAATTCTATGTCTTGTTTTCAAATTTCTCTGTGTCCCCATCTTTGCCTATCTCAATTTCTTCCAGCCCCCAGAGTATCTGTATTCCTCCAAATGTAGCCTCTTGAACATTCTCAATTTGAATCGCTTCATTAATGCTTATGCCTTCAGTTGCCCGAAGGCCTTAACCTCTGGAATTCACTCCCTAATCTTCCCTTCCACCCTTTTATTAAGATGCTCCTTAAAACCCACCTTTTGGAACACATCTTTTATCATCTATCCTCATATCTCTTTTGTTTCACTTGCATTTTGTTTGGCATCCTGTGAAGTACCTTGGGACATCAAACTGCAAGGTTTTCTTGTCTTAATGGCACTATAGAAAATATCAGGTCAGCCTCTGTGTGTCTTAATTAATGGCTATCTTTTGAATTTAAATCCTGGCATTTAATAAACTAACTGGGGTTGGTGGGGGTTTGGTGGTAGTGTGGCAGGAGATGCTGAGAATTTTCAGATCTGCTTTGTACCTAAGTAATGGTAACAAGTTAATGTCATTGGACTAATGTATATGTCGGCCTGTATTAATGCTCCAGAGACATGAGTTCAAATTACCTTCTCTCTCTTACATGCGAAGTAAAGTTATTTGCTAATGATTGCAGTTTTCAGTCCCACTCGCCACTCAATGAAGCAGTCCATGCCTGCATGCAGCAAGACCTGCACAACATTCAGATTTGGACTACTAACTGGTGGATAACATTCATGTCGCCCTTGTGCCAGGCAATAACCATCTTTCAAAGGAGAGAGTCAACCATTTTGCCTGGTCATTCAGTGGCATTACCTTCACTGATCCCACATCATCAATATCTTTGTATGTGTGTGGGATGAGGGAGGGTGTTGCCATTGAATGGAAACTGAACTGGTCAAATGCTGTGGTTCAAAGGACAGGTCATTAGATGCAAAGTCAGCTGAGAGCACTTGCCTCCTGACTCCCCAAAGCTCATCTGCTGGGAAATGGAATACTCTCCATTTGCTTGGGTGACTGCAAGTGGCAGCATTGTGCACCATCTGCAAGATGCACTGCCAAGGTCCCTTAGACAACTTCCAAATCCACAACCTCTCCCACCTAGAAGGACAATGGCTGCAGATGCATGGGAATATCATCCTGACTTGAAAATATATTATGTTCCTTCACTGTCAGTGGATGCAAATCCCTGAGCTTCTTTCCTAATGCAATGTGGGTGTGCAGCTCCAACACTCAAGAAGTTTGACACCATCCACCACCTTAACACATTCACTCCCCCCACCACTGGAGCACAGTGGCAGCATTGTGCACCATCTGCAAGATGCACTGCCAAGGCTCCTTATACAGCACCTTCCAAACCTACAACTTCTACTGCCTAGAAGGACAATAGCTGTAGACGCGTGGGAATATCATCCTGACTTGGAAATGTTATGTTCCTTCACTGTCAATAGATGAAAATTCCTGAGCTCCCTTCCTAACATAATATGGGTGTAGCTACACCTCGGGGATGGACTGCAGATGTTCAGAAAGCAGCTCACCACCACCTTCTCGAGGGCAACTTTGAGGATGGGCAACAAATGGAATGGCACCCACATCCCATGAAGGAATTTTTAAAAAACTAACCTTGTATGTGTTTGTCAATCATAAAAGCTCATTACCAATCTATTATTTTAAATTCATGATAGGAAAGCAATTAAGCTTTTTGTTCTCCTTCAGCATCATTCAGATTTTAACAAGCTACTAAATGTTTGCCAATGTTATAACACCCACTTTTGCTTGCAGAGGTCAGTCCAGTGGTAAAATATAGCTAAGTTTATTTTTAAGAGTGTCAACCCTCCAGAATTGGCTTTATTCAAATTGCTAGACTGTTATTGCAGCATTTTCTAAATAGAAATTAATATGTTGGCGAGCGGTTTCAACTATAAAATACAGTTAAATTGAAGCCCCACTTTGCTCCTCATAAAATGTTCAACGTTTAATTGTTATACTTGAAGAAGAAAGTGAAGGCTTCAGAAACTGATGAGATCCTATCCAGCTGGATTGAAACTTGCATTGGAGCTTCCCTGGTGGCTCAAATGATAAATATAGTGAGTGTACAGCTGCGTCGTAGAGAGTCCCAGATTCAGGCTGGCAATGATCTTCAGTACCCTTAATAACTTGTCAGTACTCAGTGTCTAAGCTAGCATATGGAAAAAAGCCACTTGAACACATCCTCTGAAGAAAAATCTGCTAACAGCAAGGCTAGCTAAGTACTGGAATGCACTTCTAGGCTTTTAATGGCCAGTTGTCTTAACCTATCAATCATATTTGGAATATTTTGTGCAATTTAGGGCACTTTTCCTCCTTTAAAAAGCAATGATGTGGAGAATTTGGTGAGTGGAATGAATGAAGAGATCCAAATTATGTGGAAAGACTTGCAGACTGAACCTATTTAATTTTTGATTGGATAGTAGTGTTTAAAATGTTCAGAAGTATAGTATATAGAAGTAGGTTGTTCAACCTGAAGTGTGAACATAAGATCAGCAAACAAATGTAACAATTTGTTTAGGATGTGGGATAGTACAGTCTCACTGCTAAGATCGGATGTCTTTGTGCTAAAACAATTATATGAAGAGTGCAGTAAAATGAGAAGCTTTAGCAAACAAGCTTAGCTGGCATTTAAAATGCACCATATCACCAATAAACAAAGTAAACCAGCATGTTTGCAGTTTCACACAAACTTGCTAAAGTGTAAAAAAAACTTGTAATTACAATTTTACAGCATAAAATTGTAATGAAATTTATGGTTTACACTGCAACAGCCCTACTTCATAGAATCCCCACAGTGCAGAAGAGAGCCATTCAGCCCATCATGTCTGCAGCGACTCTCCGACAGATCATCCCACCTAGGTCCTGTCCCCGTAACCCCATGGATTTACCCCGCTAATCCCCCTAACCTACACATCTTGGGGCACTAAGGGGGCAATTTAGCATAGCCAATGCACCTAACCTGCACATCTTTGTACTGTAGGAGGAAACTAGAGCACCCGGAGGAGACCCCCACAGACACGGGGAAAACTTGCAAACTCCACACAGACAGTCATCCAAGACAGAAATCGAACCTGGCTCCCTGGTGCCGTGAGGCAGCAGTGCTAACCACTGTGTCGTACTTGTCTTCTGTAAAGAACACCAATCCTTGTCTAGTAGTATGATGATGCACTTTGTCGCCCTTTCTTAGTCTTTCCAATCTGGCTGGCTATCGGAATTTCTTTAGTGTGTGCATGGCAAAACCCTATATTGTAACAGGACTTGCATCTCTGAATGTCTGAAACTTCAGAGGCATTAAAATCAGGCCGATCCAGTGCTTTGACCAACTACTTGGCATTTTTTTTTTAAGTTTAAAGTTTATTTATTAGTGTCACAAGTAGGCTTACATTAACACTGCAATGAAGTTACTGTGAAAATCCCCCAGTCATCACGCTCCAGTGCTTGTTCGGGTACACTGAGGGAGAATTTAGCATAACCAATGCACCTAACCAGCATGTCTTTCAGACTGTGGGGGAAAACCAGATCACCCGGAGGGAACACATGCAGACACGGGGAGAATGTGCAGTCTCCAGGCAGTCATCCAAGCTGGCAATCGAACCTGGGTCCCTGGTGCTGTGAGGCAGCAGTGCTAACCACTGTGTCACCGGGCTGCCCTTTTTGAATTTGGGGGGGGGGCTCTGTGAAAGAAAGCTCTTCCACTCCATCTTGAAACAAGCTCGGAAGCATCACCTCTACTTCCCCATTCTTTCCCTTTCACTTCCTCTATCTGTGACTTGGAATTCTGATGTCATTCGGGTGAATAGGTGTTCCGACAATATCAGTAAGTCAGTAGTAGTTGATTTGGAAGACTGTCGCTGATCCTAGATTGTACTAACTCAACCGTTTCATTTAGGGTGTCAGTTTTGCTCTTTCCAGCTGTGTTTGCAGTCAGTACTTATTAACAGAAGCTGTAATTTGGCACTAATGACAGGAGATTACATAGGCCAGTTCATTGCACTTCATCAAGATGCAAGTTGCTAACTTTACAGCTGCGTTGCATGAAATAGCCAGAGCTCATAATATGATACAGTCTTAGTTATTAATTATTTATGGGAATGGCAAACAACACAAATTAGTTTCCTGCAGGGCCTATACTGCGCTGTAATGTTCTATGTTCTATAACTGTGATTGGTATATGTCGTGGGAGTGGTTAATTTTGTCACTGTACAGGTTAACCAAAAGCCAACAGGAAAGTTACTGTGAAGTTTTGTTGGATGAAACCTTCCCCGTACTCAATTTAATTATGAATTGGAGAAATACTCTCCTCTCCACTTCATTCTTTTAATTCCATTGCATTTAATCATCTTTCTGGTCTTTTCCTCACTTGGCTTTCTGCCACTGGCCCATCATTTATTCTCTCCTCCCCCAGGAAAAGAAGTTGGCAACATAAATTAGGGTAAAGCTGAGTGGGTATTGTTTAGGATGGTTTTATTTAAGGAAACCCGGTGTATGCTAAAAGAACTCATTTCTTTTCCTAGGTAATCAAAGGTGAATTTCAACTACCTGAATTTCTTAAAGATCAGCCACAGGTATGGTACTAGGCTCCATAATGTCAACTGGGATTGCAGTGATAATTTGTTGCATTTTTAAAAATTTGTTTCTGCTTCTGAGGCAATTTGATTGAACAGGAGCCAATGGCGTATTGACTTAGATGGAAAAAAAATCTGGGAACGTAAGTGATCAGAAAGAAGCATTTCAAATGAATGCTTCAGGTTAGCCTTATTTCATTTTGTACTTCGGATGTTTGTGAAATGCTATCATTCTTGTACATTTGCTCACAAAGATCCATTATTGACAGGATTTAGTTGATACAGGTGAATAGAGGAGGCAGCACGCCATGGGCTGCACACCGGCACAGTGGTTAGTACTGCTGCCTCACAGCACCAAAGACCCGTATTCGATTCCCGGCTTGGGTCACTATCTGTGTGGAGTTTGCACGTTCTCACCGTGTCTGCGTGGGTTTCCTCCGGGTGCTCTGGTTTCCTCCCACAGTCCAAAGATGTGCAGGTCAGGTGGATTGGCCATACTAAATTGCCCCTTAGTGTCAGTGGAACTAGCTAGGGTAAATGCTTGGGGTTATAGGGATAGAACCTGGGTGGGATTGTGCTCGGTGCAGACTCAATGGGCTGAATGGCCTCCTTCTGCACTGTAGGATTCTATGACTCTATGAGACCTAAGGGAGAATGAAGAGGAGGAGCAAATGAGGAACCAAAAATTAGTGGAACACTTGGGAACTACTGATTGCAATATAACTAAATTCATTGTAAGAGCGGAAATAAAAGTTGAGAACAAGAGTACCTGATTTGGGGGGAAAAGCAGTTGATTGCAAAATTAAAAAGGGGCCATGTCTAGATTAAGTAGAATGAAAAGTTGACCAATTGAATCATAGACCCCAATAGAACACACTTAAATAGGAGGTAGAAAAACTACAAATCAATTAAATTCCAGTGAAGAAATATTGAAAGCTGAGGTTCCGTGGATAAATGGGGGAAGATTAGATCAAATTTGAAATTTTAATAAATCTTAACGCTTAAGGCAATTAAAACCAAATTGAGGACAAATGTAAAGGATTTGGAAAACTACAATTAGGGAGTTAGGCTCAGAGGGAGTATGCGGATGAGTGGGACAGAACAGTGAGCAGAAGAAAAGAAAACGTAAGCAATTGAAAAAGCATCTTACTAAGGCATGGTCAGCAATGGGTGGTGACAGATTGACAGAAAATACTAACATTTTCACAGGAGAGCTGGATATCAAACAAAATGTGATGCTGAGACACAAGGGAAGTCAGGACAAATCACCAAAAGCTTTGTCAGTGAATTAGGTTTTTAGGAGCATTTTAGTTGAAGTATAAGGGCAAATGTTTACGGCCTATTCAGATGAAGGTTCAGTTGTCAATGGTCAGGCAAGGGGAATATGAGATGCACAAGAGACCAGAATTGGGAGAATGCAAAGAAATGGGGGAGGTTACAGAGGTAGGGAAGAGTAAAGCCATGGAGGAAATGGAACACAAGGATAAGAATTTTAAATTTGAAATGAATTTTAAGTTTCAGATGAAGTGCTACTATAGCTCAACAAGCAAGGGGGTGATTGGTCAATGGAACCAAAGCAAGGCAGTGATGGTCAACTTATACAAGACCTTGGGCCCCAGTTCGAACATCAGGTGTAATTCTGTGCATCCAAGTACAAGAATGTTTTGCACAGCACGAGTATTCACTAATATTTCCTCAAAGAGTTGCTTTAAATTCGTCTCAGGATTTTCCTTCTAAACATTTGTGCTAGATGTCTTAAAAGTAAGTTGTTTCTTTGTAAGCATTAACTTATCCATTGATTTGGCCTCCTAAAGCTTATTTACTACAAGCATTAGATTGACTACCAGAGGCTTTACTTTGACAGTCTTCCAATCCTGGCAACACTTACAAAGATGTACAAAGATGTTTATTGTCAGAGGCTTTGCTATTTCCTTTCTACATCTCTTAGCTTTTCAGAAAGTTTTAATTTGTTCTAAGGATGAAGGTTGTTCTAAGGACCAACAAGACTATTTTTAAGGCCTATCCTTATGCCCTTCAGAGGCATAAAGAGGCAACACCATCTTATGAATTAAGGTCACCTGTAGGCCCGAACAGGAAGGAGTGGCAAGTTTCCAGAAGGATTTTAGATTTTTATGATTTTTTTTCTGGTGTCCTGAATTATTGAATTCATATTAACATAATGCCATTTGCTACTTCAACATCATAACACTACGCTATTGTACTCCTTGTGCATGTTAACTGGAACTGGTTTGAGCTCTATCCATTTTCCTCCATTTCTATGAATACCCGGCTCTCTACCTCTTCCTCTTGTTCCCTTTCAACCCCATTGCCGGACTTCTTTAAAAAACAAAGGCAGAGTCCCCATATGGAGGGTGGGAGGAGAATTTCCTAGGGACTTGAGTTTGGAGGTTTGGAAGCCCGAGATAGGGTGAGGATGTGAAAATCGCAGAGAAAAAAGTTGTACTTGTTCCCTGACATGTTCCTATGTCATTGTGCTTTTCCTAGAAGTGGTTTCAGTGCGGTGAAGGCAGTTTGCCAGGCAGTGGCAGGAAGCTAATTAAGGATCAACAACCAATTAGCAGCACGTTTGTGGTGTAACTGAGAATTTATGGGCGTTGCATGAGACTCAGCTGTTTCTGCCATGTGTCTGGCAATGGGAAACGCATGGAGAAAAGGAAGTCAGCATGGCATGACAAATTAGTTAAATCTACTTCCTTAAGATGCAAGCTGGCAGAAAACCCGAGGTCCTCCACAGGGAGGCTTTGCAAATTCCTCCCAGTCACCAAGGAACTGCAATAAGGAATACTGCTCGTGGTGAGAAAGTGGCAGCTGTTGACTCCAGCGGTTTCACTCGTCCATTTTGTCCAGACGTGGTGTATGCCTACTGCACTCTTACTGCATGCACACAGTTAAGATTACTGGCTCGCCTTGCAGTTTCACATGCTGTCTCACCTTTCTGCCTCCACAACTTGTTTGCTGTTCCTAATTGGATGAGGGTCTCAGAGGCAGCCTCTTGATTAGGCACCTCCTGTGGAGTTGCTTGAATGGCATGGTGACCCAAAAATAATCCTGCCTGCCAGAAGTTTTGAAAAGTCCAGAAAGCTCAGCCTATGCGCATCGTTATTGGTAGATATTGTCAGTGCAGACTTGATGGGCCGAAGGGCCTTTTCTGCACTGTATGACTCTATATAGTACCTTTCCCATTCCTTCATTGTCTGATACTTAATTTTTCTAACCTAATTTCTTTACCTATGCTTAGTTTTGTGTGTTATATAAATATTTTGCAGTTACCTTTTTTCTAGTTTTTCTCAATACTCTGTCAACTATTGTAATCTATTTTGCTTTTTGAGTTCCAGTATTTCATATGACTTTCTTCTATAGTATTGGCCAAGATGTTTCTAAATCTCAGTTTAATTTTTCTACTTAACGTTTCCTACTTCATGTTTTGCTGTATCCCATGACGATTTGTGGGCATATATCCAGTTCTTACAATAATTCTCTTCTGACTGAAAGTTTCCTGTTGGTTTTCCACTGTCTATCTGTCCAATACTGGTTTCAAATTTGTGTGGATTTGTTCGCCTTTTATATTTTTGTTCTTGTCTTTTCCCAATTAAGCAACTATGTTTTTGTATCGGCTCCAGCACTGTTTCCATATTGAATTCAAAACACCGATTTGCAAAACAATCTTGTACATATTGTAAAAACTCCTGTTCTTGGCATGAAAATGACCCTTATTCTTGTCTGCCTTTGGATAACTATTGTTATGGCCTTAGAGTTAAAGCAAAAGTGGATACTGGGAATCTGAAATAAAGAGAGAGTGTTGGAAATACTCTCCAGGTCTGGCAGCATTGTTGGAGAGTGAAAAAGTTTGTTTATTTATTTATTAGTCACAAGTAAGGCTTACATTAACACTGCAATGAGATTACTGTGAAATTCCCCTAGTCACCACAGTCCGGCGCCTGTTCAGGTCAATGCACCTAACCGGCATGTCTTTCAGAATGTGGGAGGAAACCGGAGCACCCGGAGGAAACCCACGCAGACACGGGGAGAACTCCACACAGACAGTGACCCAAACTGGGAATTGAATCCGGGTCCCTGGCACTGTGAAGCAGCAATGCTAACCACTGTGCTAGAGTGCCACCCCAGATATAGTGTTTCGAGTCCAATATGGCTATTCTTCAGAACTGGGTTATTCCTGCCTATTTGTCTTTATAACTCTTCCTTTAGCTCTTTCCACTCTTCAGTCTATGATCTACTTTCTAAGAGTAACAATTCCATTTTTCAGATTTAGGTTTTGTGCGAACCCCTGTGTTCTTAAATTCTTTGTCAGTGATGAATCTCTGACTATAACTTTCACCCTTCTTTGTTTTCTCCACTTGTTCCATCCTGAATATTTTGTAACCATGATTGCTTAGCTCTTACTTCTGCCCTAAAACAAACCTTACCCAATGCTAATGTTCCACACCCATAGCAAGCTGTGTGTCTAGCTCACTAGTTTTATTCAGGATATGTTTTGTGCTTCCCTCATCGCATCACCGAGAATCTTATCTCATGGTGTGTGCCATGATGAAGTAGCTCGTCTTGAATCTCTGGCAATGCTGCCTGTGTATCTGTGTATCACAGTAAGAAGTCTCGCAACACCAGGTTAAAGTCCAACAGGTTTATTTGGTAGCAAAAGCCACTAGCTTTCGGAGCGCTGCTCCTTCATCAGGTCAGTGGGAGTTCCACATCAAATCTGTGTATCAGCAGCCTGCATTGTTGACCTCTGATATTTCCATCCGTTGTAAGAACTTTGACCTCACCCTTCCACTAAATGCCTAATCCAGATTATAAATTTTCCATTATTATTAAAATGCCTCACATAAGGTGTGCTAAACTAATGGATAGTAGATTTAATAAATAGCTTTCTAACTACTTTTTCGAGCTGCTTTCTACATATTGCCAGTAAAAGAACATTTGCAACTTGGAAAGTTGGCTGTATTGTTGTGGAATTCAAGTGCAAACATTAATAATGCATTAGAAATTTCTCTGAGACTCAAAATTCAAAATAATAACAATAGACTGACAGAATTGAACTTGAAGAGTATCATCTGGGCATTTAAAACAGTAAGGGGAGTGTATAGTATAACATTAATGAAAGTATTAGACTTCAGCTCTGATTAATGGATTGAAAGTGAATAGTGTTGGCAAATCTCGAAAGAAACTACAAAATGTTTCCCCCTCCTTTGACACAATGATAAATGTGTGCAATAAAAGACCATTTAAACTAGTCACTGCTAAGATATTTAAGCAGCAGAGCAAATACTTGGATAGAGACCAGATTGAATGTTGGAGGAATGCTGAAGGTCTGGTTCTGTTGAGATCATGGGAAATGTTATCTAGGAATGCAACTAGTCAGATTCTGCATGAACTCCGAGATATGGATAACTTCAGATTCAGAGAGAAATTGCACCAGACAATTCTGTTTGCTTTGCTTTTTCTCCCACAGGATATTAAATAAATTGGGAACTGTTCCATGCCAATGTAATGTGGTCTAATGGAAAGAACGAGCTTGGTTACTATTTTTTTAGTTCTGTTACTTCACATAATATGTTTGTTTATGCAATTGAAGAGTTCCCCTCGTATTCACATTGACAGCCACTTCACACCTGAGGCCTCCTGCTGTCCCTAGTATGCTTATCGTAACCCCCATATTTAAATACCCTCAATCGGGCTCCTGCCCCTGCCACAGTAACTAAACAGCTCTTCTCAAAGACGCAGATGGTATCCTTTGTGACTGTGACAAAGATAAACTTTATCTCTTTGTCCATCTCAACCTGTCCTGTCTGCAGCCTTTGACAAGATTGACCACACCTCTCTTCTGCACCAACTCTACATTGTCACCCAGCTAGGTGGGACTGCTCTCACCTGGTTCCTCTCCTCTATTTAATCATAGACAGATAACCACTTGTAACGGCTTCTCTTTCTATTCCTGCACCGTTATCTCTGATGTACCTCCAAGGACCTATGCTTGGTGGCCCCCTATTATTATCACTTATCTACATGCTGGCCCTCGGCGCCATCATCCAAGAGGGTAGTTTTCACATTTGCACTGTTAACACCCATCTCGACCTTACCACAACCTCTTTTGACTCCTGCACTGTTATTGTTATCAGACTGCTTATACAACACCCACAGAAATTTCCTCCAGTTAGATATCGGGAAGACTGAAACCATTGTTTTGGGTTTCTGCTCCAAACTCTATTCCCCAGCTACTGACTCTGTTCTTCTCCCTGGCAATAGTCTCAGATTAAGCCAGTCTGTTCGCTACCTTGATATCACATTTGATCCCACGATGAGCTTCAGACCTGAAGTGCACGTCATCATGAGGAACTGCCTATTTCCATCAGATTAATGTTGTCCAACTTACCCCGTCTCATTCATCTGCTGAAACCCTCGTTCTTGTTACCCCTAGACTTGACTATTCCAGTGCACCCCTGGGCTACTCTCCAACATTCTACCCACTGCAAATGTAAGGTCATCCAAATATCTGCTGCCTGTGTCTTAACTCTCAGCATCCCGTTCTCCCATCACTCCTGTGCTTGCTGACCTACATTGGATCCCGGTAAAGCAAAGTTTTGATTTTAAAAATCTCCTCCTTGCTTTCAATTTGCTCCAGGGCCTTGTCCCTCCTTGTCTCTGTAAATCTCCCCCACTCCAAGACATCCATGCTCTTCTAATTCTAGCCACTTGTGCATTTCTGATTTTAATTACGTCAACATCAGTGGCTAGACCTTAATTCAGTAAGAAGTCGAACAGCACCAGGTTAAAGTCCAACCTGATTTTAATTGAGGGTAGCCTTGCACATGCACAATGTTGCATAAGGCCCAGGATATCAACAGATTCATCCCAGATGCAGTAATAGATTGAGAGAACCTCACCCTCAAGGAAGCAAACTTTCCAAAGAATGCTTTCAAGTTGGTTAGTGGTAAATGATAGAGGTGGAAAACAAAAGGGAGAGAGTAGTGATGGAGAAAATGCTCAGGGAGGAGGTTAGACTGATGTTCAACTGAGAGGGTGCTAAGCCATCTGGGTTGGCACCACAGAAGGGACAGTTAAAGTAGAAAAGAGAGAATCAAGCTTCTTCTTACTGTGTTTACCCCAGTCCAACGTCGGCATCTCCACATTTAGACCTTAAATCATCAGGGCCCAAAGCACTCGAATGCTCTCCCTCCATCTCTCTGTCTCTCTACCTTGCTTTTGTTCCCTAAGACATTCCTTAAAACCTACTTATTTGACCAAGCTTTTGATCACCTGCTGTATTTCCTTCTATGGTTCCGTGGCATACTTGTTTTACAGTACTGTGCTGTGCATTGGAATGTTTCACTACGTTAATTACATTAAAACATTTATAACGCTTTATTTATACAAGGTGTTATATAAAGATAATTTCTTGTTGTTTGCATCCCCTCTAGTTTCTGCCACTCACAGCTCCATTCATTTTCTACTGTTTCCCATTTTTCAATAAAAAGTCAGATCTGATCAGATGCTATTCTCCAGAAATCATTTCTACTGTCATTCAAAGCTTGATTCTCTCTTTTCTACTTTAACTGTCCCTTCTGTGGTGCCAACCCAGATGGCTTAGCACCCTCTCAGTTGAACATCAGTCTAACCTCCTCCCTGAGCATTTTCTCCATCACTACTCTCTCCCTTTTGTTTTCCACCTCTATCATTTACCACTAACCAACTTGAAAGCATTCTTTGGAAAGTTTGCTTCCTTGAGGGTGAGGTTCTCTCAATCTATTACTGCATCTGGGATGAATCTGTTGATATCCTGGGCCTTATGCAACATTGTGCATGTGCAAGGCTACCCTCAATTAAAATCAGCCCTTTTTTTTGATCTGACGGGGAAATCTTTATATTGCCCATCTTGGTTGCCATGACAAAGTTATAATCTGCCTTTAACAGTCCTTGTGCTACAGTGGTGCCATGATGCTATTGGGTATGGAAATTCCAAGCTTTTGATGATGAAGTGATATGTGCCCAAATAATGCCACTGAGGTAACTTGGAGGAAAACTTAGGGATGTTCATGTATCTGTTCTTGTCCTCCTTGTTAGTAGTAAAGGTGGCAGAACTTGAAAGTGGTGTTCAGGTAACCTATCTCTGTTTCATGACCTTCTTTATCCAAACCACTTTAGCAATATGGTTTGTATGGTGATGTCTCCCTTCAACCTGTAATTGACAACAGCTCAAATTTGCAAAGTAGCTTTAATGTTTAAAAAATGTCCCAAAGTGCTTCACAGGTATACATATAAATAACAGATGCTGAAGCAGGAAGAAAAATTTGAGAGGTCACCAAAAGATGGGTTTTGAGATTATTTAAGGAAGGAGAAAGAGGTGAAGGTGAAGAGATATCAGGGTTTGAGGAAGGAATTCCAGAGAATAAGCCCCATGTGCTAAAGGCTCTGGTACCAACGGTGGGGCAAAGCAAAAGGACCTAGAGTCAGAGAAATTGGGAAATTGTGCAAGAAACTGGAGTCAGTGAAATGGAGGAGAATACAGAGCTAAAGGAAATTGCAGAAATGGGATGAATTTAAAAACGACGATGAGGAATTTCCATTTGAACATTGTGTGATGGAGAGCCAATATACTGTGAAATGGCAAAGTCAAGAGGGTGATCAAATATGTGGGCAGCTACAGTGAGCCAATGGTGGATATTTAGCCGACTGAAATGAGTCCTGATGAAGAAGGTAGTTTTGGCTGAGATGGTGTTAAACTTGTTGCAGCTACTCCCATCCAGGTGAGCGATTGAGAATTCCATCACACTCCTGACTAAATGACCTTTTGCTTCGGATCTCAAATGTGCTGTTCTAGCAGAATGTCACGAGGTGCCTGTATGAATACTGTAGCTTCCAAGAGACATGATTCGAGGAGAGGTGATGGCCAAGTGATGTTATCACTGGACTATTAACCCAGAAACTCAGCTAATGTCCTTGAAGATCTGGATTCAAATCCCACCATGGCAGATAGTGGAATTTGAAATCAATATGAAAAGAAATCTGGATTTAAGAATCTACTGATGACCATGAAACCATTGTCGAATGTTGAAAAAACCCATCTGGTTCACTAATGTCCTTTTAGGAAAGGGAATCTGCCATCCTTGCCTGGTCTGGCCTTCATGTGACTCCAGAGCAATGTGGTTGACTCTCACCTGCCTTCTGAACAAGGGTAACTAGGGATAGGCAATAAATGCTGGCCAGCCAGCGATGCCCATGTCCCGCAAATGAATTAAAAAAAAAATCAAAGTTGAATTGTACATGATCTGGGTGACAAAAGATTAGGCTAAAATATATAGTTTGTTAACTGACGCTTTGAGAGGCAAAGGGACCAAAACATTTGCTATAAGAGCAGTTTTTGCTGAGCTAGCTTGACATCATTGATGCAGAGAAAGCAGTTTCTAGTTCTGAAGCAGAAACACTGGTTTATTCCAAAAAAAGAATTTTTATATCTAAAATATGCAATGTTGCTACCACCAATTTTCACTAATGTTAGTTTTTTTAAAACCAAAGAGAAAATGCTGGAAAATCTCAGCAGGGCTTTGACAAAGGGTCATCTGGACTCGAAACATCAGCTCTTTTCTCTCCTTACAGACGCTGCCAGACCTGCTGAGATTTTCCAGCGTTTTCTCTTTTGGTTTCAGATTCCACTATCCGCAGTAATTTGCTTTTAATTCGTTTTTTTAAAAAATGAGTTGGTGGAATTGCCTTTGTATAGTTTGAGGCCGACTCGATGTGGCTTGAATTAATAAAGGCATTATTGCCAACAATTAATTATATACACAAAAAGTCATACTGAAGTAATTTTGTGACTAAACAACTCCCCTCCCTGACTCTCCCTGCGATATCTCCTCGACCCGGGGTACGCACCCTCGTTCCTGATTGGCTCAGCTTCCACCTTGACGATCCATAGGCTCTGGCCCGATCACGTGGCCCTCGGTTAAAGTCTCCTTAAAGGTCCACGCTATCACAGCCTTGATTTACCATTTTTAAAGATGCTTTTGTGCAGCAGTTTTAAAAGTGTTGTCTTTGTTACAAAGCTACTTTTACTGGTGTGGAAGCAACTCCATTTCAATATAAGTCTAGCACAGCACTGAAGGATTAATAAAAACTAAGCTGTTATTTGGTAACAAATTAACAATTGCAAGTTGCAATCTGTTGTTGTATATTAAAAGTAACTCCGAGTTGCTGAATAAACTGGAGGCAGAATAATGGTGCAATTGTAGCTTGTGTTGTATGAAAACCATAATAACTACATTTTATGAGACACAGGAGCCAAAGGAGAAAATTGGCATTGAAAACCAGTCTTTCAGTACATCTTGAAAATTTCCAGACACTCCAGCCCAAAACCAGACAGGTGACATCAGGGCTGGAAGTGAATTACATAAAAATGTTAACGTTTCTGCCAAACTTAACTTTGGAAAATTGATTCTTACACAAAAGTGCAGCAGTCGTCATGCTATCTGGAGAGGAGTGGGAAGAGGGAATGCTGACACAGGAGAAGGAGAGAAAGGAGGTAGTCATGCACACATCATATAAAGAAGAGTGATTGATGCCTTTGATTTAAATTGACCAGTATGGTAAGGGCACGTTTATGCGATGCTGCCTACAGATTTGACTTGTAGCAAATTAATCATTTTATAACTTGCTAAATACCAGCACTCTTGGAGGCTCAACTTTAAGAACACTTTTTGTCCTTGTGTTCAGAACATGGGCTACATCCTAGAGTTCTAAAGGAGATAGCTGAAGAAATAGTGGAGGCGTTAGTTATGATCTTTCAAAAGTCACTGGAGTCAGGGAAAGTCCCAGAGGATTGGAAAATCGCTGTTGTAACCCCACTGTTCAAGAAGGGAACAAGAAAAAAGATGGAAAATTATAGGCCAATTAGCCTAACCTCAGTTGTTGGCAAAATTCTAGAATCCATCGTTAAGGATGAGATTTCTAAATTCTTGGAAGTGCAGGGTCGGATTAAGACAAGTCAGCATGGATTTAGTAAGGGGAGGTCGTGCCTGACAAACCTGTTAGAGTTCTTTGAAGAGATAACAAATAGGTTAGACCAAGGAGAGCCAATGGATGTTATCTATCTTGACTTCCAAAAGGCCTTTGACAAGGTGCCTCACGGGAGACTGCTGAGTAAAATAAGGGCCCATGGTATTCGAGGCAAGGTACTAACATGGATTGACGATTGGCTGTCAGACAGAAGGCAGAGAGTTGGGATAAAAGGTTCTTTCTCAGAATGGCAACCGGTGACAAGTGGTGTCCCGCAGGGTTCAGTGTTGGGGCCACAGCTGTTCTCTTTATATATTAACGATCTAGATGACGGGACTGGGAGCATTCTGGCCAAGTTTGCCGATGATACAAAGATAGGTGGAGGGGCAGGTAGTATTGAGGAGGTGGGGAGGCTGCAGAAAGATTTAGACAGTTTAGGAGAGTGGTCCAAGAAGTGGCTGATGAAATTCAACGTGGGCAAGTGCGAGGTCGTACACTTTGGAAAAAAGAATAGAGGCATGGACTATTTTCTAAACGGTGACAAAATTCATAATGCTAAAGTGCAAAGGGACTTGGGAGTCCTAGTCCAGGATTCTCTAAAGGTAAACTTGCAGGTTGAGTCCGTAATTAAGAAAGCAAATGTAATGTTGTCATTTATCTCAAGAGGCTTGGAATACAAAAGCAGGGATGTACTTCTGAGGCTTTATAAAGCACTGGTTAGGCCCCATTTGGAGTACTGTGAGCAATTTTGGGCCCCACACCTCAGGAAGGACATACTGGCACTGGAGCGGGTCCAGCGGAGATTCACACGGATGATCCCAGGAATGGTAGGCCTGACATACGATGAACGTCTGAGGATCGTGGGATTATATTCATTGGAGTTTAGGAGGTTGAGGGGAGATCTGATAGAAACTTACAAGATAATGAACGGCTTAGATAGGATGGACGTAGGGAAGTTGTTTCCATTAACAGGGGAGACTAGGACGCGGGGGCACAGCCTTAGAATAAAAGGGAGTCACTTTAGAACAGAGATGAGGAGAAATTTCTTCAGCCAGAGAGTGGTGGGTCTGTGGAATTCATTGCCACAGAGGGCTGTGGAGGCCGAGACGTTGAGCGTCTTCAAGACAGAAATTGATAAATTCTTGATTTCTCGAGGAATTAAGGGCTATGGGGAGAGAGCGGGTAAATGGAGTTGAAATCAACCATGATTGAATGGTGGAGTGGACTCGATGGGCCGAATGGCCTTACTTCCGCTCCTATGTCTTATGGTCTTATGGTCTTATGGAGTGATTAATTGCATTATTAATCTGAATATTGAAGTGCATATCCTGCTAGACTTTTTGAAGACACCTTTCTTGCTTTATGTGCTCTGCACAGCATTCATCTTAGATCTGACATAAGATCATCATAAAAGGCAGAATAAGAAAAACCCAAACCTGCTCGATCAAAATTATAGGGCGGCATGGTGACACAGTGATTAGCACTGCCGCTTCACAGCACCAGGGACCCGGGTTCGATTCCAGACTTGGGTGACTGTCAGGAGTTTGCATGTTCTCCCCGTGTCTGTGTGGATTTCCTGTAGGTGCTCTGGTTTCCTCCCACACTCCAAAGATGTGCAGGTTTGTGGATTGGCCATGCTAGATTGCCCCTTTGCGTCCAAAGATGTGAAGGTTGGATGGGTTGGCCGTGATCAATGTGCAGGGCTATGGGGATAGGGTGGGGGAGTGGGCCTAGATAGAGTGCACTTTCGGAGGGCCAGTGCAGACTTGAATGGCCTCCTGCACTGTAGAGATTCTATGGGTTCCATTCAAAAGTTCACGTCTGATTATTCTATCTGAGCTTTCCTCCTATGCCATCTGATCTCCCCCTACTTTTGGAAATATACTTCCTATCGTGACCTGAAAACAATTAACCCTGAATCAACTATCTAAGAATTTATTCTATGTTATCCTGTCAGAGAAGTCATTTCTTTTTCTGAGTTTTTTAACACCATCATCTGTATATTCTCCTCTAAGTCACTCTTTTCAAGATGTACTGAAAGACTGGTTTTCATCCTGACTTGAAATTATCACCATTCCTTTACTGTCATTGGATCAAAATCCTGGAACTCCCTCCCTCTACTGTGGGTGTACCAACACCACTTGGACCGCAGTGGTTCAAGAAGGTGGCACACCATCACCTTTTCAAGGACAATTAAGGATGGGCAATAAATGTTGGGGTTGCCAGCCAAGCCCAAATCCTAAGAACGAAATTTTAAAAAGTCTGCAACAAAAAATGCTTCTCTCAAGTTCACCTTTCAGCGCTAGCTGCACTGTACAAGGTAGTTGGGTTAACTGGTAAAAATTAGACCAGTCAATAAGTTCTTGGAGCATTCTTGATTGCCTTTATGGATCAGAGAATCTTTTTAACTTTACTAAATTGGCGCCATATTTCTTTCACTCTCCTGGACATTCCATGACTCACGGGGGTTATTTGTGTGTGGTGGCGCTATGTTAGAATAACACCAGCTTGATCGACCAGATGCTTTTTCCTGCCCATGTTTGTAATTTTGTAAAATATCCCTGCCAGTTCTCATGTGATGGTGACACAGTGACGAGTACCAATGTTTGCCAAAGTAATGCTGTGGGTATTTCTATTTAAGCACTGTATTCTTACATATGAAGAGTAGAAAACGAAAGCTCTTGGAATACATCATCTCTTCCATAACCTCAGTGATAAAACATTTGATTGTGTTTTAGTGCTAGATTCTGCCTGAAGTGCAATCTGCATTTAAATATAGTTTTCAGGAATATATTTGTTTCTTCAAACAGATGCATGCATTGAGAAGTTGCTACCAGCGATGATATTTGCAGCCATTTAGATTACTTATTGACACTCTTCCAACCATTCTTAATCAAGGAACTGTGCTTCTTTCCTGTTAACTTCAGAAAACTCATTCAACCACTGAGACTCTTCAGCTTGGGAATAGAATGTGGATTTCTCTTCAACCTTTTTTGCCTTTGAGCCAGGTCTCCTGTTGAAACATTATTGAACTGCTAAGAAACCTCTTGTGGTCTCAATTTGATCTATTAATACTATTTTACAGACTGCTTAACTATAGCACTTCCACAATCATATCTATCTCTTTCTATGAAAATCTGGGTTTCTTCCTATTTTTATACACTGACTCTATTTTTGTTGATTCTGCAACTTTTATTACTGAATAGTGATTTATAAAGATACATGGGCCTCATTTCTGGCTTGCTTAAGTACTTAACTGCTCTTCAATGAGTCCTTTTAACTGTTTTACCACCCGTTTGAAATGCACTAAATTCTTTAATGTTTACAACTCAGAAGCATAAGTGTTTAGTGCCGGTGCTCTGTCAGAAGTGATTTATTTCTGAATATTTAACCTATATGTTTAACTGAGCCTTGCATTTGGGGAGAGGGGTACCTCCCCATGATTGCAATCAACTCTACCATAAATCTGAATAAAAGCTGGCCTTAAATAACAATGTAGAGATTAAGGTTTGTTGTACTTTCTATTTACAGCTTGTTACTGTGTCTTGGCCACAATGAACACTGAACAGATAACCTGGCCATTTATTTCATTGCTGATTTAGTGATAAATATTGTCTTAGACATTGCTTTAAATAGTGTCAGGGGAATTTGTTCCTCCTCCTGGGGGACAGGTGAGGTCTCAATTTAATGTCTCATTCAAAAGATAGCACCTTTGACAGTGCAGTACTTCCTGAGCTAAAGTCGTTGGAGTGCAATTTGAACATACAATTTTCTAGCTCAGTGTGGGAGTGCTACCACAGAGTCACAGCTGACGCTTGTTTCTCATCCAACATTTATCTGTCAACCAGCATTAGTTAACAAAATACAAAATTATCTGGACATTTTCCTATATTACAGCAATGACTATACTTCAAAATACTGAATTGGTTATAATGCATTTTGGAATGGGGTGTTATATAAATGCAAGTTTCTTAATTGCTGTCAAGGTGCAAATCTAACCTGGTGAGACTGGTTTCTGTTTCTTACTGTTCCTCCGTCCCAAAAAAAAATGCCTAATAGAAAGTGTACATCTTCAAGGTCAGTCTTTAAAAATGACAAGGTTACGGTATAAATAGATTGAACACTTCCATCGAATTAAAATGAACCTGATCCAGCCCATTAGTCTGATCGTTATATGCTGTTGCTCAGTTTCAAGTGCTTTACTGATTCATATGCTATACATATGGTATCACATTTTAGAAATTCTGATGTAAAAAGTAAAGTCAACAGAGCAGGTATGATGGTGAAACGAGAAGAAGGGATGGCATCTTTGCAGGATGTAGGATGGGAAAAACATTAATCAAGTAATTTTATTAGAGTCATTTGGTCTGTCTACTTGTATGTGGAGAGCAGAGATAGTAAATGAAGGAAAGAATGATAAATTAGTGTAATGAGATGGAGAGAAATATGAAGTAATTGACCAAGGGAACAGTAGAAAGGAAATATCAAATGGGAAGATTTTAATGATAAAAGAGTGCAGATATATGGACTTAAAGCCAGTAGAAGAGCCTAAAAACAACAAATTGGCATTCTGGAGTTGAATGTAAAATCAAGGAACTGATTTTGACTTTGTACCGGATTATTTAGAGTACAGTTGGTGTATTGGATGCAATTCTGGGCACTCTTCATCGGAAGAATATTACAGCCATGAAATGTCAGTGTGGATAAACTAGAACGATACCAGTTTGAGAGTTTATGGTTATGAAACAGTATTAATAAATGCAATATTTAATCTGGGATAGAGAAGGTTCTCTGATCCAATCATCTGATTGAAGTTTTCAAAATTATGAAATAGTCATTTTGCATTCCTAGGACACTGCAATGTGTGCAGTAATCAATGGATTACTTTTGTAGTGATATTGTGTATGTAACTATGGCAGCCACTTACACATCGTAAGATTCCACATATAGCAAAATATAAGATCACTGAAAACTATTTTGATGGTGAAGTTTGCGTAATAAATATTGACTAGGACACCAGTCGGGATCGCCTGCCCTCCTTTGACTATTTCCATTGGATATTTTATGTTGATCTGAACAGACATTGCGGCACTTCCTCAGTTTTTTGTGGGTGCATCTGCCAACTTTTAAGTGCTCAAGTCTGGGAGTGTAACCCACATGCTACCAATTGGGCTAGACAGACATGAGTTTAAAAATGAAAGGTGGTTTCCACGAGCTAATGAATTGTAATGGGGCATAAACACCAAAATTACCACGAGAAGAACAAAATAATTTATTTGCCCAAGTAATACATGGGGTGTTTTATCTCATAAACTTTGAGGCAGAGATTGCATCAATGGAATGGAATTAAATACGTTTTTGAACGGAAGAATTTTCTAACCATAAGAACAAAACAAAGAGAAAAGTACAGCACAGGAACAGGCCCTTCGGCCCTCCAAGCCTGTGCTGATCATGATGCCCTAACTAAACTAAACAAAAGTGCTTCTGTCCTTTCTCGGTCCGTATCCCTCTAATCTCTCCCTGTTCATGTACCCATCCAGATGCCTCTTAAATGTTGCTAATGTGCCTGCTTCCACCACCTCCTCGGGCAGCACGTTCCAGGCACCAACCACTTCCCCCGCACATCTCCCTTAAACTCTTCCCCCTCTCTTGAACCTGTGCCCCCTTGTAATTGACACTCCTACCCTGGGAAAAAGCCTCTGACTATCCACCCTGCCCATACCTCTCATAATTTAATAACCTCTATCAGGTCTCCCCTTAGCCTTTGTCTTTCCAGTGAAGACAATTCTAGTTTATTCAACCTGTCCTCATAGCCAATGCCCTCGAGACCAGGCAACATCCTGGTGAACTTTTTTTGCAGTCTCTACAAAGCTTCCATGTCCTTCTGATAGTGTTGCGACCAGAACAGCATGCAATACTCCAAATAAGAACATAAGATGTAGGAGCAGAAGTAGGCCATACAGCCCATCGAGTCTACTCTACCATTTAATGAGATCATGACTGATCTGATATGATAATCCTCAACTCCACATTCCTGCCATATCCCCGTAACCCTTGACTCCCTTACTGATTAAAAAACAGTCTATCTCAGCATTGAACATACTTAATGACCCAGCCTCTACAGGCCTCTGCGATAAAGAATTCCACAGATTCATCACCCTCTGAGTGAAGAAGTTCCTCCTCATCTGTCTTAAATGGACGATCCATTACTCTTAGATCATGCCCTCTGGTCCTAGACTCTCACAAGGGGAAACAACCTCTCAACATCTACCTTTCAAGCCTCCTGAGAATCCTATATGTCTCAATAAGGTCACCTCTCATTCTTCTAAACTCCAATGAGTAGAGGCCCAACCTACTCTCCTCATCAGAAAATCCCTCCATACCCAGCATCAACTTAGTGAACCTTCCCTAGACTCCCCTAAATGCCATTATATCTTTCCTTAGATTAAGGACTGTTCACAATACTCCAGGTGTGGTTCTAACTCGTGCCTTATGTAAGGTTAGCAAGACTTCCCTATTTTGATACTCCATTCTCTCTGAAATAAAGGCAAACATTCCATTTGTTTTCCCTCTTCCTGCTGAACTTGCATGCTAGCCTTTTGTGATTTTATGCACAAGGACCCCAAATCCCTCTATGCTGCAACTTTCTGCAGTCTTTTACCATTTAATTAATATTCAGCTTCTTTATTCTTCCTACCAAAGTACATAACTTCACATTTTCCTACATTGTATTCCATCTGACATGTTTTGGCCCACTCACTTGACCTGTCTATAACCCTCTGTAGACTCTGTGTCATCCTCGCTACTTGTCTCCCCACCTATTTTTGTATCATCCACAAACTTGACAGTACTTTAGGAGAAAGAAGAATGAAAATGCAATTAGAACAGATAGTTCCAATTGAAAAATTATCACAATAATAAATATGTGTAGCCATATGGGGGGGAATTTTACCATTTTGAGTCTAAGTGCCGAATCCGGGCGTCAAATAGATCCGCGCCTGGAATCCTCTTTGCAGCACACCCATACGCGTTTTGCCGGCTCCGGCCTGTTCTGCGCTGTGCGCGGGACTTAGCGCTGGCAGACCGATCGGAGCTCTGAACTTGGCGCAGTTTGAAAAAAATCTGACAGAGCGCGCCCGGGCGCGAAAGAAAGAAAAAGCAGAAAGCGGAGAGAGCGGCTCTCTGACAGTCATCCTCTGGTCAGGGGGGGAGGGGGTGTGACCGATCATCCCCTGGGGGGGGAGGGAGGAGAGGGGGTGTGACGTCTCATCCTTTGGGGGGGGGCGGGGAGGGGAGGGGATGTGACGTTTCATCCTCTGTGGGGGGGGGGGGGGAGAGGGGGTGTGACGTTTCATCCTCTGGTCGGGGGAGGTTCCGCTGCTTGTCTGCAGCCGATCCCTCCTGCCGGAGTGGACATGCGGCCATGCCATCCCACAAAACCTTCAGGATGAAGCGATTCCTCGCTAAGAAGATGAAGCAGAACCAGCCGATTCCACAGTGGATCCGCATGAAAACCGGCTACAAGATCAGTACAAGTCCAAGAGGAGACACTGGAAAAGGACCAAGCTGGGCCTGTAAAGGGATACACCATCACTGGTACACTACCAGCCACAGATTACTCTTCCCTGCAGGAGCAAGAGAGCGGGAGAGATGGGTGACGGTAAAGCCACGATCTGCTCGGATTTGGGTGCAGATCGCGTTAAAGGCCCGACACCCAACTTTACCCCGATTTCGGGCGCAAAGTTTAGGTAAAATCAGGCCCATGGTGCCCATCATAACACCCTCATCAGATGTGGATATTGTTGGTAAGGCCCGTCCTTACTGCCAACCCTTAATTTCCCTGAAGACGATGGTAGTGAGCCACCTTCTTGATTACAGTTGAGCAGCTTCGTAGATCATTTCAGAGGGCAGATAGGAGTCAGTCATATTTCTGTGGAACTGGAATCACATATAGGCCTGACCAGCAGATTTCCGTCTCTAAATTACATCCGTGAACTAGTTGAGATTTCACAATAATCCAATCTTTTCACTGTCATCATTAGTGATTCTAGCTTTTTATTTCCGATTTATTTAACTCACTGAATTGAAGTTCCCCAGCCACTAGGGTAGGATTTGAAATCAAGTCATTAGTTCAGATTCTGGATTATTAGCCCAGTAACATAGCTATGTCACTCTGCCCCTATGCTACTGTATTCCCATGTGCTTTCTGCTACATTCAGCTTCATTTTCCTGTCTATAAAATTCTTGGCAGCACTGTCTCCCAAATTTATGCCAACCTCAACCAAAACTCCTGTTGACATCATTCTGGTCAAGTTTCCAGTTCCTCGCAGCTCCAAAACAGCCTTGTCAAAGTGACAAACTAAATAAATTTTAACCCTGGTAGGTTATCCTTTCTCATTGTCCTCTTTTCTAGAACATTCCGTACAGTTGAACACCCTCTCCCTTTTCAACATTATTTTTCTACAGTGCAACAGTGACTATTCTTCAGAAAGTAATTAATTAGCTGTGAAACACATTGGAGCATCCTGAGATTGTGAAAGGCACTATACAATGCAAGTCTTTATTCCTATATTTCTCCTCATGCAGCTCTATGGGACTGCCCTTTGCATTGTTCCAATCCTACTTTTTCAATGCTGCCAATGTACTTCAAGCTTTTTCTTCTTCCCTTTGCTTTACCAAATCTGGAGACTTCAAGGTATTTAATTATGCCCTTCTTCTTAGTAATATGCTGCCCCTTAGTAACATAACCTTCAGGCTTGGAGTCAAATTTCATGTGTATGTTGATGGTACTCAAACATCTCTCCACCATTTCTGTCAACTCCATTTGTCTGCATTTTAACACTTTGATGCTTCAGCACTTACTGAACAAGTAGGAGATCGTCACCATAGTTTTCAACTCCGATCACAAACTAGGGCGGCATGGTGGCACAGTGGTTTGCACTGCTGCCTCACCGCCAGGGACCCAGGTTCGATTCCTGGTTTGGGTCACTGTCTGTGTGGAGTTTGCACATTCTCCCCATGTCTGCGAGGATTTCTTCCGGGTGCTCCAGTTTCCTCCCACGCCCAAAGATGTGCAGGTTAGGTGCATTGGCCATGCTAAATTCTCCCTCAGTGTACCCGAACAGGTGCAGGAATGTGGCGACTAGGGAATTTTCACAACAACTTCATTGCAGTGTGAATGTGAGCCTACTTGTGACTAATAAATAAAATAATGATGTTTTGGTCATAATATTCGAATTGATCCAAATTCTCAATCTCAGGATCATATTCATTCCAAAACTGAGTTTTGAACCTTGTATCCCACCTGTCATTAGAACTACTTGCTTTCACATGTGCAACATTTCCCACTTTTGCCCAAATCATAACTCCTCTCAGTTGATCTTATTAACTTGTCTAGCACTCCCCTTACTGGATTCCTATACTTTCCTATTCATAATCTCAATTTGTTCAAAACCTTGTAGCATGTCTTACCCAATACCTCCATCCTGACCAACCTACTTTGGATCTCCAAATCCCCCCCAGGAAATTCTTACTTTCATTGCATTTAGTTCATAGTTTTGTCCCACTCTTCTTCTACAAGGTTCCATCACTCTCAGATTTGGCTCCCTTTACCTATCATTGCATGCAGAGCCCTTCTATTTTATTCTAGATCCCCCTACCTAAACTTTACTGCAGCCTTTGAAACCTTCACAAACCAACTTTTTGGTCACCCCTTTTGGGCTCAGACTTGTGATTTCTCTTTCCATTGTAATAATGTAAGTTTTTATTCTGAACTCTAATCTTTGTTATTTTAGATTCAGAAAGGGAGTTCCAAGAAAGGAAAGGAAGACTCAAAGGCATTCCGCAAAAAGGTAAGGGATGGAAATTTGAAAGTTAATTAAATGCTTCGGATGAAAATGAAAACAGGAAGCAACTTCAGCACAACCTGAGGAATGAAGCCGAATTAGGATTGAAACATAGAGCTATCATGCAAAAAGATGCACATAACTAAGACCGTATGTTCTCATAATGATGCTGGTTATCTGAAGAACATCATTTCTCTACTCTACTCAATGTGAATAAGATCAGCTGAGTGAAAGAGGACAGTGTAAGGCATATCAATGATTGAGGTGGAAGTCAAGCCATCCCTCCAACAATAATACATCGGAATGAAGTTATACAGGAATGTACTGTCATGGTAAAATAAAATAACGGCAATGGCTAAAGAACGTTAATCATCAAAGATGGTGAGCATTGATACATGGATGTAGCTGGGCAGAGACCTGGATACAGATTAAGATAAGTGGCAACGGGTTTAAAGCTACAGAGCAGACTGAATCAAAGAATCTGCTGGCACAATTCAACTTGTGGATTTTAACAAATGTTAAAACCAGACTATATGGAGTTAAACATTTAGAGTGATGGCATTGTAGAGGGGGAACATGAATTCTTCTGAATAGGTGAGATCAGTGGTAGTGTGGGAACTTATAGTTTGGTGTTCAGTAATGGGGTCATGACCCAGTGGTGAGAAGAAGGGCAAGTCCCATAATTTTGGCATCTATCCTGAGCCAATAGGACTTTTTCCACCATACAGCATAGGTCCTTTGTTGGTAGATTT
The DNA here is from genome assembly GCF_964213995.1 of Mustelus asterias. Taxonomy (NCBI): domain Eukaryota; kingdom Metazoa; phylum Chordata; class Chondrichthyes; order Carcharhiniformes; family Triakidae; genus Mustelus; species Mustelus asterias. The sequence goes on from NC_135812.1 coordinate 27,036,160, forward strand.
GATGATGTTCTAATTGAACTTGTAGTTCTTCATTCCAGAGTTGTTTCAAAATGAGTAAACAAAGGTTGTATGGCTGATATGGTGGTGGCAGTTTTCAATGAACAGATCAGGGGAAGGCAGAGGAAGGAAGGGGTGCAGGAATATTCACAAGCTTAGAGATAGGAAGATGTATTAGAGTAGTCGATGGAAAGCTTCATTCCCAGTGGACATGAAGATTGTCAGAGGGTAGATTGTCAGGATCAGAAAAAGGGATGGTGAATATATCCATCTGAACAGGGCAGATATTGAAGGAAGTTGAGTTTACCGTCTCTGGGAAATTCTGTTGTCCTTTCTGCCTTGGTTGTTTCTTCAATGAAAGCGGAGGCAAAGTATTCATTCAATATTTCTGCTGTTTCAGTATCATGCTCTGTAAGTTTAACTTCCTTGTAAAGGATAAGTAGAGTTTCATGGAGTTGCATGCATGGCCAATGTAACCTCCTAGACTGGCTTTGACTACCTGAGGGGTTTGGAAAGAAATTATCCAGGTTTTCTTTCCACTTATTTTTCCAGGGCTTTCCTGAAAAGTTTTTGGCTCTGGGGAGATTACATATCATGATGTGGAGATGCCGGCGTTGGACTGGGGTAAACACAGTAAGAAGTTTAACAACACCAGGTTAAAACCTGGTGTTGTTAAACTTCTTACTGAGATTACATATCCACAGGAGGTTGGGAAGGGTCTAGTTATATGCCGAAGGCATCACTAGTTGGGCAGGCTTGATGGACCAGCTGGCCTTTCCTTGCCTGTCATTTTCATATATTTGTATACCTTAGTGGCTCAATTCTATTCTAATAATCTTTCAGTCATCCTTTCTTATTGTTTATATACTTTGTAAATGCCTTTCCCCTTATTGGCCCTAGTTTTTCCTGTTATTTTTCATCTGCTAGAGATTACATTCCTATGGAGGGTTAGGAGGATCTTGAAATTTGAATTTAAAGTCACCTCTTTATTTATGTGGATTTTTGATTAGTATGCTCTTATTTTTAGTGGATTATGTTTCTCCCTAACTTTATTGATCCCCCCTTGAAATATTTCCCATTCTTCTACTTCTTTGTCTGTTAATATTTTTCACCAATTTACATCCTCAGCTCTATCCTCGTTCTCATAGTTGTCTTTTGTCTCAAATATTACTTTGATGGATATGAAAACACAAAGATTAAACCTTATGGTCACTACTCCCTAGATGTTTTGTTTCTATTCAAGATTTTTAAAAATACTTCAAGTCTTTTTCCATTTAATGTTTTAAATGGTCTCAACTTTATTTTCTTTGTCCCCTTACCAAAAAAAAACTGCCTTGATAGTTATTCCATCACTATTACAAGAAAAACAGGTTCTTCACAATGTCACTCATAGAATCATAGAATCCCTACAGTACAGAAAGAGGCCATTCGGCCCATCAAGTCTGCACCGACCACAATCCCACCCAGGCCTTACCCCCATATCCCTCCATATTTTACCCACTAATCCCTCTAACCTACGCATCTCAGGACACTAAGGGGCAATTTTAACATGGCCAATCAACCTAACCCGCACATCTTTGGACTGTGGGAGGAAACCGGAGCACCCGGAGGAAACCCACGCAGACACGAGGAGAATGTGCAAACTCCACACAGACAGTGACCCAAGCTGGGAATCGAACCCAGGTCCCTGGAGCTGTGAAGCAGCAGTGCTAACCATTGTGCTACCGTGCCACCCATGCAAATCTGGATTGGTATTTTTTCCCCATTTGTATTTTTTGGTGGAACTATTATCTTGCCAGCTTATCTGAGGTAGGTAGACATCTTAAAGAAGCATGTGGATAGGAAGTGCTATAGATACATTCACTCTAATAAAGAATCAGGAATGTGGTTTACCACCACCACCTTGAGGGCAATTGCAGAGGGGTAATTAATGTTAGTCTTGCTGGCAATGCCCATTTCCCATGCAAGAACAAAAAAAAGCTCATAACTATTAGTTTGTGTTTACTCTAATGCTTAAAAAAAACCTGCAACTGTTGCTTATCCAAGGATTAAAAGTTTCAATTTTTCATATTGCATTTTCTAATTACCCATCTTCAACTTCAGAATTCTTCTCGTAGTAGTCTCCCACACCTGAATTTTTGGTTTTCGTTCATAGTGCAGCATCAAATTCCATTATACGATAATTGAATCTATCTCAGCTCACTACAAATTGGCTGATACTTCACACAAGAGTGATCAGAAACAAATGGATAATATTGGGTTTCTTTTCTTGGAATTTGTAACTTTCATTGTGTTTTGCTGTAGATGAGATCATAACATGAAGATGGACAAGAATGTTGTCTTTCCTGATTCTCAGAAAGGCAGATCGATTTCTCAGAAGATGTGTCCAGTTCAGGATCACAGTTCGCATTTTCCTACAGATCTTGTACTTAGTCATTGTCACAATTACATTAGTGTGGAAGAAAGCATTTTTTATTTTTGTATGCACCACTTCCTGCTATGGATGCACCCTTTTAATATTTAAAAGCTGATATACTATATGTGAAGAGGACATGAAACTATTGTTGATGGCAGCAATGTTAGAATATTGTCATAGAAATTGCAAAAGTATCAACAAATGAAGAGTTAAGTTGTCCATTGTCCTTTTGAGTTTTATTCATGACGAAAAGATCACAATGGACAAAATAGTTTTTTATGATTACATTTTTACGACTGAGAATTTGTAACTAATCTCCTGGAGAGAGTTTGAATGAAACATGAACCCTATTTTCCTAAATGGTTTATAACTGTAATAGGGTTCATGAAAGGTGACTTAGTGTCATATTTTTGCCAACACATTTCTGTGTGAAATATGCAATTTGTACTGGGGCACAAAGAACCGCACAGTATTTTTTATGTATGTAATTCTTGATTTATTTGTATAGCTGCGTACAAAAATATGTTTTTGTATTTTGGAGTAATATTTTTATAAAAATGAATTTGAGTATATACTGAGCAGGTGAGGAGGAAATCTGTGAAATGCCAAGTTGGTGAGTTCACATTGCTTGATGAGAAAATATTATCTCACAATTCATGCCAACAATTCAATGTAGATTTGGTACAGCCACACCAAGAAAATATGCATAATATTCAGGTAAATGTTCACCCATTTCCAAATGTAGAGCAATATATCAATATCATGCAATTTTTTGCCCATAATTTTTATTAGCAATAAATATTGAACATGCAGTCCAACAGGTTATCTGCATGGAACATGTTCATGTAGGAGTAGACTGGACTCTTGAGTGATGCATATTCTTTTTCTCAGTTCAGAATCTTTTTTTTTGTATGCATTTATAGGAGAAAACCCAGATATTACAGCAAGAGTGTGTCCAGAACAGAAGTTACTGGAAGGGGTATTCATAATTCTGGGATTGAAAACAGCCATAGTAGTTGTGAGGAGGACAGATATTCCTCAGACTTGCAGTTAGTACCATCCTTCTCTTAACTGAGCTGCACTTCTCTGTGGAAGACATGCCCCCTCATGGCACTCTACAAATGACAACCTCCTTGGTTGAGATTCTTAGCTGATGGATTCTAGAACAAGTTTTCTAACTGAACTTCTAGAGCCCTTGGTTTACAATCTGTAATATTCTTGTCTGAATTAACCATGCTGGAGAACCAGACTGAGACAGCCATAAAACAGATCTTCAGCAACTTCATTGATGACGAAAATGCTGCTGAGAGCAAACTCATATGCGTACTGTTTAACCCAGCACCTCAAATAAGTTCAAAGATGTGCAGGTTAGGTTGATTGGCCATGATAAATTGTCCTTTAATGTCAGGGTGATTAGGAGGGTAAATACATGGGGTTGCGGGAATAGGACCTGGGTGGTATTATTGTTGGTGCAGGCTCACTGGGCCAAATGGCCTCCTTCTGTACTGTAGATTTTATGATTCTATGAGTCCAAACATGTTTTAGATATCATACAAGTCCAGGTAGCCGCTGCAATATTAATGGCAACCAGAGATGCAGAGTTGTATACTAAATCAATTCAAGGGGATATGGATCATCTTCCACCCTTTCGGTAAATGTTGGAACCCGGCAGCTAACCAACTCGTGTCCTCCTAGCATCAAGGAAATGCTTAGAAGGAGCACATGGAAACAGAAAATAGTTGCAGGAGTAAGCCAAGTTCGAGCCTGCACCACCATTCAATACGATCATGGCTGATCATGCACTTTCAGTATCCCACTCCTGCTTTCTCTCCATACCCCTCGATCCCTTTACCTGCAAGCCACATCCAGCTCCCTCTGGAACATATCTAATGAAATGGCCCCAACAGCTTTCTGTGGTAGAGAATTCCACAGGTTCACAACTCTGTGTGAAGATGTTCTTCTTCATCTCTGTCCTGAATGACTTACCCCTTATTCTTAGACTGTGACCTCTAGTTCTGGACTTCCCCAACATCGGGGGCATTCTTTCCGCATCTAGCCTGAACAGTCCCATCAGGATTTTATGTTTCTTCGAGATCCCCTCTCATTCTTCTAAATTCCAGTAAGTACAAACCCAGTCTCTCTTCATATGTCAGTCCTGCAATTCTGGAAATCTGGTGAACTCTCGCTGGACTCCCTCAATAGCATGAATGTCCTTCCTCAGACTAGGAGACTCAAACTGCACACGCTACTCAAGGTGTGGTCTCACCAAAACCCTGTCTTAACTGCAGCAAGACATCCCCACTCCTATACTCAAATCCCCTTACTATGAAAGCCAGCCAGTTAGCTTTCCTCACTGCCTCCTGTGCCTGCATGACAACTTTCAGCGACTGTTCCATCATGACACCCAGGTCATGTTGCACTTCCCCATTTCCTAAACTGCCACTGTTCAGATAATCTTCCTTCCTGTTTTTTGCCACCAAAGTGGATAACTTCACATTTATCCATATTATATTACATTTGCCAAGTATTTGCCCACTCAGCCTGTCCAAGTCACCCTGCAGCCTCTTAGCATCCTCATCACAGTACACACTGCCATCCAGCTTAGTGTTGTCTGCAAATTTGGAGATATTGCATTCAATTCCTTTGTCCAAATCATCAATGTGTATTGTGAACAGCTGGGATCCCAGCACTGAACCCCATTAGTCGCTGCCTGCCACTCTGAAAAGGACCCGTTTATTCCATCCACTCTCTGCTTCCTGTCTGCCAACCAGTTCTCTATCCAGGTCAATACATTATCCCTAATACCATATATTTCCAAAAAGGACAAGCATTGAATTCAGTCACACTGAAATCAGACAATGTTATGGTTTTTAAAATTTGGGTTAATTAATACTTAAACGTATTGGGATATCTTTGGATGAAGCAGAATAAATTCATTGTGGAAAAATGCTGTGGTTTTCATGGATCTTAATATTGAGCTAGGGGCAATAACACATTTTGTTTTTGCAGTGTTTTGGGCATCAAATGATACAGGAACCTAACTAAAGCTGATAGTTATTAAAGCCTTAAGGGTCTCCTTGAGGTAATGGTTGATACTACAAGGTCAAGATCTTCTGAGACCACTGTATGAGGGTAACTCCTTGTAGGGTCAGCTGGCAGCTGAACAGAGAATTAGAGTCACACATTGAACCTAGAAATTACAGGCCTCATTTCATAATCCCAGCAAGGAGTAATTTTCCTATTGTACTTCTATCTTTAAACATTGTGTATAATTATTTCAATCCTAATACCGCAAAAAATGAAAACAATAGTTTAACTTGTGTATGCTTCACATTGTGTGCTATTAAAGGCTTTAATTGGTGAGATACTCAAGTATTTGTACTCATCTTGGGTCTTTTCGTTAGTGTATAGTTTATCAAAAAAATTGCAACGTCTCTCAAAGTTGTGGCTCAAGTTTTATAGTTAAATCAATAGTCTAACAAGGCACATGGATGTTATGAAATATCTGCGTTTTCTGATTTTTTTTTTGCAGAAAGCAAAATGATATAGGCAGGACAGAGGAATTGTTATGTGGAAAGGTTGCACATCATAATTTTCCAAAACCAGTTTGATTTACAAAATGAAATGGAAACAGGCGCTGTGTCAACTTCAAACCAACTGAAAATGAAGAGAGCAAACTAAATCGGGAACTGATTGTTCCACACTTGTGCAACAAATGCAGTGGGCTGTGCTTCATGAGTAAGCACTTAAATTGCTGACCATTGTAACTATATCGAATTCTTGTTTGTTCAGCAAGATATAGGTCATAACGTTGGCTTTTGTGAAGGTCAAAACTGCCAAAAAATGTTTTTATGTTGATTCAAATGTACTGCATAAATGTCCAACATATCTTGTCAATTTAAGCGTATTCCTTTATTTTAGAAAGTTTGTGTGCTAGACAGAGGAAGCTACTCCTAAAATCCTAAAACTATAAACAAATGAAATTCATCCTAAGCCGATAAACAAATAAAAATTCAAAGTGAATCTAACCACAGTAATCAAAATTACTGCAATCACCACAGACTGACTTCAATTTCCCTCGGTTAGTGAGTGGAAATAATCTAATATGGGGTGCTTGTGACCAAAATGCTGACATGAGGTGAAGACACAAGTAGGTTTGATTTTTGCTGCTTCAATGATTAAATTGCTTGCCAACACTCAATACTTGGGGTCACACTTAACTTCAAATAATGTTAAGCACTGAAACAGGCCAATTTAAACCGCATCTGTCATCTATCTCCATTTGAACTGTTTCAGCGTTAATTCAGTGTTTCCCAGCAGGAAAGAGTAATTAATGAGAAGGCTGGGTTAAAGGACTGGGACTAGAATGCTGTACCCCTTCCTTTGATCTGGGATCACAAGTTTTTTCTCTCAAAATAATTTGTCAGATGCTTTAACAGTGGTTTGTACAAATGTTGATCCTCTGTGGGAAGATTTTTTCTAAACTTTCCTCCTTTTTCTTCTTCTGACTTTTATAAATCTTGTGACTGGGACAAGACTCAGTTCTGGGGAAGGCCAGAGAGACAAATATCTGATTACACACAGGCAATGGAGAAAACGGGAAGAGCAATTTCCACTTGAGATAGGGAAACCGAGGGAGAGAATTCTATTTTTGTCTGAAGAATAAAACAGTCATGTGGAATCCTGATGTTTTTTTCTATACTTGCAATATTCTAAATGACAATGTCAACATTATTGTTTGATTTTATAATCTTACCGTGTTTTCAGTTTTGTAAGTTACACAGACATATAAAAAACAGCTGACAGCATTTTAAAAACTGAATCAATTTCAAGTGATTGGTTCTTTTTTATTAACAGATTTACCTTATTGTTCATATTTAGTTTGGTTTTTCTATTGAGTGGAACATGTCCCAGTCAGCTTGGTGTAAGTGTCCAAAATAGAGATGTGCCCAGTTGGTAGAGCCCACCCAAACTGTTTTTCACACTTATTGCCAACCTAAATCTAGTTATTGTAATTGTGTGTATTTATATTGTATTTGCCACTGTAATTGCACATACAGTTGATGAAAACAGTATAAAGTATTTTTCATACTCAAAACTTGGGTTGGTAGGTGGTGGGCCACAGAGGCTGGGACATGGGCTACGAGTTAACCAGACTGGCGGGGTTTGGATCCAAGCCAGACCGGACCAGACTGTTGTGTCACAGAGGACTGACAGAACAATTTGTACTAGTACATCACCATCAAGGTACAAAATGTTACAAACCACTTTAAATGCAGTGTTTGTGGGAGAGTTAGGATGATTAGAAGGTCAAATTAAATGACTTTAAGGAGGCCTTTAAAGGAAGGTAGCCTGGTGGTAGCATAGTCAGAGGTTCTCACAAGCCTTTATATTGCACCTTTTATAACCTCAGGGCATCCTACAGTGTTTTGCCACCAACCAGGTATTCTTGACGTTTAGTCACTTTTGTAATGTAGGAAACATGGCAACTAGTTTGTGTGCAATAAACTCCCACAAAACAGCAATGAAACAAATACATTTTAGAATTGATCGAAGGATAAATAGCGGCCAAGACAGTGGGAGAGTGTGTTTGCTCTTTTAATAGTGCTGTAGGATCTTTTTGAACCACTGAAGGGTGCAAATAGTGCTTCAGTTTAACTTCTTATCGAAAAGACTGCATATCTGCCACTGGTGCCGTCCCTCACGACTGCACAGTGCCAGTCAAGAGTGTGTTCTCAAATGTCTGGCGTGGGGTTTGAAACCTACAATCTTCTGACAAGGATGCTATCACTCAGGAACAGTAGGCCTGGGACGCAGGTCAGTCAGAGGAAGATCGACGAGCATGAGACATGACTTGATGCTGATGGCAGGGTCTGGTAAACTATAATACTATAGAATCCCGACAGTGCAGAAGGAGGCTATTCAGCCCATCAAGTCTGCATTGTCACTCCGAAAGAGCATCTTACCCAGGCCCACCCAGTCCACCCCGATTCCCATAACCCCATGCTTTTACATTGATCAACCCACCTAACCTACACATCTTGGACACAAAGGGAATTTAGCATAGCCAATCCACCTAACATATTTGGACTGTAGGAGGAAATCAGAACACCCGGAAGAAACACTGGGAGAATGTGCAAACTCCACACAGTCACCCAAGGCTGCAATCGAACACGGGTCCCTGGCACTGTGAGGCAGCAGTACTAACCAATGTACATCGCCCAGTAGCTCAGGAACTGTGGCCACTGAGTCCCTTGAGGCTGGCCTCCAGACAATTTACCTGCCGCAGCTCCACATCCCTTGGCACACACCCCTCGACATAGCAAAAATAAATGGATCCGGGCAAGCATGAAGATTTTTGAACAGTGTGTGTCTGAGGGGCCAGCCACTCAAAGACATAGCAGAATGTTACTGATAACATTGCAGCGGTGGTTTCCTCCAATGCAATGCAGCTTTAAGATCCTTCCCAGGGCTGAGGGTGAGGCTGCGACTGCGCTCTTCCACATGCAGCAGGCTGGACACAGTGTTAATGAAATCCCACAGCAGCAGATTATTGAATGGTGCAGCAGAGTGTGGGCACCGAGGAGGAGGAGGTGGGCCACTGCAAGATGAGCTGCGGCCATTAGGGAGTAACTTTCCCCCTTTTTTAAATATATATTTTTCGCTACAGTAGCATTTTTTTTACATTGCACAATTAGGCGAGAGTGATGGTGGTAATTTCAGGACGCAAGGGAAGTGAACAGTCGGGTGATACAATGTCGGGCTCCGATTCAAAAGACGGCGTTAGGAAGCCAGCTGCGAACCGAGCTGCGACTACACTGAGTGTGCAGGAGGTGAGTGAGGACGCTGCCGCATTGTGTTTGTGCGGACTCGGCTAATCCGCATTCTTTCAGAGTTGAGCGGGTTACCAGTCAGTGCAATAATCCGGCTTCGCCCAGGATGGATCCACAGGTAGAAGACGTTTCACATCAGCAGCAACTACCTCCGGTGTTGTTATTGAGTTCCTCACTGGCCCAGTTATCTCTTCCTCCTCCTGTGTCAATAGCAATTGGGCAGAAAATATTGCCTCACCATTGGATGTGCCCACAGTCAATCTAGATTCTGTCAGCCGAGACTCTGTCAGTCCAGACTCTCACTATCAGCCTAGACTCTCACTGTCAGCCTAGACTCTCACTGACAGCCTAGACTTTCACTGTCAGCCTAGACTCTCACTGTCAGTCTAGATTCTCGCTGTCAGCCTAGACTCTCACTGTCAGCCGAGACTCTCATTGTCAGTCTAGATTCTCACTGTCAGTCGAGATTCTCATTGTCAATCTAGTTTCTCTCTGTCAGTCTAGATTCTCGATGTCAGTCGAGATTCTCACTGTCAGTCTAGATTCTCACTGTCAGTCTAGATTCTCGCTGTCAGCCTAGACTCTCGCTGTCAGCCTAGACTCTCACTATCAGTCTAGATTCTCGCTGTCAGTCTAGATTCTCGCTGTCAGTCTAGATTCTCGCTGTCAGTCTGGATTGTCACTATCAGTCTAGATTCTCACTGTCAGTCTAGATTCTCACTATAAGTCTGGATTCTCGCTGTCAGTCTAGATTCTCGCTGTCAGTCAAGACTCTCACTGACAGTCTAGATTCTCGCTGTCAGTCTAGATTCTCGCTGTCAGTCTAGATTCTCGCTGTCAGTCTAGATTCTCGCTGTCAGTCTGGATTGTCACTATCAGTCTAGATTCTCACTGTCAGTCTAGATTCTCACTATAAGTCTGGATTCTCGCTGTCAGTCTAGATTCTCACTGTCAGTCTAGACTCTCACTGACAGTCTAGATTCTCGCTGTCAGTCTAGTTTCTCGCTGTCAGTCTGGATTGTCACTATCAGTCTAGATTCTCACTGTCAGTCTAGATTCTCACTATAAGTCTGGATTCTCGCCGTCAGTCTTGATTCTCGCTGTCAGTCAAGACTCTCGCTGTCAGTCTAGATTCTCACTGTCAGTCTAGACTCTCACTGACAGTCTAGATTCTCGCTGTCAGTCTAGATTCTCACTGTCAGTCTAGACTCTCACTGTCAGTCTAGATTCTCGCTGTCAGTCTAGATTCTCACTGTCAGTCCAGTTTCTCAATGTCAGTTTAGATTCTCACTGTCAGTCCAGATTCTCGCTGTCAGTCTAGATTCTCGCTGTCAGTTTAGAATCTCACTGTCAGTCTGGATTCTCACTGTCAGTCTAGATTCTCACTGTCAGTCGAGATGCTCACTGTCAGTCTAGATTCTCGCTGTCAGTCTAGGTTCTCACTATCCATCTAGATTCTCACTGTCAGTCGAGATTCTCGCTGTCAGTCTAGATTCTCGCTGTCAGTTTAGAATCTCACTGTCAGTCTGGATACTCACTGTCAGTCTAGATTCTCACTGTCAGTCGAGATGCTCACTGTCAGTCTAGATCCTCGCTGTCAGTCTAGGTTCTCACTATCCATCTAGATTCTCACTGTCAGTCGAGATTCTCACTGTCAGTCTAGATTCTCGCTGTCAGTCTGGATTCTCGCTGTCAGTCTGGATTCTCGCTGTCAGTCTAGTTTCTCACTGTCAGTTTAGATTCTCACTGTCAGTCTAGATTCTCGCTATCAGTCTAGATCCTCGCTGTCAGTCTAGGTTCTCACTGTCTGTCTAGATTCTTGCTGTCTGTCTACAGTCTCGCTGTCAGTCTAGATTCTCGCTGTCAGTCTAGATTCTCGCTGTCTGTCTAGAGTCTCGCTGTCAGTCTAGATTCTCGCTGTCCGTCTGGATTCTCACTGTCAGTCTAGACTCTCACTGTCATTCTAGACATTCACTGTCAGCCTAGACTCTCACTGTCAGTCTAGATTCTCACTGTCAGTCTAGATTCACGCTGTCAGCCTACACTCTCACTGTCAGCCTAGGCTCTCATTGTCAGTCTAGATTCTCACTGTCAGTCTAGATTCTCACTGTCAGTCTAGATTCTCACTGTCAATCTAGTTTCTCACTGTCAGTCTAGATTCTCGCTGTCAGTCTAGATTCTCACTGTCAGTCTAGATTCTCACTGTCAGTCTAGATTCTCGCTGTCAGCCTAGACTCTCAGTGTCAGTCTAGATTCTCACTGTCAGTCTAGATTCTCGCTGTCAGTCTAGACTCTCGCTGTCGGTCTTGTTTCTCGCTGTCAGTCTGGATTGTCACTATCAGTCTAGATTCTCACTGTCAGTCTAGATTCTCACTATAAGTCTGGATTCTCGCTGTCAGTCTTGATTCTCGCTGTCAGTCAAGACTCTCGCTGTCAGTCTAGATTCTCACTGTCAGTCTAGACTCTCACTGACAGTCTAGATTCTCGCTGTCAGTCTAGATTCTCACTGTCAGTCTAGACTCTCACCGTCAGTCTAGATTCTCGCTGTCAGTCTAGATTCCCGCTATTTACCTACATTCTCGCTGTCAGTCTAGATTCTCGCTGTCAGTTTAGATTCACGCTGTCTATCTAGATTCTCCCTGTCAGTCGAGATTCTCACTGTCAGTCTAGATTCTCGCTGTCTATCGAGATTCTCGCTGTCAGTCTGGATTCTCGCTGTCAGTCTAGTTTCTCACTGTTAGTTTAGATTCTCACTGTCAGTCGAGATTCTCGCTGTCAGTTTAGAATCTCACTGTCAGTCTGGATTCTCGCTGTCAGTCTAGATTCTCACTGTCAGTCGAGATGCTCACTGTCAGTCTACATTCTCGCTGTCAGTCTAGGTTCTCACTATCCATCTAGATTCTCACTGTCAGTCGAGATTCTCACTGTCAGTCTAGATTCTCGCTGTCAGTCTAGATTCTCGCTGTCAGTCTGGATTCTCGCTGTCAGTCTAGTTTCTCACTGTCAGTTTAGATTCTCACTGTCAGTCTAGATTCCCGCTGTCAGTCTAGATCCTCACTGTCAGTCTAGGTTCTCGCTGTCTGTCTAGATTCTTGCTGTCTGTCTGGAGTCTCGCTGTCAGTCCAGATTCTCGCTGTCAGTCCAGATTCTCGCTGTCTGTCTAGAGTCTCGCTGTCAGTCTAGATTCCCGCTGTCCGTCTGGATTCTCACTGTCAGTCTAGACTCTCACTGTCATTCTAGACTTTCACTGTCAGCCTAGACTCTCACTGTCAGTCTAGATTCTCACTGTCAGTCTAGATTCACGCAGTCAGCCTAGACTCTCACTGTCAGCCTAGGCTCTCATTGTCAGTCTATATTCTCACTGTCAGTCTAGATTCTCACTGTCAATCTAGTTTCTCACTGTCAGTCTAGATTCTCGCTGTCAGTCTAGATTCTCACTGTCAGTCTAGTTTCTCACTGTCAGTCTAGTTTCTCGCTGTCTATCGAGATTCTCGCTGTCAGTCTGGATTCTCACTGTCAGTCTAGTTTCTCACTGTCAGTTTAGATTCTCACTGTCAGTCGAGATTCTCGCTGTCAGTTTAGAATCTCACTGTCAGTCTGGATTCTCGCTGTCAGTCTTGATTCTCACTGTCAGTCGAGATGCTCACTGTCAGTCTACATTCTCGCTGTCAGTCTAGGTTCTCACTATCCATCTAGATTCTCACTGTCAGTCGGGATTCTCACTGTCAGTCTAGATTCTCGCTGTCAGTCTAGATTCTCGCTGTCAGTCTGGATTCTCGCTGTCAGTCTAATTTCTCACTGTCAGTTTAGATTCTCACTGTCAGTCTAGATTCTCGCTGTCAATCTAGATCCTCACTTTCAGTCTAGGTTCTCGCTGTCTGTCTAGATTCTTGCTGTCTGTCTGGAGTCTCACTGTCAGTCCAGATTCTCGCTGTCAGTCTAGATTCTCGCTGTCTGTCTAGAGTCTCGCTGTCAGTCTAGATTCTCGCTGTCCGTCTGGATTCTCACTGTCAGTCTAGACTCTCACTGTCATTCTAGACTTTCACTGTCAGCCTAGACTCTCACTGTCAGTCTAGATTCTCACTGTCAGTCTAGATTCACGCAGTCAGCCTAGACTCTCACTGTCAGCCTAGGCTCTCATTGTCAGTCTAGATTCTCACTGTCAGTCTAGATTCTCACTGTCAATCTAGTTTCTCACTGTCAGTCTAGATTCTCGCTGTCAGTCTAGATTCTCACTGTCAGTCTAGTTTCTCACTGTCAGTCTAGTTTCTCACTGTCAGTCTAGATTCTCGCTGTCAGTCTAGATTCTCACTGTCAGTCTAGATTCTCACTGTCAGTCTAGATTCTCGCTGTCAGCCTAGACTCTCACTGTCAGTCTAGATTCTCACTGTCAGTCTAGATTCTCGCTGTCAGTCTAGACTCTCGCTGTCAATCTAGTTTCTCGCTGTCAGTCTGGATTGTCACTATCAGTCTAGATTCTCACTGTCAGTCTAGATTCTCACAATAAGTCTGGATTCTCGCTGTCAGTCTTGATTCTCGCTGTCAGTCAAGACTCTCGCTGTCAGTCTAGATTCTCACTGTCAGTCTAGACTCTCACTGACAGTCTAGATTCTCGCTGTCAGTCTAGATTCTCACTGTCAGTCTAGATTATCACTGTCAGTCTAGACTCTCACCGTCAGTCTAGATTCTCGCTGTCAGTCTAGTTTCCCGCTATTTATCTACATTCTCGCTGTCAGTCTAGATTCTCGCTGTCAGTCTAGATTCTCGGTGTCAGTCTAGATTCTCACTGTCAGTCAAGATTCTCGCTGTCAGTCTGGATTCTCACTGTCAATCTAGATTCCCACTGTCAGTCTAGTTTATCACTGCCAATCTAGATTCTCGCTGAGAGTCTAGATTCTCACGGTCAGTCTAGATTCTCGCTGTCATTCAAGATTTGCGCTGTCAGTCTAGATGTGCGCTGTCCACCTGGATTCTCACTGTCTAGATTCTCACTGTCAGTCTAGACTCTCACTGTCAGTCTAGACTCTGTTAGTCTAGACTCTCACTGACAGTCTGGATTGACATCATCATTCTAGATTCACACTGTCAGTCTGGATTCTCACTGGCAGCCGAGTTTCTCACTGTCAGTCTATATTCTCGCTGTCAGTCTAGATTCTCATTGTCAGTCTAGATTCTCGCTGTCGGTCTAGATTCTCGCTGTCTGTCTGGATACTCACCGTCAGCCTAGTTTCTCACCATCAGTCTAGATTCCCACTGTCCGTCTAGATTCTCACGGTCAGTCTAGATTCTCACGGTCAGTCTAGATTCTCACTGTCAGTCTGCATTTTCACTGTCAGTCTAGATGCTCGCTGTCTAGTTTCTTGCTGTCAGTCCGGATTGTCATTATCGGTCTAGATTCTCGCTGTCAGTCTAGATTCTCACTGTCAGTCTAGATTCTCACTGTCAGTCGAGATGCTCACTGTCAGTCTAGATTCTCGCTGTCAGTCTAGGTTCTCACTATCCATCTCGATTCTCACTGTCAGTCGAGATTCTCACTGTCAGTCTAGATTCTCGCTGTCTATCTAGATTCTCGCTGTCAGTCTGGATTCTCACTGTCAGTCTAGATTCTCACTGTCAGTCTAGTTTCTCACTGTCAGTTTAGATTCTCACTGTCAGTCTAGATTCTCACTGTCAGTCTAGGTTCTCGCTGTCTGTGTAGATTCTTGCTGTCTGTCTACAGTCTCGCTGTCAGTCTAGATTCTCGCTGTCAGTCTAGATTCTCGCTGTCTGTCTAGAGTCTCGCTGTCAGTCTAGATTCTCGCTGTCCGTCTGGATTCTCACTGTCAGTCTAGACTCTCACTGTCATTCTAGACTTTCACTGTCAGCCTAGACTCTCACTGTCAGTCTAGATTCGCACTGTCAGTCTAGATTCTCGCTGTCAGCCTAGACTCTCACTGTCAGCCTAGGCTCTCATTGTCAGTCTAGATTCTCACTGTCAGTCTAGATTCTCACTGTCAGTCTAGATTCTCACTGTCAGTCTAGATTCGCACTGTCAATCTAGTTTCTCACTGTCAGTCTAGATTCTCGCTGTCAGTCTAGATTCTCACTGTCAGTCTAGATTCTCGCTGTCAGTCTAGATTCTCACTGTCAGTCTAGATTCTCTCTGTCAGTCTAGATTCTCGCTGTCAGCCTAGACTCTCACTGTCAGTCTAGATTCTCACTGTCAGTCTAGATTCTCGCTGTCAGTCTAGATTCTCACTGTCAGTCTAGTTTCTCACTGTCAGTCTAGATTCTCGCTGTCAGTCTAGATTCTCACTGTCAGTCTAGATTCTCGCTGTCAGCCTAGACTCTCACTGTCAGTCTAGACTCTCACTGTCAGTCTAGATTCTCACTGTCAGTCTAGATTCTCGCTGTCAGTCTAGACTCTCGCTGTCAGTCTAGTTTCTCGCTGTCACTCTGGATTGTCACTATCAGTCTAGATTCTCACTGCCAGTCTGGATTCTCGCTGTCAGTCTTGATTCCCGCTATTTACCTACATTCTCGCTGTCAGTCTAGATTCTCGCTGTCAGTCTAGATTCTCGCTGTCAATCTAGATCCTCACTGTCAGTCTAGGTTCTCGCTGTCTGTCTAGATTCTTGCTGTCTGTCTGGAGTCTCGCTGTCAGTCCAGATTCTCGCTGTCAGTCTAGATTCTCGCTGTCTGTCTAGAGTCTCGCTGTCAGTCTAGATTCTCGCTGTCCGTCTGGATTCTCACTGTCAGTCTAGACTCTCACTGTCATTCTAGACTTTCACTGTCAGCCTAGACTCTCACTGTCAGTCTAGATTCTCACTGTCAGTCTAGATTCACGCAGTCAGCCTAGACTCTCACTGTCAGCCTAGGCTCTCATTGTCAGTCTATATTCTCACTGTCAGTCTAGATTCTCACTGTCAATCTAGTTTCTCACTGTCAGTCTAGATTCTCGCTGTCAGTCTAGATTCTCACTGTCAGTCTAGTTTCTCACTGTCAGTCTAGTTTCTCGCTGTCTATCGAGATTCTCGCTGTCAGTCTGGATTCTCGCTGTCAGTCTAGTTTCTCACTGTCAGTTTAGATTCTCACTGTCAGTCGAGATTCTCGCTGTCAGTTTAGAATCTCACTGTCAGTCTGGATTCTCGCTGTCAGTCTAGATTCTCACTGTCAGTCGAGATGCTCACTGTCAGTCTACATTCTCGCTGTCAGTCTTGGTTCTCACTATCCATCTAGATTCTCACTGTCAGTCGAGATTCTCACTGTCAGTCTAGATTCTCGCTGTCAGTCTAGATTCTCGCTGTCAGTCTGGATTCTCGCTGTCAGTCTAGTTTCTCACTGTCAGTTTAGATTCTCACTGTCAGTCTAGATTCTCGCTGTCAATCTAGATCCTCACTGTCAGTCTAGGTTCTCGCTGTCTGTCTAGATTCTTGCTGTCTGTCTGGAGTCTCGCTGTCAGTCCAGATTCTCGCTGTCAGTCTAGATTCTCGCTGTCTGTCTAGAGTCTCGCTGTCAGTCTAGATTCTCGCTGTCCGTCTGGATTCTCACTGTCAGTCTAGACTCTCACTGTCATTCTAGACTTTCACTGTCAGCCTAGACTCTCACTGTCAGTCTAGATTCTCACTGTCAGTCTAGATTCACGCAGTCAGCCTAGACTCTCACTGTCAGCCTAGGCTCTCATTGTCAGTCTAGATTCTCACTGTCAGTCTAGATTCTCACTGTCAATCTAGTTTCTCACTGTCAGTCTAGATTCTCGCTGTCAGTCTAGATTCTCACTGTCAGTCTAGATTCTCACTGTCAGTCTAGTTTCTCACTGTCAGTCTAGATTCTCGCTGTCAGTCTAGATTCTCACTGTCAGTCTAGATTCTCTCTGTCAGTCTAGATTCTCGCTGTCAGCCTAGACTCTCACTGTCAGTCTAGATTCTCACTGTCAGTCTAGATTCTCGCTGTCAGTCTAGATTCTCACTGTCAGTCTAGTTTCTCACTGTCAGTCTAGATTCTCGCTGTCAGTCTAGATTCTCACTGTCAGTCTAGATTCTCACTGTCAGTCTAGATTCTCGCTGTCAGCCTAGACTCTCACTGTCAGTCTAGACTCTCACTGTCAGTCTAGATTCTCACTGTCAGTCTAGATTCTCGCTGTCAGTCTAGACTCTCGCTGTCAGTCTAGTTTCTCGCTGTCACTCTGGATTGTCACTATCAGTCTAGATTCTCACTGCCAGTCTAGATTCTCGCTGTCAGTCTTGATTCCCGCTATTTACCTACATTCTCGCTGTCAGTCTAGATTCTCGCTGTCAGTCTAGATTCACGCTGTCTATCTAGATTCTAACTGTCAGTCTAGATTCTCACTGTCTATCTAGATTCTCGCTGTCAGTCTGGATTCTCGCTGTCAGTCTAGTTTCTCACTGTCAGTTTAGATTATCACTGTCAGTCGAGATTCTCGCTGTCAGTTTAGAATCTCACTGTCAGTCTGGATTCTCGCTGTCAGTTTAGATTCTCACTGTCAGTCGAGATGCTCACTGTCAGTCTACATTCTCGCTGTCAGTCTAGGTTCTCACTATCCATCTAGATTCTCACTGTCAGTCGAGATTCTCACTGTCAGTCTAGATTCTCGCTGTCTATCTAGATTCTCGCTGTCAGTCTGGATTCTCGCTGTCAGTCTAGTTTCTCACTGTCAGTTTAGATTCTCACTGTCAGTCTAGATTCTCGCTGTCAGTCTAGATCCTCACTGTCAGTCTAGGTTCTCGCTGTCTGTCTAGATTCTTGCTGTCTGTCTGGAGTCTCGCTGTCAGTCTCGATTCTCGCTGTCAGTCTAGATTCTCGCTGTCTGTCTAGAGTCTCGCTGTCAGTCTAGATTCTCGCTGTCTGTCTAGTTTCTCGCTGTACGTCTGGATTCTCACTGTCCGTGTAGACTCTCACTGTCAGTCTAGATACTCACAGTCTGTCTAGACTCTCACTGTCATTCTAGACTCTCACTGTCAGTCTAGACTCTCACTGTCAGTCTAGTTTCTCACTGTTGATCATGTTTCTCACTGTCAGTCTAGTTTTTCGCTGCCAATCTAGATTCTCGCTGTCAGTCTAAATTCTCACTGTCAGTCTAGATTCTCGCTGTCAGTCTAGATTCTCACTGACAGTCTAGATTCTCGCTGTCAGCCTGGATTCTCACTGTCAGTCCAGATTCTCACTGTCAGTCTAGATTCCCGCTGTCAGTCTAGATTCCCGCTATTTACCTAGATTCTCACTGTCAGTCTAGTTTCTCACTGTCAGTCTAGATTCTCGCTGTCTATCTAGATTCTCACTGTCAGTCTAGATTCTCACTGTCAGTCGAGATTCTCACTGTCAGTCTAGATTCTCGCTGTCTATCTAGATTCTCGCTGTCAGTCTGGATTGTCACTGTCAGTCTAGTTTCTCGCTGTCAGTTTAGATTCTCACTGTCAGTCGAGATTCTCGCTGTCAGCCTAGACTCTCTCTGTCAGTCTAGTTTCTCGCTGTCAGTCTGGATTGTCACTATCAGTCTAGATTCTCACTGTCAGTCTAGATTCTCACTATAAGTCTAGATTCTCGCTGTCAGCCTAGACTCTCACTGTCAGTCCAGATTCTCACTGTCAGTCTAGATTCTCGCTGTCAGTCTAGACTCTCGCTGTCAGTCTAGTTTCTCGCTGTCACTCTGGATTGTCACTATCAGTCTAGATTCTCACTGTCAGTCTCGATTCTCGCTGTCAGTCTTGATTCCCGCTATTTACCTACATTCTTGCTGTCAGTCTAGATTCTCGCTGTCAGTCTAGATTCACGCTGTCTATTTAGATTCTCACTGTCAGTCTAGATTCTCACTGTCAGTCGAGATTCTCACTGTCAGTCTAGATTCTCGCTGTCTATCTAGATTCTCGCTGTTAGTCTGGATTCTCGCTGTCAGTCTAGTTTCTCACTGTCAGTTTAGATTCTCACTGTCAGTCGAGATTCTCGCTGTCAGTTTAGAATCTCACTGTCAGTCTGGATTCTCGCTGTCAGTCTAGATTCTCACTGTCAGTCGAGATGCTCACTGTCAGTCTACATTCTCGCTGTCAGTCTAGATTCTCACTATCCATCTAGATTCTCACTGTCAGTCGAGATTCTCACTGTCAGTCTAGATTCTCGCTGTCTATCTAGATTCTCGTTGTCAGTCTGGATTCTCGCTGTCAGCCTAGTTTCTCACCGTCAGTTTAGATTCTCACTGTCAGTCTAGATTCTCGCTGTCAGTCTAGATTCTCGCTGTCTGTCTAGAGTCTCGCTGTCAGTCTAGATTCTCGCTGTCCGTCTGGATTCTCACTGTCAGTCTAGACTCTCACTGTCATTCTAGACTTTCACTGTCAGCCTAGACTCTCACTGTCAGTCTAGATTCTCACTGTCAGTCTAGATTCTCGCTGTCAGCCTAGACTCTCACTGTCAGCCTAGGCTCTCATTGTCAGTCTAGATTCTCACTGTCAGTCCAGATTCTCGCTGTCAGTCTAGATTCTCACTGTCAGTCTAGTTTCTCACTGTCAGTCTAGATTCTCGCTGTCAGTCTAGATTCTCACTGTCAGTCTAGATTCTCACTGTCAGTCTAGATTCTCGCTGTCAGCCTAGACTCTCTCTGTCAGTCTAGTTTCTCGCTGTCAGTCTGGATTGTCACTATCAGTCTAGATTCTCACTGTCAGTCTAGATTCTCACTATAAGTCTAGATTCTCGCTGTCAGCCTAGACTCTCACTGTCAGTCTAGATTCTCACTGTCAGTCTAGATTCTCGCTGTCAGTCTAGACTCTCGCTGTCAGTCTAGTTTCTCGCTGTCACTCTGGATTGTCACTATCAGTCTAGATTCTCACTGTCAGTCTCGATTCTCGCTGTCAGTCTTGATTCCCGCTATTTACCTACATTCTTGCTGTCAGTCTAGATTCTCGCTGTCAGTCTAGATTCACGCTGTC
This sequence comes from Mustelus asterias, assembly GCF_964213995.1. Lineage (NCBI taxonomy): Eukaryota > Metazoa > Chordata > Chondrichthyes > Carcharhiniformes > Triakidae > Mustelus > Mustelus asterias. Next base: position 27,056,322 of record NC_135812.1, read on the forward strand.
TATTTAGATTCTCACTGTCAGTCTAGATTCTCACTGTCAGTCGAGATTCTCACTGTCAGTCGAGATTCTCGCTGTCTATCTAGATTCTCGCTGTTAGTCTGGATTCTCGCTGTCAGTCTAGTTTCTCACTGTCAGTTTAGATTCTCACTGTCAGTCGAGATTCTCGCTGTCAGTTTAGAATCTCACTGTCAGTCTGGATTCTCGCTGTCAGTCTAGATTCTCACTGTCAGTCGAGATGCTCACTGTCAGTCTGGATTCTCGCTGTCAGTCTAGATTCTCACTGTCAGTCGAGATGCTCACTGTCAGTCTACATTCTCGCTGTCAGTCTAGATTCTCACTATCCATCTAGATTCTCACTGTCAGTCGAGATTCTCACTGTCAGTCTAGATTCTCGCTGTCTATCTAGATTCTCGTTGTCAGTCTGGATTCTCGCTGTCAGCCTAGTTTCTCACTGTCAGTTTAGATTCTCACTGTCAGTCTAGATTCTCGCTGTCAGTCTAGATTCTCGCTGTCTGTCTAGAGTCTCGCTGTCAGTCTAGATTCTCGCTGTCCGTCTGGATTCTCACTGTCAGTCTAGACTCTCACTGTCATTCTAGACTTTCACTGTCAGCCTAGACTCTCACTGTCAGTCTAGATTCTCACTGTCAGTCTAGATTCTCGCTGTCAGCCTAGACTCTCACTGTCAGCCTAGGCTCTCATTGTCAGTCTAGATTCTCACTGTCAGTCCAGATTCTCGCTGTCAGTCTAGATTCTCACTGTCAGTCTAGTTTCTCACTGTCAGTCTAGATTCTCGCTGTCAGTCTAGATTCTCACTGTCAGTCTAGATTCTCACTGTCAGTCTAGATTCTCGCTGTCAGCCTAGACTCTCTCTGTCAGTCTAGTTTCTCGCTGTCAGTCTGGATTGTCACTATCAGTCTAGATTCTCACTGTCAGTCTAGATTCTCACTATAAGTCTAGATTCTCGCTGTCAGCCTAGACTCTCACTGTCAGTCTAGATTCTCACTGTCAGTCTAGATTCTCGCTGTCAGTCTAGACTCTCGCTGTCAGTCTAGTTTCTCGCTGTCACTCTGGATTGTCACTATCAGTCTAGATTCTCACTGTCAGTCTCGATTCTCGCTGTCAGTCTTGATTCCCGCTATTTACCTACATTCTTGCTGTCAGTCTAGATTCTCGCTGTCAGTCTAGATTCACGCTGTCTATTTAGATTCTCACTGTCAGTCTAGATTCTCACTGTCAGTCGAGATTCTCACTGTCAGTCTAGATTCTCGCTGTCTATCTAGATTCTCGCTGTTAGTCTGGATTCTCGCTGTCAGTCTAGTTTCTCACTGTCAGTTTAGATTCTCACTGTCAGTCGAGATTCTCGCTGTCAGTTTAGAATCTCACTGTCAGTCTGGATTCTCGCTGTCAGTCTAGATTCTCACTGTCAGTCGAGATGCTCACTGTCAGTCTACATTCTCGCTGTCAGTCTAGATTCTCACTATCCATCTAGATTCTCACTGTCAGTCGAGATTCTCACTGTCAGTCTAGATTCTCGCTGTCTATCTAGATTCTCGTTGTCAGTCTGGATTCTCGCTGTCAGCCTAGTTTCTCACTGTCAGTTTAGATTCTCACTGTCAGTCTAGATTCTCGCTGTCAGTCTAGATCCTCACTGTCAGTCTAGGTTCTCGCCGTCTGTCTAGATTCTTGCTGTCTGTCTGGAGTCTCGCTGTCAGTCTCGATTCCCGCTGTCAGTCTAGATTCTCGCTGTCTGTCTAGAGTCTCGCTGTCAGTCTAGATTCTCGCTGTCTGTCTAGTTTCTCGCTGTACGTCTGGATTCTCACTGTCAGTGTAGACTCTCACTGTCAGTCTAGATACTCACAGTCTGTCTAGACTCTCACTGTCATTCTAGACTCTCACTGTCAGTCTACATTCTCACTGTCAGTCTAGTTTCTCACTGTTGATCTTGTTTCTCACTGTCAGTCTAGTTTTTCGCTGCCAATCTAGATTCTCGCTGTCAGTCTAAATTCTCACTTAGTCTAGATTCTCACTGTCAGTCTAGTTTCTCACTGCCAATCTAGATTCTCGCTGTCAGTCTAAATTCTCACTGTCAGTCTAGATTCTCGCTGACAATCTAATTTCACACTGTCAGTCTAGCTTCTCGCTGTCAGTCTAGTTTTCGCTGTCAGTCTGGATTATCACTATCAGTCTAGATTCTCATTGTCGGTCTAGTTTCTCACTATCGGTCTACATTCTCGCTATCAGTCTAGATTCTCACTGTCAGTCTGGATTCTTACTGTCAGTCTGGATTCTTACTGTCAATCTAGTTTCTCACTGTCAGTCTAGCTTCTCGCTGTCAGTCTAGATTCTCGCTGTCAGTCTAGAGTTTCGCTGTCAGTCTAGATTCTCGCTGTCAGTCTGGATCCTCGCTGTCAGCCTAGACTCTCACTGTCAGCCTAGGCTCTCATTGTCAGTCTAGATTCTCACTTTCAGTCTAGATTCTCACTGTCAATCTATTTTCTCACGGTCAGTCTAGATTCTCGCTGTCAGTCTAGATTCTCACTGTCAGTCTAGATTCTCACTGTCAGTGTAGACTCTCACTGTCAGTCTAGATACTCACAGTCTGTCTGGACTCTCACTGTCATTCTAGACTCTCACTGTCAGTCTAGACTCTCACTGTCAGTCTAGTTTCTCACTGTTGATCTTGTTTCTCACTGTCAGTCTAGTTTTTCGCTGCCAATCTAGATTCTCGCTGTCAGTCTAAATTCTCACTCAGTCTAGATTCTTACTGTCAGTCTAGTTTCTCACTGCCAATCTAGATTCTCGCTGTCAGTCTAAATTCTCACTGTCAGTCTAGATTCTCGCTGACAATCTAATTTCACACTGTCAGTCTAGATTCTCTCTGTCAGTCTAGCTTCTCGCTGTCAGTCTAGTTTTCGCTGTCAGTCTAGATTCCCGCTGTCAGTCTAGATTCTCGCTGTCAGCCTAGACTCTCAGTGTCAGCCTTTACTTTCACTGTCAGCCTAGACTCTCAGTGTCAGTCTAGATTCTCGCTGTCAGCCTAGACTCTCACTGTCAGCCTAGGCTCTCATTGTCAGTCTAGATTCTCACTTTCAGTCTAGATTCTCACTGTCAATCTAGTTGCTCACTGTCAGTCTAGATTCTTGCTGTCAGTCTAGATTCTCACTGTCAGTCTAGATTCTCACTGTCAGTCTAGATTCTCGCTGTGAGCCTAGACTCTCACTGTCAGCCTAGACTCTCACTGTCAGTCTAGATTCTCACTGTCAGTCTAGATTCTCGCTGTCAGTCTAGACTCTCGCTGTCAGTCTAGTTTCTCGCTGTCAGTCTGGATTGTCACTATCAGTCAAGATTCTCACTGTCAGTCTAGATTCTCACTGTCAGTCTCGACTCTCACTGTCAGTCTAGATCCTCGCTGTCAGTCTAGATTCTCACTGACAGTCTAGGTTCTCGCTGTCAGTCTGGATCCTCACTGTCAGTCCAGATTCTCACTGTCAGTCTAGATTCCCGCTGTCAGTCTCGATTCCCGCTATTTACCTAGATTCTCACTGTCAGTCTAGTTTCTCACTGTCAGTCTAGATTCTCGCTGTCAGTCTAGTTTCTCACTGTCAGTCTAGAGTCTCGCTGTCTATCTAGATTCTCACTGTCAGTCTAGATTCTCACTGTCAGTCGAGATTCTCACTGTCAGTCGAGATTCTCGCTGTCTATCTAGATTCTCGCTGTCAGTCTGGATTGTCACTGTCAGTCTAGATTCTCGCTGTCAGTTTAGAATCTCACTGTCAGTCTGCATTCTCGCTGTCAGTCTCGATTCTCACTGTCAGTCGAGATTCTCACTGTCAGTCTAGATTCTCGCTGTCAGTCTAGATTCTCACTATCCATCTAGATTCTCACAGTCAGTCGAGATTCTCACTGTCAGTCTAGATTCTCGCTGTCTATCTAGATTCTCGCTGTCAGTCTGGATTCTCGCTGTCAGTCTAGTTTCTCACTGTCAGTTTAGATTCTCACTGTCAGTCTAGATTCTCGCTGTCAGTCTAGATCCTCGCTGTCAGTCTAGGTTCTCACTGTCTGTCTAGATTCTTGCTGTCTGTCTAGAGTCTCGCTGTCAGTCTAGATTCTCGCTGTCAGTCTAGATTCTCGCTGTCAGTCTAGATTCTCGCTGTCTGTCTAGAGTCTCGCTGTCAGTCTAGATTCTCGCTGTCTGTCTAGTTTCTCGCTGTCGATCTGGATTCTCACTGTCAGTGTAAACTCTCACTGTCAGTCTAGATACTCACAGACTGTCTAGACTCTCACTGCCATTCTAGACTCTCACTGTCAGTCTAGTTTCTCACTGTTGATCTTGTTTCTCACTGTCAGTCTAGTTTTTCGCTGCCAATATAGATTCTCGCTGTCAGTCTAAATTCTCACTCAGTCTAGATTCTCACTGTCAGTCTAGTTTCGCACTGCCAATCTAGCTTCTCGCTGTCAGTCTAAATTCTCACTGTCAGTCTAGATTCTCGCTGACAATCTAATTTCACACTGTCAGTCTAGATTCTCTCTGTCAGTCTAGCTTCTCGCTGTCAGTCTAGTTTTCGCTGTCAGTCTGGATTATCACTATCAGTCTAGATTCTCACTGTCAGTCTAGTTTCTCACTATCGGTCTACATTCTCGCTATCAGTCTAGTTTCTCACTGTCAGTCTGGATTCTTACTGTCAATCTAGTTTCTCACTGTCAGTCTAGATTCTCACTGTCAGTCTAGATTCTCGCTGTCAGTCTAGATTCTCGCTGTCAGTCTAGATTCTCGCTGTCAGTCTGGATCCTCGCTGTCAGTCTAGATTCTCGCTGTTAGTCTAGATTCTCGCTGTCAGTCTAGATTCTCGCTGTCAGTCTGGATCCTCGCTGTCACTCTAGATTCTCGCTGTCAGTCTAGATTCACTCTTTCAATCTAATTTCGCACTGTCAGTCTAGCTTCTCGCTGTCAGTCTAGCTTCTCGCTGTCAGTCTGGATTGTCACTATCAGTCTAGATTCTCACTGTCAGTCTAGATTCTCGCTGTCTGTCTGGATTCTCGCTGTCAGTCTTGATTCTCGCTGTCAGTCTAGATTCTCACTGTCAGTCCAGATTCTCGCTGTCAGTCTCGACTCTCGCTGTCAGTCTAGATTCTCGCTGTCAGTCTAGATTCTCGCTGTCAGTCTAGATTCTCGCTGTCAGTCTAGATTCTCACTGTCAGTCCAGATTCTCGCTGTCAGTCTCGACTCTCGCTGTCAGTCTCGACTCTCGCTGTCAGTCTAGATTCTCGCTGTCAGTCTAGATTCTCGCTGTCTGTCTGGTTACTCACTGTCCATCTGGATTATCACCATCAGTCTAGATTCTCACTGTCAGTCCAGATTCTCGCTGTCAGTCTCGACTCTCGCTGTCAGTCTCGACTCTCGCTGTCAGTCTAGATTCTCGCTGTCAGTCTAGATTCTCGCTGTCTGTCTGGTTACTCACTGTCCATCTGGATTATCACCATCAGTCTAGATTCTCACTGTCGTTCTAGTTTCTCACTATCGGTCTAGATTCTCGCTGTCAGTCTAGATTCTCACTGTCAATCTAGAGTCTCATGTCAGTCTAGTTTATCACTGCCAATCTAGATTCTCGCTGTCCGTCTAGATTCTCACTGTCAGTCTAGATTCTCGGTGTCAGTCTAGATTCTCACTGTCAGTCAAGATTCTCGCTGTCAGTCTGGATTCTCACTGTCAATCTAGATTCTCACTGTCAGTCCAGTTTATCACTGCCAATCTAGATTCTCGCTGAGAGTCTAGATTCTCGCTGAGAGTCTAGATTCTCACTGTCAGTCTAGATTCTCGCTGTCATTCTAGATGTGCGCTGTCCATCTGGATTCTCACCGTCTAGATTCTCACTGTCAGTCTAGACTCTCACTGTCAGTCTAGACTCTGTTAGTCTAGACTCTCACTGACCGTCTGGATTGTCATCATCATTCTAGATTCACACTGTCAGTCTGGATTCTCACTGGCAGCCGAGTTTCTCACTGTCAGTCTATATCCTCGCTGTCAGTCTAGATTCTCGTTGTCAGTCTAGATTCTCGCTGTCGGTCTAGATTCTCGCTGTCTGTCTGGATACTCACCGTCAGCCTAGTTTCTCACCATCAGTCTAGATTCCCACTGTCCGTCTAGATTCTCACGGTCAGTCTAGATTCTCACGGTCAGTCTAGATTCTCACTGTCAGTCTGGATTCTCGCTGTCAGTCTAGATTCTCACTGTCAGTCGAGATGCTCACTGTCAGTCTACATTCTCGCTGTCAGTCTAGATTCTCACTATCCATCTAGATTCTCACTGTCAGTCGAGATTCTCACTGTCAGTCTAGATTCTCGCTGTCTATCTAGATTCTCACTGTCAGTCGAGATTCTCGCTGTCAGTCTAGATTCTCACTGTCAGTCGAGATGCTCACTGTCAGTCTACATTCTCGCTGTCAGTCTAGATTCTCACTATCCATCTAGATTCTCACTGTCAGTCGAGATTCTCGCTGTCAGTCTAGATTCTCACTATCCATCTAGATTCTCACTGTCAGTCGAGATTCTCACTGTCAGTCTAGATTCTCGCTGACAATCTAATTTCACACTGTCAGTCTAGATTCTCTCTGTCAGTCTAGCTTCTCGCTGTCAGTCTAGTTTTCGCTGTCAATCTAGATTCCCGCTGTCAGTCTAGATTCTCGCTGTCAGCCTAGACTCTCAGTGTCAGCCTTTACTTTCACTGTCAGCCTAGACTCTCAGTGTCAGTCTAGATTCTCGCTGTCAGCCTAGACTCTCACTGTCAGCCTAGGCTCTCATTGTCAGTCTAGATTCTCACTTTCAGTCTAGATTCTCACTGTCAATCTAGTTGCTCACTGTCAGTCTAGATTCTTGCTGTCAGTCTAGATTCTCACTGTCAGTCTAGATTCTCACTGTCAGTCTAGATTCTCGCTGTGAGCCTAGACTCTCACTGTCAGCCTAGACTCTCACTGTCAGTCTAGATTCTCACTGTCAGTCTAGATTCTCGCTGTCAGTCTAGACTCTCGCTGTCAGTCTAGTTTCTCGCTGTCAGTCTGGATTGTCACTATCAGTCAAGATTCTCACTATCAGTCTAGATTCTCACTGTCAGTCTCGACTCTCACTGTCAGTCTAGATCCTCGCTGTCAGTCTAGATTCTCACTGACAGTCTAGGTTCTCGCTGTCAGTCTGGATCCTCACTGTCAGTCCAGATTCTCACTGTCAGTCTAGATTCCCGCTGTCAGTCTAGATTCCCGCTATTTACCTAGATTCTCACTGTCAGTCTAGTTTCTCACTGTCAGTCTAGATTCTCGCTGTCAGTCTAGTTTCTCACTGTCAGTCTAGAGTCTCGCTGTCTATCTAGATTCTCACTGTCAGTCTAGATTCTCACTGTCAGTCGAGATTCTCACTGTCAGTCGAGATTCTCGCTGTCTATCTAGATTCTCGCTGTCAGTCTGGATTGTCACTGTCAGTCTAGATTCTCGCTGTCAGTTTAGAATCTCACTGTCAGTCTGCATTCTCGCTGTCAGTCTCGATTCTCACTGTCAGTCGAGATTCTCACTGTCAGTCTAGATTCTCGCTGTCAGTCTAGATTCTCACTATCCATCTAGATTCTCACAGTCAGTCGAGATTCTCACTGTCAGTCTAGATTCTCGCTGTCTATCTAGATTCTCGCTGTCAATCTGGATTCTCGCTGTCAGTCTAGTTTCTCACTGTCAGTTTAGATTCTCACTGTCAGTCTAGATTCTCGCTGTCAGTCTAGATCCTCGCTGTCAGTCTAGGTTCTCACTGTCTGTCTAGATTCTTGCTGTCTGTCTAGAGTCTCGCTGTCAGTCTAGATTCTCGCTGTCAGTCTAGATTCTCGCTGTCAGTCTAGATTCTCGCTGTCTGTCTAGAGTCTCGCTGTCAGTCTAGATTCTCGCTGTCTGTCTAGTTTCTCGCTGTCGATCTGGATTCTCACTGTCAGTGTAAACTCTCACTGTCAGTCTAGATACTCACAGTCTGTCTAGACTCTCACTGCCATTCTAGACTCTCACTGTCAGTCTAGTTTCTCACTGTTGATCTTGTTTCTCACTGTCAGTCTAGTTTTTCGCTGCCAATCTAGATTCTCGCTGTCAGTCTAAATTCTCACTCAGTCTAGATTCTCACTGTCAGTCTAGTTTCGCACTGCCAATCTAGATTCTCGCTGTCAGTCTAAATTCTCACTGTCAGTCTAGATTCTCGCTGACAATCTAATTTCACACTGTCAGTCTAGATTCTCTCTGTCAGTCTAGCTTCTCGCTGTCAGTCTAGTTTTCGCTGTCAGTCTGGATTATCACTATCAGTCTAGATTCTCACTGTCAGTCTAGTTTCTCACTATCGGTCTACATTCTCGCTATCAGTCTAGTTTCTCACTGTCAGTCTGGATTCTTACTGTCAATCTAGTTTCTCACTGTCAGTCTAGATTCTCACTGTCAGTCTAGATTCTCGCTGTCAGTCTAGATTCTCGCTGTCAGTCTAGATTCTCGCTGTCAGTCTGGATCCTCGCTGTCAGTCTAGATTCTCGCTGTTAGTCTAGATTCTCGCTGTCAGTCTAGATTCTCGCTGTCAGTCTGGATCCTCGCTGTCACTCTAGATTCTCGCTGTCAGTCTAGATTCACTCTTTCAATCTAATTTCGCACTGTCAGTCTAGCTTCTCGCTGTCAGTCTAGCTTCTCGCTGTCAGTCTGGATTGTCACTATCAGTCTAGATTCTCACTGTCAGTCTAGATTCTCGCTGTCTGTCTGGATTCTCGCTGTCAGTCTTGATTCTCGCTGTCAGTCTAGATTCTCACTGTCAGTCCAGATTCTCGCTGTCAGTCTCGACTCTCGCTGTCAGTCTAGATTCTCGCTGTCAGTCTAGATTCTCGCTGTCAGTCTAGATTCTCGCTGTCAGTCTAGATTCTCACTGTCAGTCCAGATTCTCGCTGTCAGTCTCGACTCTCGCTGTCAGTCTCGACTCTCGCTGTCAGTCTAGATTCTCGCTGTCAGTCTAGATTCTCGCTGTCTGTCTGGTTACTCACTGTCCATCTGGATTATCACCATCAGTCTAGATTCTCACTGTCAGTCCAGATTCTCGCTGTCAGTCTCGACTCTCGCTGTCAGTCTCGACTCTCGCTGTCAGTCTAGATTCTCGCTGTCAGTCTAGATTCTCGCTGTCTGTCTGGTTACTCACTGTCCATCTGGATTATCACCATCAGTCTAGATTCTCACTGTCGTTCTAGTTTCTCACTATCGGTCTAGATTCTCGCTGTCAGTCTAGATTCTCACTGTCAATCTAGAGTCTCATGTCAGTCTAGTTTATCACTGCCAATCTAGATTCTCGCTGTCCGTCTAGATTCTCACTGTCAGTCTAGATTCTCGGTGTCAGTCTAGATTCTCACTGTCAGTCAAGATTCTCGCTGTCAGTCTGGATTCTCACTGTCAATCTAGATTCTCACTGTCAGTCCAGTTTATCACTGCCAATCTAGATTCTCGCTGAGAGTCTAGATTCTCGCTGAGAGTCTAGATTCTCACTGTCAGTCTAGATTCTCGCTGTCATTCTAGATGTGCGCTGTCCATCTGGATTCTCACCGTCTAGATTCTCACTGTCAGTCTAGACTCTCACTGTCAGTCTAGACTCTGTTAGTCTAGACTCTCACTGACCGTCTGGATTGTCATCATCATTCTAGATTCACACTGTCAGTCTGGATTCTCACTGGCAGCCGAGTTTCTCACTGTCAGTCTATATCCTCGCTGTCAGTCTAGATTCTCGTTGTCAGTCTAGATTCTCGCTGTCGGTCTAGATTCTCGCTGTCTGTCTGGATACTCACCGTCAGCCTAGTTTCTCACCATCAGTCTAGATTCCCACTGTCCGTCTAGATTCTCACGGTCAGTCTAGATTCTCACGGTCAGTCTAGATTCTCACTGTCAGTCTGCATTTTCACTGTCAGTCTAGATGCTCGCTGTCTAGTTTCTTGCTGTCAGTCCAGATTCTCACTATCAGTCTAGATTCTCGCTGTCAGTCTAGACTCTCCCTGTCAGTCTACATTCCACTGTCAGTCTGCATTCTCACTGTCAGTCTAGATTCTCGCTGTCAGTCTAGATTCTCGCTGTTAGTCTAGATTCTCGCTGTCAGTCTGGATTGTCACTGTCAGTCTAGGTTCTCACTGTCAGCCTAGTTTCTCACTATAAGTCTGGATTCTCGCTGTCAGTCTGGATTCTCACTGTCCGTCTAGGTTCTCGCTGTCAGTCTAGATTCCCGCTGTCAGTCTAGATTCTCGCTGTCTGTCTAGATTCTCGCTGTCAGTCTAGATTCTCGCTGTCAGTCTAGATTCTCGCTGTCTGTCTAGATTCTCGCTGTCAGTCCAGATTCTCACTGTCAGTCTAGATTCTCACTGCCAGTCTAGATTCCCGCTATTTACCTAAATTCTCACTGTCAGTCTAGATTCTCGCTGACAATCTAATTTCACACTGTCAGTCTAGATTCTCTCTGTCAGTCTAGCTTCTCGCTGTCAGTCTAGTTTTCGCTGTCAGTCTGGATTATCACTATCAGTCTAGATTCTCACTGTCGGTCTAGTTTCTCACTATCGGTCTACATTCTCGCTATCAGTCTAGATTCTCACTGTCAGTCTGGATTCTTACCGTCAATCTAGTTTCTCGCTGTCAGTCTAGATTCTCGCTGTCAGTCTAGATTCTCGCTGTCAGTCTAGACTCTCACTGTCAGTCTAGATTCCCGCTGTCTGTCTTGATACTGTCAACATCAGCTCAGGTTGACCTGAAATTGAATTGCTAAACAGCTGCTATCCTTGTGTAATTATTGTGCCTGGTGGTGAACTGTGAATGAAAAAGAGCTGTTTCACATTTTTAACTCAGCTAAGTTATCCTGATCTCTGTTATCAAATGTATGCCGTGCATTTGAACCTGTTGTGAATGTTAAATTCTAAAATAAAATTGATTTCTGGGCAGGACCCATCACAGATTCCAAAGAATTCACTGGAGATGCACCAGCTCGAATACTGAACTCATAATATTTTTACTTTGCCGTGTTAGTGTGGCTATTGACTTTATGTATGGAAACCTTTTCATACCTTGACACAAATGTACTAATGCAAATTTGCATGACCTCAAGTGTGTTTTAATTACAACTGTTTGCTGCTTGAATTTATAAAATTTGTAGGAAACATATATGTTACAACATATTCTTTATCCAAAATAATTGATATTTTAACAAGTCTGGAAATTACAGGTGCCATATCTTTTAAAACTCACTTCAGGAATTGTCCACTTGGATTTATAGTCAATGTCACTCCATTCAGAAGGACAGGGTCAAAATAATGGGAAATTATAGGGCGATTGGTCTAATGTCTGTTGTGGGGAAGTTACTCGAACCTGGTATTAAGGACAGAGTGACTGAACAAGTAAATGAATATGAACTGATGTCAGCATGCAATTGTAAGGGCAAGTCATTTCTAACAAATCTAGTTGGATTTTCTGGGAGATAACTAAGAAAAGCAAGGGAATATTTATAACTATTGTCTATATGGGACTTCCAGGAGGCATTTGATAAGGTTCCACAGATTTCTGTTCATAAAAATGAAAGTGCATGGAATTGCAATCTCTTTATATGGGTGGGGCATTGGAAAGAGAAAGAACTCTGCCTGATTTAACCCCCCCCACCCCCCCAACCCCCCAATTCCCCCCCCACCCCACCCCCACCCCTCCCACCCACCCCGCCACTCGCGCACCTCTCCCCCACCCCCACCCCTCTCACCCACCCCTCCCGCCCCCCCCATCCTGCCCCCCCACACCCCCAACCCTCTCACCCACCCCTCCCACCCCCCCATCCTGCCCCCCCCCCACTCCCACCCCATCCCACCCTACCCCAACCCAGTAAATGTGAACATATTTATGATTTTTTTTTAACTAAGTGTCATTTCTGGATATTTTCCTTCCCAGTTTCACTGGAAAGGCCAGCACAAATTGAGGCAATGTGCAGCTTAAATCTTCACATTTTATTTGCTTTTCTGTCAGAAAAATGTCGATGAACAATAGTTGAGTTGTTCTTCGCTAGTTTGGTTGTCAGTGACACTATTGCTATATTGTCTTGATTATAAATATTATGTTAGATATAATGGATCATATGGAGCCAGTGATATTGGAATTTGCAGCAGATGAGTGGGTAGGTTGGAAGGCACATTTGGCAACAGCATAATTTGTTTTTTTCCTCTCCCACGTATTAAGCGATTCTTATTCATTTTACAGGAATGATTATAACAATAATCAATAAGCAATAAATAATATAATCATGGCAGCTCAGAAAAAAAAACTATCAGGATAGTTGAAGACATTTCCAACAGTCTTACTCTTTGCCTCTGTAGTTCCCAGAGGTAGTTCCGCTGAATGTAGGAGGCATGTATTTTACCACAAGACTATCCACTTTGAGGCGCTATGAAGACACTATGCTAGCAGCAATGTTCAGTGGCCGACATCGCATTCCCACAGATTCCGAGGGGCGATTCTTTATTGACAGAGATGGGACCTACTTTGGGTAGGTGATGATATCATTATTTCTAAAATAATTCATTCGAGAACAGCACTAATTACTGTAGTATTGCTTGATATTTTCAATGTAAAAGTGCAACATGCAAATAACTAAATAAGTGGAATTGAACATTTCCAGCAATATGTTGTGAATAAAAGAAGAAGATTCTCCCCTTGCCTGGATGAGTACTCCTCCAATAATACTCAAGAAGCTTGACACCATCTAGGACAAAACTGTCTGCTTGATTGGCACCCCATCCACAAACACTCACTCTCTTCATCAGCGATGCACAATTGCAGCAGTGTTTACCATGTACAGGATGCACTGCAGGAACTCACTAAAGCTCCAGAGACGGTACCTTCCAAACCCACAACCGCTACCATCCAGAAGGACAAGGGCAGCAGATACCTGGGAACACCACCACCTGGAAGTTCCCTTCCAAGTCACTCACCATCCTGACTTGGAAATGTATCATTGTTCCTTCACTCTCACTGGGTCAAAAGCTGGAACACCCTCTTGAACAGCACTGTGGATGTACCTACACCTGTTGGACTGCAGAAATTCAAGAAGGCAGCTCACCACCACTTTCTCAAGAGCAATTAGGGATGGGTAATAAATACTGATGCCCACATCCCATGAATGATTTTTAAAAAATTATATTTGAAAAGGTTTGTCAGTAAGGATGACAACTGGAAATGTAGGTTGATAGTTCCCATGATAGTTCATTTAGTAAAGGCACTGCATTGAGCTGGACAACACTAACAGCGATGCAGGCTGAGATTTTACAATTAACCTTAATAAACTGGGGACAAGGAGGAAAAGTAAATCAGGCAGAGTTCTTTCCCTTTATTAGA